>NC_090280.1:96959964-97275321 GCF_037392515.1 Haliotis asinina
ATGTTGATTCCGTTCTGCTATTTATGTAATCCGGAAACCCCCAAATGAAGCATGTTTTACTTTCCCCAGTTGTGATTTAGCTGTAATATTGCTGAAAGTGGAGTTAAGCCTTGTTTGTTTATAAGTGAATTGTATTAATATTTCTCATTTGACAGTTTTTTATGAAGCTGTTAAGTAGGCAGTGGTGTGTTAATTAGTATCAAGAAGGTCATGAGTAGGATGCAGTTATGAAGTGTTGTCTCCATATGGTGTGGGTTTCAGTGCTTTCATTATTGTTCACCGGTAGAGCTCATGCTATGTGTCCAGCTGAACTGGATGTGCACTTACCTTACTTGGTTGGATTGATGTTATATATTTACACTGATTACCTGTGTATTTAGGCAGGGCTAATAATTACATTTGTGTTTTATGGATAAATTGTGATTAAAAAGCGTCTGTGGCCACATGTCTTACATGGTGCTAAGATTTACCTGCTTTTACCTGTACCAGGATAAATTCATTGTGTGTCATAGTACTGTGGTCACAATAGGGTATAAAGTAAGGTTTGAATTTCTCATAAACATAAGCTGATTCGTAGATGTGCTCTGTTGTCAGATAGTTATATCATTTCTGCCATTGTACTGATCACCAGCCTGCTATTGTTAAATGTGACATTACAATAACTAGCCATATTGATTCATTTTGCCTTACTTGTTTGGCTTATCACCTGTACATAGTAAAACACCTGTACTTGCAGGTATACCTACTATTCACTGGTTTATCTGCTTTTCCTGTAGGATGAACACGTATACATGGGTTAGCCGTTGACCATTTATTCTTATGTAGATGTCGTCACTTACACCAGTAAAGCAAATGTATGTTGGCATATAGACCTTTAAGGTAGACCATATTCTCATTTAGAACTCTTACCTAATACTGGTAGAGGTCACTTATGCACAGGTAGATCACCTCTGCACTTAACGATCACCTATAGGTACAACTAAATCTCCATGTGGATAGAACAGAGATATTCATTCGCAGCTAATTAAAACTTAAGTGGGACGTATCCCCTGCTTGGTTCAAGTTTTCTGACTTATTTTTTATGGCAGAGTTACCCTGGTTATTTTATTGACCTTTTCATCAAACAGATGAAAGTGTACAGGTGGTGCCTGGCCACCAGATGAATGGCTTCAAAAACATTACAGAAGGAGTGTCAGTAATATTTTCCAGGAGTGTTGAAGTGATTATCGCAGTGTACTGTCTACACAGTTCCGTTGTCCTGGTGTATTACTGTAATTATGGTATGCTAATTATATTAATTGTGCCAATATGTAAATACCATGGCAGGAATATCACCCAATACTTGTCACAGGTTGACATCAGCTATGTGGACATGAGAATGAGATGCAAATTTGAAATAGTTTGATATCTTTGATATAATAGTAACTGTATTTCTACAAAGAAAACAAGATGAGTTCATGTTTATTTGTATATAGGAAAAGGTTGTGTATCGGTAGGTATTTTTATGGTTACATTTTTTTTCCCTCAGTAACCCGGTTGAGCAATCCTTTTACTTCACTGACAACATCTGCATGTTAACTAATCAATACTTGTACGTATTTGATAAAACAAACCATAAAATTATTGATCACATCTGTTGCATAGATGATTTCTGGATATAGCTTTGTGGGAACCGAATGGCAAGCTCTATGACTCTATGCATTCTTCCCATTTTGATAAATAATCTTTTGTTATTACAAATTTTAAGGAAAAATCCATTAATATCTGGGTAATGTGGTAGAATTAGAATATGAAGTGATCTGAATCTGCTTGTAACACATTACACATGGTTTTATTCTGGATCTAACATTGGTAGTTGACCTCCTTGCACACACTGTCACACAGGCTCCCTTCATTTTAGAAAACTGAACTTCACTGCAGCCAGTTGTCTCCTCCTAGTCTCTGATACTTCATACAGTGTGATTATTTGAAGATATAAAAGTCAGTTTGTTTCTGTCCAATGGTCCTAGCAAGCTGTTAGACATTTTGATTCATCTGGAAATTTTGTGCATCTGGTAATCAATTTGATGAAATAAGGTGTAATTTTGAGTCGCCTGTCCGATTCACAGCCGTATATTTAACTAGCGACTTGAAGTCCTGTTTTTGCAGCTAATTGCTAAATTATTGTAATAATAAGTGAAATCTAGTTATGTTCATATCTGAATTGATTGAGGCAGCTTCAGTATTTCATGAGCATTGGAGTTTAATGTTTGATGGCAAAAGTGATGAATTTACAGTATTATTGAAAAATATTTGTTTTGGGAACATGTGCAGGTATGTAATTACAATTTCAAACCTGTTAGAGAAATTGAAAAGGAAGGTAATGATTTTTCTAATTATGCAGTTTGTAAGATTGTGAACCATGTAAGGTGTGAGTTTGTGGACTGAAGATGTTAATCAATGCTGCCATTCATGTGTGTCTGAACAAACACCAGCTGGACTTGTCGTGGCTGATTTTCATTCAACAAGTGACATCTGTCTGGTGGGTGGGGTGCTAGTTTGATTCAAGCTGTGTGAGTCTTTCAGAACCATTTTTCTCTAAATCTGTATTCCATGAATGACAATAGTGTATATAATTAGAATAGATATGGACATTGATTTTATTGTTTGTGACATGTTTCTCACCTGCAGCTCAGTGAGGAGCATTCAAGGTACACTGTAGTTACTCAATCTAGTTTTTGAGAACAAAATACTGGTAACCTAAAAGAGCTACTTTTCTTTTTGTTTAGGTAATATGTAGAATTCCAGGAATTGATTGTCATATGTAAACAGAAAACTTTTGTTTGTAGCAAGTTCTTAGAAATTAAGGGATATTCAAGCCCAGCTTATTCAGGTACCCCCTGAAAGGTTAATTTCTACTATCGGAGCTTTTCAGTTATTGAAAGCTAAAATCTGAAGGGAGGGGAGGGGGGTAATTAAGATTTAGACAGAATGGTACAAGGTTGATATAGGAAGTTGTTAAGTATTTGAGATGAGGAAGAGTTGACCTTTTGTGTATCTACTTATGTTATTGTTCTCACAGATGTTTAATGTTCAAGTGCTAATTGTAGATAGCCATTAGTAGATGTTTCCATATAGACCAACTGTAATTGTAGTTCATGAACATGAACAGTGACTTGTATATGACATGCATTGTTTCAGTATAGGAAACCTTAGGCTCCGACTAGTGTGAATTTGTTAGGACCATTGTGTTTAACCCAAAACCACCTAAGTACTGTGAATTAATTTAAAGATCTTCCTCATCTCTTAGTCGTAAAGTCAAAGTTATCCAGTAGATGGTTATTGAGGTTATAAAATTGATCCAAAATGGCAGAATATTTTGTGAAGTTAGATAAGAATATCATGTCAAAATGATGATGAAAATGCCATATATCCTCTTGGGAAAATTGTTGTGCCAACAGTATCTACCAACTACACAACTCAGCTCTGCTTATTGTAGAAATAAACACTTGTCCACATTTTTATAGATATACCCAGGGTATTGTCATAGTGAAACTTGTCCATACACTTATCTGGAACATTTATGTGATATTTCATTTGGTAGAACAGTAGAAAGGTTTACTGTGAAATGAGTTGTGGGCATGAGGTATTTCACTTACATTGTATAAAGCTACGTCCAGATATAAATACCTTAAGGGTTGGTGTCCGAGAACAGCAGACCATTAAGCCATAACTTGCATTCATGGAGAGGGGCGAAAGGTGTTGGGCATTAAAAACTACTTGAGTGAAAGTTGAAAGGTTCGTTGGCAGTGCTCAGTGGGATGTCACTCTTGTATGGAAGGGTGATTCTAACTGTATCATTGGGCTATGTTGTAATTAGCATTGGGATTGGCTGCTAACTTGTTATTGTGTCATCCCAAATAATAAGCCATCTAAATACACTAGGTGTCTTGTTTTGTTTTATTTCCTTCACGTTCTGTGACACTATATCAACCCTAATATATACACACAAATGCTAAGTTCACTTTTTGTTTCCCTGAGATCATATTGCTGGAATATTGCTAAAAGTGTCATTAAGCCATATTCACTCACTCACTTTTTGTTTTGTTTTGTTTTGTTTCTCTTCAAGTGTTGAGTTGTAAATACTAAATTGTGCCTTAACTTTTTTCAGCTTTCAAGATACTTTCAATCTCTGTTGTATAAATTTTATGTTTACATTTGTTGAGAACTTGAGACAGGTTAAATTTTTTTCATAATGGAAATGTTTGTTAGAAATTTGGTCATTTGGACCTTCCAATCAGAAGTAACCTCCGGGAACCATAGTTGCATGGGCCATGGCCGATGTTTTGAAATGTGATCACGATCTTATGTCCCGTGACTGCCATAAAGATGTTTTTCAATTTGATGCAGCAGTTGATTACTCATTCCCCTTTGTTGCAATTATGGCTGTGGTTGTGGCAGGTGGCTATGTCATCCCTGTAATTTGCTCATAATTAGTGCCTGTTTTCCTGTTGCATAACATGTATGTTACAAGGTGAGGTGGCAACTTGAACGTTGGAAGGGAATAAGATTGCATTTATTGACTGGCCAATTTGTGCAGCAAACAGATTACAGGTGGTCCACTAGAATCTTATCCAGAATGTAGGGTAGGAGTTGGCGCACTGGGTAATAATAGTAATAGCTGGGTCAAATTAACATGCACATAGTGTAATATCCAAGCATGGAATTTGTCACCTCATTTGAAGTGTATTGATTTACTATGTTATCTGAACCATATCTAGCTTTGAGACATTGTCTGTTTTGGATAGTGGTGATTTTCATGTTTGATTCGTCAACACCTACTTAGAATGAATTTTTGGCACCTTGTCTGTTGTAGATGTATCTTATCTAGCACATAGGAATAATAGAAATACCTGATGTCTGAATGCACACAAGGTGGTATATTTCTTATCTAGATGATTTGGACTGGCAAATAGAAGAAGTAGGAAGAGACATTATTGAAGGTAGTAACTAAGAATGCTTGTTATCAGTTGCCAGCTTTTCTAAAATGATTCTGCTTCGCTTCTTTACCACAAATTTGTGAATGATCTTGCCAACAAATACACAGAACATGAATAATAATCCATAGAACACCTAGAGTCTAGATGCCATACATTTCCCCGAGATGCATGTATAAAATAATCCACACCAGTAGGGGTGAAACAGTATGGTTCGGTATGACGTAATACAATTTTAGAAAAAATTGCTATTTTAGGTTTTCTATACAGTCATAACATGACAGTTTTGTTCAATCAAATTAACAAGGATTATGGGTTTTTTTCTAATGTTATTAAACAATGTATGGGTTGGCGGTTGTCAAATGTTTTGCATTATGATGGTATCTCCTATACAGAACCAAAGGCCTTGTACCACAATCCATACTCTTCCGTAGTACGAGAGTAATAGTTCAGCTTTATTACATTGGATTTTAGACTCCTTGATAAGATTAGACAGGTATGCTTGTTTGAAAGCTTCACTTACTCTTGAGCATGAACATATTTTGGATCCTTGATGCTATCCAGAAACTTCATTTGACACAAGCTCCTGTAGGTGCTCTTGGGTCTTCACACTCAGAGATTGAGTCAAATTTAAAGATCTGGTTTGAATAAGACTGATACTTGTTTGGCAAATATTTACTGCCTGGGGTTTGGAGCTTGTAGAAGGAGCAGACAAGTCTTGGTTTCCCTCTATCATGGCATTTAGAGACTAGGAAGGTCATGCTGACCTCGTTATTATGTAGAAGTGAAACGTGATTGATTTATGTCATTGACTGGAATCAGTGTACAGTGCCTAGAGTAGGATAGTGTACGACTGGCTGGCTCTATGGCTTGTGCACTGCACCTCCATTGTGGAATGTTGACAAGATGATAGCTTCTTGTTATTGGCATCCTTAGCACTTGTGATGGGGACAGTGTCTGTATGGTGATGTGGTTGATTGCTTCTGTAATTCTTGTTCTGGACCTGTCAAAGGATGAGATCTGGTTATCCGACAAACTATAAAATCGTTATCTTGAGATTTTATGAGACAGGGGCTTTCTTTATTTAGGAAAGAGAATTTATTGTTGAGATGATCTCTTATCTGCCTTTGAAATTTTAAAGTTCACATGCCCTGCACTTGACTACATTGCACTTAAAGGTCCTTAAAATAGAGAAGAGAAAATTGCAGATTATGCAGATAGTAAATGCTGATGTACAAATCTGTCAGGTTAAAATTGCAAACTATGCAATTACTAGAGTCCTGAAAGCTGTCCCATCTGTAAGGCAAAAAGTTTGTCTCCCATTCAGGTTCAAGGCCAGTCAGTATAGTGACAGTTGCCAAGCCACATTAGCCAAGTTTGTATACACCATGGCCCCTCACAGGCACCTCACATGTGCAGCTCTCATCAGATGGAGCTGACAAAGTTCTCTGATGAATCACCCCACTTCTTGTGCAGGTTTTCCTTCTCCGTGCAAGCCCTGCATTTACCCTTGAAATATGTCACAAGTACCCTAACCATTTACTTGTCTGCAGTCCTGTGATTTGTGCATCCTTGTGTAGTGACACAGTCATGTGCTGCAGTTGTAATTTAGTCAGCCCTCTTACGCTGCTCCTGTTTAACCTATAGACACACAACCCATTAGGTAACAGCTTTATTGGATTCATTATGCAATGAGACAAGGACTGGGTCTGAGGACACTAATCCTACAGCTGTCCTGGCTGAACTCACCCCTGTAGAGACGCCATCTTCCTAATTTGGTCAGCAGCGTATGAGCTTAGAAGGTATCGACAGCTGCAGATGGTTGTAGTCTACAGTACAGGCATTAGTCCAGCTGCACTCCAGACACTGGTCAGTTAGATGGGCTGCACTGGCTTAATCAGCCAATCTACTTGATAGACAGCCCACCACTTACTGTATCTAGGAATCTGCAGCAGGTGCTTGCCAGATATAGAATTGATCTGCAATTGTTCAGCCATTTCACTTGTGCTTGGTTTTGCTTTCAAATTACTTGTTTCAGAAGGCCTGAAGTCTCATGCTTTTGGGTGTTTATTTTTACTGAAAATAAATTGCTCCTGTCTTCTTTAAATTGGAATTTTTTAGTTAGTACTTGAGAGGATCCTTACAAGTCATGTAACAAATATGTTTATTTGCGTTTTTAGATTGTTGTGTGTTGTTTTGGATTTGTTCTTGAGAAAAAATGTTGAAGCAGGTACAGTTCGATGTTTCTGGAATGTGATGTGAATAAATTGCAGTCAGAACTGAAACATATTTTTAAAGATGTTTAAGTAATGTGATCAAAATCACTATTCTGGAGTATTCAAAGTTCAAAACTGAGCACTTATTTTACATCTTTATATATGTAGAAATTCTTATACTCATAGGGCCCAGAGGCTTTGAAATCACTTGATATGTGTCACCTCGCAACCATTTCTGGACATCAATGAAAATAGCACCTTGTAAATTAATCTCCTAATGGCGTTTCCTTGCACTACAAGCATTCAATCACAAAGTGAGTCTGAGACATAATTTCACTGGGGAGACATATTGACTTAGAGAATAAGAATTCAGTTAGATTGTTGTTCAGTCTCATTTTACAGATTAGGAGTACCTTCAGATAGCTTTTCAATTGTATTAATCATGCCATGTCTGATCAACCATCTTGTAACTGGAACTATGTCTCCATAGACAGACAGACAGACAGACAGACAGACAGACAGACAGACAGACAGACAGACAGATAGGATCTGTGAATATGGAAATGTCTGGGCCATAAGCCAGGCTGTAGTAAGGTCATTTCTAAGTGGTAAACAGTTCTTTGAATGAATACAGAATGCTGAATTAATTACAAAGAATATGCACCCAAAATAAATCATGCTCATAATCGCCTAAGACCCGTGAAGGTCTGGGGTAGAATAGCTCTTCAGCAACCCATGCTTGCCATAAAAGGCAATTATGCTTGTCATAAGAGGTGACTAACAGGATCAGGAGGTCAGACTCGCTGACTTGGTTGACACGTGTCACTGGTTCCGAATTGCGCAGATCGATGCTCATGCTGTTGGTCACTGGATTGTCAGGTCCAGACCCAATTATTTACAATATAGCTGGAATGTTGCTGAATGCAACGTAAAACTAAACTCACTCACTCAAAATAGCTTCAACTAAGGCGATAGGGAAGAACTTGCCAGATAGCTGACAAATGCCTCTAATGTAGCAACAGCTTCCAAATATCAATGTTGCCACAATGGCTGCTTATTATCGACATTGCCACAATGGCTGCAGAGTATCGACATTGCCACAGTGGTTGCCAATCCTAGTATTGATGCATTTCCACAGTGGCTGCTGAGTATCAATGTTTCCACAATGGCTGCCGACTATCAACGTTGCCACAATGACTGCTGAGTATCGACATTGCCACAATGGTTGCCAATCCTAGTATTGATGCATTTCCACAGAGGCTGCTGAGTATCAACGTTGCCACAATGGCTGCCAAGTATTCTTATTTCCAAATGCCATGTAAAAATATGTAAAGATCAGTGATGGCTGCCGAGAATGGATATTGCCACAACAGCAGAAGATTTATGACTAGCACTCACCATTCTGCTGATGTTGAGGAATACCAAGACATTCCTGCTCTGATGACAGATGGAAACGTACAACAGGTGCTTGATGTGGCATGACCCAGGCTCCAGAGGTTGTTCTGTAAGACACTTAGACTACATGCATTCCACATGGGTACTTGTAAAGATGGTCTGCCCTGTCCTCAGACTGGATCCCTGACCCTAACTGGACAACAACTCCCCCACAAAGTTGTCCATGGTTTGCCTTCTCACTGGACACTTTCCAAGGAAGAGTAGGGAGTAGCTTAAGGATCATTGTCTCAGCTCATCACACTTATGGCCAGTGTTCGATTCCCCACATGGATAGAATGTGTTAAGCCCATTTCTGGTGTACCCCGCCATGATATTGCTGACATACTGGTCTGGAGGAACAGGATGAAAAGCATCCAAAAACATGTCCGGGTGAAAGACGGCAATTGTTGTTGATAGTAATATGCAAATATCATCAGCCATGACTCGAAAATTATAAAAACAGTTGTACTGCCTGCTAAGGAATGGATTGGTGTGCATGTTTTCATTGAAACATAGTATTTCTATTTCATGTTTTAATGAGACATGCACTGAAAAGGAAGGCATATGATATTGTTGGATCAGACTCTAAAGTGACTTGGAAATACGTTTGGGCAAATTTGCCAGATAGTGAAGCATGACAAGTAGTCCTCATGAGCTCTGCAAGCAATCCCTCACTCTGTGAGGTGTGAATGAATTAACCCCTTGGTTTCCAAGTCAATACACCTTTAGAGATTGGAATACAAGCTACCCTTAGAGCCATTTGCCCATCAATGCTGTCTAATACTTTAAGTGTCTCCTTCACTGACATTTCAGAATGTTTTAGGTAACCTTGTCTTTTCGGTCTTAATAAATGGTATGCATTGCTGTCAAACGGAGAGCAGATTTTGTTTCTAGTTTTTCAGTTGAATCAATAGGGAGTATCGATTGCGGTCCTCTGCCATGTTTGAGCCAAAATTTTCCCAAGCAACAGATAGATGTATTCTGTATGAGCCATTCTTAGATGAATATTATCGTTTCTCCATGGTGACTATAACCATTAATAGCCGTATGTTTGCTGGGTTTTTTTTTCCAGACCGAAGTAAAATATATGGATTGTTTTAATTTTGTGATGTTTATTGTCGTTTCTGAAGTCCTAGATGTGGAAAAGAAGGCGAATGGCACAAGTTACACCTAGTCATTTCCGTAATTTTTGTTTGTTGCACAAGATGAAAGTATGTGGTCTGTAATTATTTCTGTTCTTGACTCATGAGTAATAGCCTGCTAGCTGATTTCTACTGGATGATCAGTCAAGCTAAAGGTTTGGAAATGTTAGTCTGATTTGGCTACTGACCTTTCAACAACAGTTTATGTGCACCTTAGTCAGTTATAATTAGGTTTTGATTTGCAAAATGAACATTATTTTCTTTCATCATGTTTGACTTAACCATATTAAGGTAATCCAAAGAGGCATCCTTTGGTATATCTATCAACTTTAATATAGAGATTATTTCGCATGTTATTATTTCCTGATACAGTTTCCAAGGTAGATAGGGCTATTTCTGCCCCAAAGACTATGATAGCAGTAGGTTTTCAGTGGGTGAATCTAGGCATGGAGACCCTTTTTGCTGACTGCTGAAGCAGGCATTTGGTTCAAATGCTAAAGGATGACCCTTCAGGTTTGGACACAACTTGAATATAAAAGGTCATAACTGACTTTTTAGGTCATGGGTTTACAATAATCATTCAATATACTCTTGTAGCAGATCGTGACTTCTTCTAGTCGTGGGGGCGGTGGGGTAGCCTTGTGGTTAAAGCGTTCGCTTGTCACGCCGAAGACCCAGGTTCGATTCCCCACATGGGTACAATGTGTGAGGCCCATTTTCTGGTGTCCCCTGCCGTGATATCGCCAGAATATTGCTAAAAGCGGCGTAAACCAAACTCACTCACTCTTCCAGTCATGCACCAGTGGGAAATGAGCTGGCTGAGGTTTTCAGCGTTTCATAGAAATGCTTGACATTGTTGCTGTTGGAGTATCATCTAGATAAAGGCTGGAGGTCAGCTGAGTTTAACATCAGGGTGATAACTAGGCTTTACATGAAAACTTGATTCAGTACAGATTATGAATTAGTTTGATAATGGGCACCTGTTTCTATAAGCAGTCTCTTAAGTAATACTTAAACTGACATTGTCATGAGTTACTGATACAAAATAAGGTAAAGATTATTTGTACCCATAATAGATTAAGTACTTTCCGTTTACTGAGAGTTTTGTACAGGAACGTTGACATTTTTTCTTGTGGATTAAACAGAATTAGATGTTTACAGAACAAGCAGTTTTAGAAATACATGTGTGTGAGCAAATTTATGTTTTTAAACTTTTGTCATGGGCATCTGCTGCACTTGGTCTTATCGTGCGCACGTAGACTGCATGCTAAAAGTCTCTACTTTTTATATGGTTTGTCAGCACAGGAAGCAAGGGCAGGTTATACTTCAATACAGGGCATGTCTGTCCCGTGTACTCCAGTGATAAGTGGACTGGGTTATATAAGTGAGAGATAAGTAGAAGTTTGGATTGGCCTGGCCACTTGAAAACATGACTGATGGCAAGTGAAAATATGTTTGATCATATTGCATTTGAAGCTCTTGGAACAACACTTTAATTGTTTGTTCCATTATGTCCATATTCTCTAATGGTTAACTGGCGTATTCGTGGCAGCGAGTAGGCCTGATTCTGTCACAGGTGGACAGTGCATACAAACCTGATTGATTCATGCAGTTCAAGGTGGGAATTGGTATTCAGCTACCCTTGGTTGTAAAAGGAGACCAACAGGAATGGGTGGTCAGTCACATTCCAAGTGTACAGACTTGTGCTCATGGTGTCGATCACTGCTGTTTGTGTGTCTAGACGCTACGCCAAGACTGCTATTATACAGATGGAATGGAGTTGCAGAGAGAGTTGTTAACAGCAAGCAACATACACTGCCAATAACAATTTTTGTCACAGTCAACAGAAAATGCATTTTGTCAATCAAAACTTGGGACATAATAGAATATAATTAGAATTTTTTTACATATCTGGTAAAATATTGAATTTCAGTGGACACTGATGCAATGAAACAATGATTGTATGCAGTTAAAAAATAAAAATGGATCATCGTAGTTTTGCTCCATTGTGTTCCAATTTTCTGCTTTTATGGACGTCTAGCTTGTCACCAATACATTTTGTGCGTGATACTATTTGTAAATGTACAGTCAGCACAGTTTCCATGGTTTACGATGCTCTTGGTGCGGCTCACATTAGCTGTAATCAGTTAAAGAGCATTGCCAATTTCCTACCCTTACTTTCAGTCACTGGACACTGAGCGTCCATCTTGGTGATTATTGGAGATCAGGACAGTCAGGTTTCTGCAGAGATTTATTGACGTCTGCTTGGGTGTGGTGCTGGTTGGTGCTGTACAAACACTGGTATCTTGTTGTCATTTGCTGAAATAAGTATGTACACAGTAGACACTCGTACATGGCCCTATCTAGTCATGGTTCTGTATGTTAGAGAGCTTACATAGCCAGTCTTGGTTTGCTTAATGTAGATGTGTAGCTATCTTTGATTTAGGTGAATGTTGGTTTCTTGTCACAGTTAACTTACACAAGTTTGTCATGAAAAGCAACAATTCATATATCATATGAAACCTTTCCTTTGTAAAGTTGAAACATCTGTCATTAAATGGTGTTAAAAGGAAAAAAGAAAGCGTTTTTAGTATTTTCACCAGTTTTGGAAAGAACTCGTCATTATTTGTTATTTCTCCCCAAGTTGAAATGATTACAGCGCATGCCTTAACTCCTTGTAATGCATTGTGGGATTTCAGTAGCTCTGCGAAAAAAAATTGTTTGAAGCATTAACAGAACAGAAGATCCTGTTGTTTCTGTGAGCTTGTTAGAGGATAAGTGTAAGTGAACAGCCTACTTTAAACCATGTTGTAAGAAAATAAATTATCAAGGGAATTATGCAAGTAGATATCTTTCAAGAATGGTTAGCTGAAAGAACCTTCAACAATAAATACCAGTCTTGGATCATGTAGATGAATAGGTTTGAATTCCTTTGAGAATATTGAAAATAAACCAAAATCTGCAGAAACGATAAACGAATAAGAACTGATGGGAAAAATGCATGGATATGTCTGAATTATAAAGAAACACAGAAACATGCTTTCAAAACAGATTCCAGTTGTGAAGATTCTCAATTCTTCTTTAATGAATACCAAGGCTCTTTTAAGCATAGGTTGGTTTTGAGGTAAGTGATGTTCTGAGAAACGATGATGAAGTGGTGGAAAAATCAGTTGTGGATGGCAAAACTTGTCTGGCAGACGGCTTGTTGGGGAGAGATGAGTACAACAGGAGCAGTGTTTCCTGCCAACACTGTTGCCCCTGCCAGTGCTGCCGGAGCATGTCCTTGAGCAGACGTGGAGGTTATTCCACAGATAGGAGTTGCTAGGTAGCACCGCTCACTCTCAGTACTAAATAGTTAACTGAAGGTGCAATTCACCGGAAACTTGGCGGAATATTGAATAAGGTATTATACTTGCAATACCCTGCATCAGCAGAAAAGGATGTGGATGATAGGAGTGAATTCAAAAGGCCAATCTGGTATTTCGGATATTTGGTTCCAGCTGACTATCAGAACTTGGTGCAGATTGCTGATACCTTCACATATTCACTTTGTGTGAAATATTGAGTCCATAACAGCTACATTATTTCCAATCTTGCCAGAATAAATTTTCCTGTCTGCAGGTGATGTTGACAGAACTTGGTGCCTCATTAAATTAATATTACTTTAGATGCTGTCTGCAACTTTTGCTTGAGTTTATATTTCCATTCATTTAGTAAGCTTAGCTAGTGCACCAACTAACACTGGAACCAACAAACTCAGATGCTGAGAGGTTGGTATTGGGCAGCAGATGTCAGATGCGTTTGGCACTCACTGCAGATGTTTTCAGTGTCTGATTCTGTAATGATTTCACCAAGACTTAGTGAATATTAGTCTTCTAGGTCAAATGGATGGTTTCAAAAATGGTGTCATTAAGATACATTCTTAGGTATGTAATATTACGATATCAACCTAAAAATTGTGATATTGCAGTCGTAATAATGTCTGGTGTGGAAGATATGTGATGGTCGTTGTGAGATAAACTTGCTAAAATTATAGATTTCCTGGATATTATGGACTGGATGTGAAAGCATTGCCTTATGTAGATAAGTTATCCATAGGAGATAAGCCCTTGAAATATTCTCTGTATCATAGCACCTACATTAAAATATAGCTCCAAAACTAACATCTCTTATTAAAACTATATTGGCAAAAATAATGTCAAATTTAAAATTGAGAAGTTATCTTTCTTTGTAGAGATGGATAATCTAGGTTTGATTTGCACTCTTAGAGACAGGCCAGGCAGTACCCTGCAGACTGATAATTTCTCAAAAGACAGACCTGCCACAGATTCCTGCTTGATCAAACGAAGCAGAGAATCGAAGCAAAATATAGACCGGGAATGATATTTTATCGTGGAATGGGAAGATAGTTTAGTTTTTTTAGCAGTGCTAACGGTGATATATTGACAGCCAGAGCTAGCTTAATGCCTGTGGTGGTATTTTTTTAAGCTGGGTTTCCAAGATGATTGTATAAGTAAGCTGAAGAATCGCAACATTTTACCAGTGTTCTAACCTCTACTTTGTCCCAGGGGGCTTTGGGAGGATGAGCTTCTACTATATTTGGACACCTCCAGCAGATGTACACTGGCAGCTTGTGTGATGGTGGCAGTAGGCATGCTGGGAGAAAGGATTGTTTATCTCATTAGTTTGAAAGTGGCTTGATCACTGATGTAGGTCAGTGTGCCAGCTCCAGTCCACTGAACATTGTGATTTTCTTGGGAGGAGAGTATCTAGATCACTTTGACATTGTAAAAGCAGAAGATTGTTTTATTTTCTTCCAAGTTCTCAAAAATGTCAATGAGATTTTTAATCTGAAATATTCAAATTGTTTCGTGTTATATGCAAGATGGTGAATCTAATGCATTGTTCCTTACTGTCAGGGTTATGTTGGTGGTGTTAGATTATTATATTAGTTGGGTGTCTAGTAGCTTTCCTACTTTATAACTGGGGCAGTAGGGTAGCCTAGTGGTTAAAACATTGTGCTTGTCACACTGAATACCCGAGTTTGATTTGCCACTGGGTGCAGTGGGTGAAGCCCATTTCTGGTATCCTTTGCAGTGATATTGCTGAAAGTAGTTAACTAAATCACTCACTACTATATCCTTACTGTCTAAACATTAAACAATGAGGCTGGTATTTATATTTTTTTTTTACTCTGATTCAAATATAAAATAATAGCTGATGATGACACAAGATTTTATATCAGTGTTTTGTGAAACTACTGAATTTACAATGTTTGTGTAATTTGATGTATTTTCCACGCAGTATATCACTTCATTCATGATGCCATGTTCCTGACCGTTTTCACTGTTTGTTGAAAACAGGTGTGTCAGGTGATTAGGCATCTGTAGTTGTTTATGATTTAGTGTTATACAAACTGAGTCAACACCGATCAACAAAATTCCCACATAAATTACAATCATGCCTGCGATGTCTACAAACTTTCACTCACTCTCACATGCCCTATTATATCTCTTGTTGAACAATACACAGAATGACTTTGTCTTTGTTATTCTTGGGAAGTTCTACCATATATTATTTCAATGACAACAGTTCCACATCAGTTCACTGCTATGACATTCTGCTAGGGAGTTCTAATTTGTTTAGTTAAGTTCAACTTAAACTGATACATGTTAAAACCCTGTAAATTGTGTATTGAATTCTAGGATGCTTGTAATGTGACAGTTCTATAAATAGTTACAAGCAGACAGTTCTCAAGAGATCAGACAAGTGCAGTTGAACCATTATCTAGGTACCTTGGATATTTCATTATGTTGTGCACCCACGACTAGTGATTCTTGATATCTTTACACTTTCAGGTTATCGATAAAGTGTTGATGTTGATATACCATTGGTCAAAGGTTATATACTTGTGGTCACTTACGAACTAGACATGACATTTGAACTTTGACCACTGCTCTTAGTCAGCTATTGATGGTTGTCACATTCAGGAACTGTTACCATTAAATTTCTGTAAAGTTTGTTGACAGGGATCAATCAAGGATTCCTGTTCATGGATCCTTGTCAGGGAAATACGATGTTAATAATGCTCACAATTCATGTGTACACATAATTACTATTAATATGCAGGAATGTCATATTAACTATGAATTAACAATCATTATCACCTGTTTGATAAAGTTGCAAAGTCGCCTCAACAGGCCCTATTATTTATAACTGTTTTCACATAATTGAATTTCTGTTTCACCCATTGGGAATTTGGTTGCACCAATGACTGTAGATTTATGTCCGCCTCAGAACAGGAGGAGATAATCACTGACTGTCGCATGGATACTGCACTTTACCAGCATTTGAAGTTATCACCCTTTCCCCAACACCAACATTTACAGAATACGCTGAATTTATTGATTTTTCTTCAAAAGGGAAACTTGTCCAGGAGCTGATATAGAAAACAATCATGTAAAATTGTCAACTGGTGAAAAAATTGAAGTCTGCTGTTAGATGTAGGAAGAATAATTTGTCTTTCTAAAGCTCCAGGATGTGGACTGGTTTATAAGGAGCTCCATTGTGGTCCTGACAATAGGCCGTCTTCTTAATCTGTTGCTCATCTTATGAAGATGTGTCTATTGGTTTGGTAACCCAGACCTGGATTGCTGGCATCTATCCGAGGTCTTAATTTAGCACAAAGGGAATAGAATATCCAGATTGATTTAACAGACAGAAGCCGGAAAGTTAAAAAGGTCTAACTTTTCTTCATGAAGCGTAATCTGCATGGCTGAGTTTCTGGATGTGAGATTCTGTTAGTGTGATCTCTTGTAGCACAAATGCTTCTTTAAAGATGACATTTTGTACAGAAATATCTGTGTATTGATTTGACGTATTGGCAGTGTTTGTGGGTTGGTCATATAAGGCTGATAGCAGTTATTTTATATTCACCAGGGCCTGTTAGGTCTATCTGTTGCATGAGATCATTAAGTATGGATCTCGCGTAGAATGCTGGCGTTTGTTTTTTAGCAAGTTTTTCTAATTGTTCTCACGAATTATCTCAATTCTTTCTTTGGGACCTGTATGTCACTTAATCTCTGAAATATCAAAGATGGATGGCTGAAGGCAAGGGGAATCACCATGATTTTCATTTCTCATGATAATCATGACTGACACCATTGATTTGAAATATTAATATGAATACATTGACTTAAAAGGGTCAGTCAGGTAGACTAGTGGTTAAAGTGTTTGCTCATGTCGAACATGGGTCAATTTCCCTCATGGGCACATTATGTTAAGCCTATTTCTGGTGTTTCCTGCCATGATATTGCAGGAATATTGCTAAAAGCGACGTATCACCATACTCTCTCTCATTCTGACTTGAAGTATCATATGTCGACCAATTAATGATAAAGTTAAAACAAGCACTTCATCAGTTCTGAGATCCATTTGCATAAAGTATAATCCGTGAAATGTTTAAAATTTATTTTTCTGACATTCCGATGTTTATCTTTAATCATGTAATTTTAATCAGTGTTTATTTGGCTTTGTGAATTATTTATCTAGCACCAGTAAATACAGTATTTGTGAATGCGCACATTTACTCTGATCAATATTTGTAATGGATGACATCCCTATTGACCATGCTTATGATTTGTGGACTATCAGTTAAGCAGGCAGTTATATGCAAATCAGCATGAACAGAATCAATAACAAACCTTTCTATGATTGGCACAATATCTGAATATATTTAGGTACTTATAAACATTATGGTTGTCATATAAAATTGATAACTGAAGAAGTGCAAATGAGATTTGTCAGTGTTTTTCTTTTTGTTTTAAAGGGTTTGATGTGCCACACTAATACCCAGTCATGAGCGGCAAATGTCTGTGACATGACCACTGATCATGCTGACTGTTTTTAGTCTCAGCCAATACAAGCACCACCTGCTCATGGTTTGCCTAGTCCAAATGTGATATGATAAGGTAAAGGTGGTGTAGCTGTGATATTGCCAACGCCATCCTCTGCTTTAATGCCCTGGGTCATCCTACTGAGACCTATGTTCAATTCCTCACATGGATACAATGTGTGAAGCCCATTTCTGGTGTCCCCAGCCATGATACAGATGGAATATTGCTAGTGGCTGCATAAAACCGAAGTCACACTCATCCTGAAATTTCATGGGTTTGATTCTCCAAATTTGAGCAGAAAGCCCATTTCTGGTGTCTCCATGATGTGTTCATTGAATATTACTAATATGTTATATGACCTGACTGACCCGCCTTTTTAACTTGTCTGTCCCGTGTCTCATGACTTCTCTTTTTCTGTTGCAGGTTTTAGCTTGGTTTGAAGAGAATGAAGATCAAGTGACAGCCTTCGTAGAACCATTTGTTATATTAACCATTTTAATAGCCAATGCAATAGTGGGAGTGTGGCAGGTAGGTTAAATTTTTATTCATTTTATGTATCTTAAATATAGGGTGGAGCTAACCCTTTTTCCTGGATTTTCTTCTCAGATCCAGGTTATTTTCCTTCACCTCATACATTTTAATTTTTACTAAATACTGAAATTATATGAGTTTTATTTAAGCCAGATCCAGAAATTATGGTGTTAGCTTTACATTTGAAATTTTTTATTAGTATGAATCCCTAATCTGGAATGTATAGCCTGGAGACCAAAATTCCTCTTCATGATACATCCCAGAAAAATAGCATTATTGAGTTGCAAGTCAAGAGCAGCTACACATGTTCTCGGGCAGCTGCGAAGGATTCCTTCAAATAGTTTTTACATTTGCAGAAAATGCTCTGGATTTGTGGACCCAATAGCAATTAGCATATTACCACCAGTTGGTTGTAGTGACCTTCCTCTGACCCAAGTAATTACCTCCCTTGATGAGTATAATGGACTGGAAATAAAGTGTTGGTTGTTCTGTCTACCCTGCTGGCCCACATCAAAGCATGTTTGGGCATCGCAGTATTAGACCGCTTGCTACACACGTATCTTGTTCCCATGATTGACCTCAGTTGCTTATGCAGGTTTGACTAGGTAATTACTGCCACCATGCGTCAGTACATCCATCAACACACCTATACCTTGCATATGTTTGGCATGGGTAGCGGATGACTTGCCCCATGATCATGTTGGATAACTAACACGTACTTGATTGGGTTAGACGTCACAGAATCTGCAGCTTATTTTGTGCAAAGAAAAACTGATTTTTGGGTTAAAATTAGCAGCTTTTGAGAATCTAATTACATATGTGCATGTATTAAAACATTCTAAGCAGGACTACTAATTGATACATGTACCACATCCACCCCACTGAGATTGTTATCGTCTTCACCTTGGGGATCTTCCATCCAACCCAAGGATAAGCATCCACCCTATATCTCAAGGATCCAAACCAAGGATCTACCCTTCCAACCCAAGGATCCAACTCCTCTGACCCAAGAATTCACCCCTCCAACCCATGGATCCATCCCACCAAACCAAGGATCCACCCATCCACCTTACAGTCTAACTGTCCACATGAGGATATGAGCCACTATCTTCCCACACACTGACATTAGAACGTAGGTGTAATGGTGAGAAAGGAAAGTGTTAGGCCATAGTAGAGTCTTCATTACAGACAGCGGCAATTGCCTGTGTCTGGTTGTAGTCCATTCCAGCTTTATGACCCCTAGATCACCAGTCCATGGTAAACAGTGGCCCAGCTCTGTTGATCATAACTAGACTCTTGGTATTCTACAGACTAGGTGATATCTTTTTTAGCACCCCTCAGAGACAAAGTAATCATTACATTTGTATTGAGGTCTGTATGTCTTGACCTGACCATGGGTGGTCAGATAGCACAGCCAGATAGTGCAAGGAAAAACCCCTCGATTAAGTCAGAGGTTTAACATGGAAAATAACTCGAAGCTTATCCAGGTTAACTGCTGGAGATTAACTTGCCAATTAACTAGGTCATGTACTGGAGATTATCTAGGCCAACAACTTGAGGATTACTCAAGTTAACAGCTTGGAATCCAACATAGTAAAACTGAAAACCTGAATTAACTTGAGGGTAAACTCAAATACCAACCATGGTAACCATAGTCAAAGGAAACCCCATATGGGTG
Organism: Haliotis asinina; assembly: GCF_037392515.1. NCBI lineage: Eukaryota > Metazoa > Mollusca > Gastropoda > Lepetellida > Haliotidae > Haliotis > Haliotis asinina. Next base: position 96,979,837 of record NC_090280.1, read on the forward strand.
GAAATAGAACTTAATGTGATTGTAAGCTGAAATAGGTTTCAGAAATATTTAGCATGAGTTATTTTGGTGTTACCAACATACAATATTTTGTGTTTGCTCTACGTCCTGCATTAGAAAGTCTAGTATTTCCTGATACAGATCTGTCTTGCTAGGGACTAGCTGATTGGACAAGGAGGGTGGTTTAACAAAGATATGACATATCAAATTTCTCTTACGCGTTTTAAAACATAGGTGTACAGCTTTGTAAACACATCAAGCTAATTCCATGACTTGATTACTAATTGGACTGCCACCTTTGGCACCTAATGGTGTTTGATGCCTCTCTAGGGTAACCAAGTTATGTAGGTACAGCTTTGTGAGAAATAGCTCTGGGAATATCTCTCTTAACAGCTGGAGGCGTGGGGTTGAGATAGGACGATGTCTCTCACTGGGAATGCTATATCAGCACTAATATGCTAATATTGGGAGCATATTATAAACAGATAGAGCACTGAAATAACCCTATCGTAAAGTGTCATGTTTCCTTTAACCTTACCATTTACGATTTGACTTGAAATGTTTTGAGGGTTGTTTATGAAGTTGTAGAGGGAGTGGATAAGGGTGTAATATGGGTATGAGGTTGGGTAAGGTTTTGATTAGGTTAGTGGGGTTGGATAAGTATGTAATATGGATGTAAGGTTGGAAAGAGTTTTGATTAAGGTAGTGGGGTTGGATAAGGATGTAATAAAAAGGATATTTCAGGGAAATTGATGTTCAGACCTTTTGCCTAGAACTCACCTGTTGAGTAATTGGGTCAAACAGATTAATCTTAGTCATATCTTTAGGAGATAAGTAGAACAAACAAGGCATGAGATGGTGATGATCATTAACTGTGTTGTGTTGAAAATTTCATTTGGAGGTTTGAAATTAGATTATAGTTTTACTAGTTCCCAGAAATGATTGCAACAGAATTGCTCTTGCGTAGTGTTTGTCTCCAAGGAAATGTCTCCAACGCTTCCTGATGATTACTATTTCAGAAGCAACCCTGAACCCTGAATTATAAAACTGGACCATTGACTTTAGATGTCTGAAATTGATATGAAATGGAAAATGTAGGCAAAGAAGATTAAGATATTATGATGGACATCTGGTTATTTTTGGCGAGTAAAATTCTCATCCTTTTCTCATGGTGCCCACATATTATTTCGACCACCTTCCAACAAAATAGTTACGGATGACACTGAAATTTAGTGACTGGGTTTGAACTTTACTGAATCCCTGTAATACCACCTAGCATTTCTGAGCTTGTGTGGAGCCTTGTGTGGGTAGCCTAATGGTTAAAGTGTTTGCTCTTTATGCCAAAGGACACAGGTTCCATTCCCCATATAGGTACATTATATGAAGCCCATTTCTGGTGTCTCCCACTGTGATGGAGCATTGCTAAACGTGACATAAGAACAAATTGAATCATTCTCTCACTAACACTGACAGTATTCTGTAAATAGTCAAATAAATCTCAGTCTGTCAATTCATATTATGGTATTCTCTTTGTGGTACAATGCCTCGCTCAACAATCAACTGCTCTGACAGCAATCTGTAAATCATTGACTCTGAACCAAACAGTAGATGACCCAAGTTATTAGTTTTGTATATTTATAACTGATTAATGACAGCATTCCATACCTGCAGTGATTAATGTAAATGGATATTTGTCCACAGGAGCGTAATGCTGAAGATGCTATTGAGGCTCTCAAGGAGTATGAGCCAGAAATTGCCAAAGTCTACCGCCAGAACCACCGCGGTATACAGAGAATCAAAGCCAGAAACCTCGTGCCTGGTGATATTGTTGAAGTGTCAGGTATGTTTGTAATTTGAAATTAAATCATTTTAAGAGGAACTGTGCCAGAAACTCTTTAGTGTTATCTTATTCAAATTTGGTTATAAGCATCATTTTTACATTGATAGACGATGCAAGCTGAACTTACTTGACCGAACATAATTTTACAAGACTCTGGCTTCAGACTAGTGTTGAAAATCATAAGATTGCAGATGCTCACTCATGGCTTTCAGAGTTAAGTTATGGAATTTAGGAAACAGTATGACTATGATTGGTGTTAAATTTATGGTATCAGAAGCAATTTTTTCCCATTTTTTGACAGATTTTTTCATTTTCTGTCTTGACTTGACCCCACATTGTTTCTTTGGTTGCAGTTGGTGACAAGGTCCCTGCTGATATTCGTATTACCGCTGTCCATTCCACCACCTTGAGAGTTGATCAGGCTATCCTCACTGGTAGGTTATCGTAATTGGCTTAATAGCAGCACTGCTCATGTGCCACAGTATTACATCAGTCAGGGAGCACTCGGCTTTCATTCTCAGCACTCAGCGAGGTGTATAGATCAACCTGGGGTGGTACGGTAGCCCAGTAGTTAAAGTGTTGGCTCTTCACATCGACAATTTGGGTTTGATTCTCCACATGTATACGTGTGAAACCATTTCTATGGTGACTGTCATTCTGATATTGCTGGAATATTGCTAGAAGCTGTGTGAAACAGTACTCACCTAGTTACATCAAGATACATACAAGGTGCTTGAAGATTTTTGGTCACTTAGATTCTTGTCTACAGTGTGCCCAGTCATGTGTGGCTGAACAGGCATATTTCGAACATAAGTCACATGATCTGCATAGGCTGCTGGTACCTATATGTATTCAAGGGATGTCCATCAAACCATGTTATTAAACAGTTTATCAGGCCTTGCGTAATACTACAGTTGTCAAATTCTGATAAAATTCTTATATTCAGAGCTATGGGTGATTCGGCTGACTCTCAGAATGGCTGACTCCCAGATATACCTCCCTAGTGTCATAAGCCTTGTGTTGTGACATTGTAACATTGACTAGTTTCCATTCTATTTTGTTTATGGTATTGAGGTTAGTGTATTGTTAAAAATACAATGTGCTATTCCCCTTGCAGGAGAATCTGTGAGTGTTCTGAAACACACCGACCCAATCCCCGACCCCCGCGCTGTGAACCAGGACAAGAAGAACATCCTTTTCTCTGTAAGTTGTTGAAACTATCAGTGAAGTTCTAGATTTATTTCCAAACACCAGTGAGGAGGCCAATCACACCGAAGACCTGGGTTCGATTCCCTTTGTAGGTCCGGCATGTAAAGCACTTAAAGCTGAAATAGTGCTTGAAGTGGCAAAAAAACATACTCCCTTGCTTTCGTCAGTGGCAAACACCACAACGCAACATTTCTTGCAAAGTTATTAAAGGATCTAAGAACAAAATGTCCTTACTCTGTCTTGTTTGTTCAGAAATTATCATAGCCATTACCTGCAGTACAAACCCAGGGCATTGAGTACTGCCAATTCATACAGATTGCACCAGGTCCTTGTTTATGTCCAAAATTCATTTTGATGGAGGTGTGCACCATATCTCTGTTGTATAACTTATTCTCCTGGCTAGTCAGTATTTGAAACAGATTTATTAAGCTGTGCACATCAAAGGTATTGCTCAGCCTAAACTCCACTTGTATTAGAATTGTTTTTTCGCCTTTATGCACTGATCACTGACTTGAAGAGGAGGTGAAGTAGGGTGGGTAATGTCAAGCCACTCAAGATGACGGTTGATATTATTTATCTTTGTCTTTTAGGGAACCAATATTGCTGCTGGAAAATGCCGTGGTATTTGCATTGGAACTGGATTAAACACTGAAATTGGTGAGTGTTCGTTAGATGTCCTTCCTGCACCATATCCACTCTTGGCATACCACAAACCTTCATGGGTTTGAATCTCGGTCCACCCCCTCATGTTTCTAGCTTCCATCAGAGTCATTATCACTTCAGGTTCCCTTCCTACTCTGAAATGACTGAAAAAAAACTGCTCAGAGGGCATTATCACTCACTCACTCACTCACTCACTCACTCACTCACTCACTCACTCACTCACTCACTCACTCTACCATTTTGCCTTGGATAGAGGTGGGAGATTTTGTTATCGTGTGAATATCTGATGTGACTCAACCAAAATTTTTCCTTCGTGTTGTGGAGGGACTAGACCTGCATGTCTAGTGGATCCATATGCTATTGGATTGTTTGCTTTTTGTACAGAAGGCTGGTGGTGGGAAGACTGGGTTCGATTCCCCACATGGGTACAATGTGTCAAGATATTTCTGGCATCCCCCAACATATTACTGGAATGTTGCTAAAAGCGGTGCAAAGACATCCCTGTGCTCACTTAGTCATTCACTCACTCTATGGAAGGCACAGGTGTGTTGTATATAGCAACCCTGGAGCCACAGCTTTTAGTCTATTTTGAATTGTGACTTATGATTTCCTCGCTGCTAAAGTGTTTCTGTGGACTTGAACCCATGTTGACATTCCTTCATGGTGTGTAGTGTATTAAATGGAGAAACGATACCAGTGTCCTACTTGTCAGCTTTTGTAAGGCTGAACTGTACTGAAGTATGGAAGTCATGATCACCTTAGTGCTAAAATAGCTTTGTGGATATGGTCCTATTGCATGAGTAGACAGTCAGGTGTCCTTTTGAACTGTCAACTGTGCATATTACAGGCCCAACCAGTTTGTTCCACAAGACCTGTGAAGATGCTGGATAGAAGTGATCTTCAGTAACCCATGCTTGTTGTACGCAGTGACTAACAGGATTGCGAGTTCAGGCTCATTGACTTTGTTGAGTATCATAGCGCTAAGGTGATGATAACTTCCATACATAACAGATTTACAGCAGTGATAATGCTGCGATGTCCTTGTGCAACCCTTGTCTGAACCTCAGTATGTGTTGTCAGTGAACCTCAGTCTTGATGCACACAGTAGTCATTAACATTCCTTCATGACTGACTTTCCGTGTAGACCCAATCAGTGTCGTCAATGTTGCTTTCTTGAATGAACTGATTTGATGGTATATCATCTGATTTCTACCAGCTTCAATGATTTTGCTCGAAATCATTGACTTTAATAGATTCCAAGACATTTTCTCAAATTTACTGATTAATTTTACTCACTGCTCTGCCATTACCAATTTCAAAGTAGAAGTCAGTAGAAGGCAACGAGGTGAAACAATTTAATTTAGTTATGGTACGTGAATCTGTGCCAAAAACTTCAAATCCCACCATGTGTTTTGGTCTTAGAATAATTTTCAAGATTAAGTGTTTCATGGAGTGTTTCATAGTGTTTATGATTAAAGGAACATGATTTTACAAAACATTGGTTTTAAAGTGTCTGTAGTGGCAGACTGGGATGGTTGTTTTTAACCTTTAACTTAAAAAGTCTGTTTGCGAAATAATGGGCTGAAATAAAACATTGCATGTTTATGCTGCATGCCAGTTTAAAGGTTTCCCACTCAACCCAGTGTGATTTATGATTAAAACACATCTGAAACATATGAAACGAGTGATAGGTATTCCTTTTCTTCATGATGGGTATTCCAAAGACAAACTTGTCCTCGTCTTGGAATTTCTGGTGTCCCAAGGCCTGTCATGACATTTGCTTGAATATTGCTAAAAGTGAATATTGTTAAACTAAACTCATTCTCTCACATCTGTCATGGAAACAGATTAACTATGGTGATATGAAAGAAGTAGTTGGCATTGTGTTGTAGTTTATTAGAAGCACTTGCAGGGAAAATAATGTACCCCAAATTGTGATTCCTCTGAGGAATCTTCAGTGTTCTTAGTGATAATGATTTAGTTAAAATACCATGATGTATCTGGGAAAGTGATTAGTGTCTACATCGGTATGAGTGTTAGATATTGGGGAATATATCACAAGTTCATGAACGAGAATCCTTTTCCCCCGTGGTACCTAGCTTTCCCATGCTGAAGGAAGTTTGTAGTTGGGGAAACAGTATCTAAAGCAGAGCTAGCAGTAGGGAAACAGCATCCACTTGAATGTACTGTGGTAAGGTGTTTGGAGGCAGGTAATCTGATATGTTTGATATTGGTGTAGTGTGTCTCCCTCTTGCCTTACCTGGTCAACGCCAGTACATATTGGTAGGTGCTAGCTACCAGCATGGGGAACAACACCAACTTCTTCATGTTGGCGATGTTGCAGATCTCTTCTCAAGGTCATAGCAAAACATTACTGGTTTAATTTTTTCATGCTGATACAACTGATTAGACTTGATGGTAGTTTGATGAGCAGATTAGTTTCATGTGGAGGTCATGGTATGGGATGCGATATAGACTTTCTGAAAGTGATGAATGAATATAAGAATTTTGCTAGAAAATGTTATTGTTTTGGTCATTTATGACCAGTAGGTATTAATGATGTGTCTGGAAGTTGCATTTGGTGGCAACGAAGCTGTTCATCCATGGTGAAATCTTTCATATTTATGTATTTATGTTGTGGAACGTAGTTGCATTGTTTAGGAACAGTCTGTGCAAAATAAAAAAATCCCAATACAAATAACGCATTCAGTTTAAAATAGTTATAACTGACATCATCCAGGAATGTACAATTTCAGTTTAATATTTTCTATGATAATCTTGACGAGGTTTATGCATTGATGCACTAAGACATATATAGTGTTCTGGTACTTTGCCTGTTTTCAGTTAGAGGTGCATACTGTACGGGATGCAGGTATTAGGATTCAGTCAACGATAAGGTTCAGACATCACATTTTTGTCTGCCTGTGTTGGTATACTGTTGGTGTAACAGTTAACATGCGACATGTCAGGAATGTTTCTATCCCTGTTCTTCCCAACTATCCTGGTTACAACCGCCTGCCTCAGCTGTCTGTCTGAGGTGCTGTTTTTACACCAGTAGAAAAACCTGCCAGCAGTGTGCCAAGCATACCCAGGGTTTTGCAGCTTGACACAGCTGTGAAGACCTGGGTCTCTCCAATATGGGGTGTTATCGCGTCAGATATGGCACTGCTTCTATGTTCCTAACCACTGTTCATGTATGAAGTATAAAAAGGTCTCTATCACAAACTTGGTGTTATGTAACAATTATACTATATCTGACGAATTATGTTGTAATAAAGTTCAAGAGATCCATGTCGTAACCCAACAGATATTTGGAAACTGAGAGGAACTGATATCACTGAAAATTTGATAATCAAATGTCACTGATAACAATGTATATATTATGGCCAACAGTCACGAGCACTTACAGAAATTATGGGAGATACTGGTGTCTTAATTATTTCAGCCGTATTCTTTTTTTTTTTGACAATAACATTCCTGTCACTGAAACCATCTTTGACTTTGAACCATTATATTGAACATCATGTATGCACTTTTTAGTTATACACCAGAGAAAAATTTAGAAAGTTTCAGGCAAACACTTTACCATATGTGAATCTTCAGACTTACCTCCTAACCTTTGTTTATCAGATTACAACAGAAAGTGAATAACTTACCATTATCAAATATTGACCATGTGCCCGTAGCTGTAAAAATATTTTTGATAGGTTGTTTAGGAAATGCCATACACCTGTAAATTAATTAGTTTCATCTTGTGGACGGTATTTTGGTATGCGATGCAACAGGGTACCTCAGCAGAGATAAAAGAGGCGTGTAAAACATATGGTTAGGCTCCTGGCAACTCCAAAACACTTGAGTTAGCTATCTTTCGATCACCTTGTTTCTCTGTGACCTTTGTGTTCCACTGAGTTTCCCCGTGGTATCTTTGCTCCTATGCTCATGCCCTACCATAAAAGGCTTCCATCTTGCGGTCTGCCTCCTGAAGGCTGGAAGGTCCAGGGGAGGCAACTCTTCCTGCCTTGTGTCAAGGTGTTTCTAATTATATTGCAATCTGTACATGGTGATTATGCTACAGCATGGTGTGTGATGCATTGTGGGTAATAAATTTGATTTTGCAAGGGTAAAGATAAGAAAATATATGGAAAGATAAAGAGGGATACAATATCAAATCTGAATACCACAGGATAAACCTAAATGGCAGCAGCTGAGATCTCGGTTGTAGATGCTTGAGGCCTTCCTAAACACAGACATTGTCATTACAAGAGTTTCAGCTCAGTACTGTGAATCATTACTGTTCTAAATGAGAGTAGTGTTTAGGGAAAGAGCATTTTCTAACTGTAGTAGATGTAAAGGCTCATGGGAAGACAATAAATCCAGCTTTGTTAAGCTGCTGTTCCTTGGAATTGATGCAATCCAGCATCCTGGAGTAAATTTCATTAAAGTAGTCTCAGCATCAGCGTTATTTTGGGTAGTGGCACACCATACTCCACTCATAGAAAAAATCCTGTTACGGAACAGGTGAAAAATCCATCAAGTGTCAAGTTGCGAGATTTGAGTCGAAAGAATCTTTCTATATAAAACACCCTGGCATCTGTGGTTCAAGGAATGCTATAAAATTGGGAAAATTATTCAGTTAGCATCTTGCAAACTTTAGATAGTATTTCCTTAAGCTAATAGAATGTAATTTAAATAAACACTGTGATGAGCTTGTGATATCTGAATGGGCATATGTATGGCTGTTAACCTTGACCAGTTCGGATGAAACCATCGTCCAGAGTTCAGGAAATGTCAAATCTATGATTTTGCTGGTAAAGCAGACTTCTGAAATATAATAAAGGCAGGAAACATGCTCACATGAAATTTATTATCTGACATCAAAATGTTTTGAAAAGTTTGTATGTACTATCTGGCCTGATGCCAGAGTTGAAGTAGGACTCCTACAGCAGGGGGTAAGATGCTGTATCAGCAAAATTATGGCAATGTTTGTCTCCACTATTGCAGTGTTTTGGAGCTTAAGTGTTTGACAATAATTGCCCTTAACTGATCATGGTGATCCTTTCTGGGTGGTCAGTCACTGCCATTGGTTGTCATGGATACAGGGGAGATAATTTTGAAACCAGTTACACATTTCCACTATTTTAGCAGAAAAATGTGAAAAATTATTGCAGTATAATTGTTGTCAAGGTGATGGGTAGGTTCAGTTCGCATAAAATTAAAATCAATCACTCAGGTAATTTATTTAATACTGTTATATATGTGTGGGCTGACAAGTGTTTTGTGTTCCAGGCAAGATCCGTAATGAGATGATGGACACTGAGACAGAGAAGACTCCCTTACAACAGAAATTGGATGAGTTCTCCAACCAGCTGTCCAAGGTACACGCGCATTAAGAATGATTTAGTGTTAACCTCAACTAGTGAAGGTTCACACTCCAGTGGAAGTGTTAGTGGCTTGTACCAGTAGTCAGTAATCTATTCACTCGTCCAGCCACAAATTTCATTTCCGTCACGGACAGAATGTGATGTACCCAAAAGTGTTGTACGATTGCAGAAACTGCTGTCATTCCTTAAATATTCTTGTTTTGGTTATTCCTGTAATCATGGACCCATGTAGGTCCAGGGTAGAATAGGCCATATTGAACCTATGCTTGCCATAAAAGGCGACTATGCTTGTCGCAAGAGACAACTAATGGGATAAGCTGGTCAGGCTCGCTGCTCATGCTGTTGATCACTGGATTGTAGCCATAGAGCTACAATATTGCTGATTGTGGCGTAACACTAAACTCATTCACTCACTCGTGTAATCATGTGACTGAAACTGTTCTCCCTTCAGGTGATCACCGTGATCTGTGTGGCTGTATGGGCCATCAACATCGGACACTTTAACGACCCTGCTCATGGCGGATCATGGATCAAGGTGAACAAATATTATGTGGAACCATTCAAAGTCTCAAGTTAATAGAGATGTGAATTATAGTAAGCATAATACTTAGAATATTGTGAGTTAAGGCATTGAGTTTGTGCTCTGAAGATGTTCCCTCAGATTGGGAACAAGAGAGAACGTACTCATCTTGATTTGCTCGACAGCAAAACAGTCAACAAGATCATTCATCGGACAGTTTCAATTGGATATGAACACAGAAGATACGGATTTACTAGTTGAAATTCCCAACCCCCTTTGGATATTAGTTTGAAATTTCAAGTGGATTGTTTCAGAGTTCTGTGAAGTTGGTGTGACTTCTGGATTATTTCTATCATCTTTTGGATTAATCAACATGAGATTCCATGAAAGGATTGATATGGATTTTCAAAGTGCGAGTAATCTAGGTGTCATTAATTATCCTGTGTTATTCCATGGATTATTGTGTTCTGTTTTCTCTGGCTGTTCTATGCTGGTGAGACCAGTTCCCTCACTCACTCCGTGTTTCTCTTGCAGGGTGCCATCTACTACTTCAAGATCGCTGTCGCCTTGGCTGTGGCCGCCATCCCAGAGGGTCTGCCCGCTGTCATCACCACCTGTCTGGCTCTTGGTTAGTTTATGATGCTGCAAGAATTCTTTGTTTTGTTTTGTTAAACTGTGCATCCAAATATATTGGTTAAATGAGTCTGGAACAGACAATCGAGTGATGGATACTATCAGCATCTATCTAATGACATTCATACGACTAGTATAGTTTGCCAAGGACCTCTTTTAACCTGAAGTGTATTCAAACTTAGTGCTTCAAGGCCTTTACAGCATCAGTCTGTGGCATTCACTGTGCAGAGCTGATTTCCTTAACTTTGCCAGGATCCTGGTATAACTTTTGCCCCTTATAGGTCTTTGGTTTGCAAGCACTTTCTAGCCATGTTAAGCCATGATGTTACTGTAATACACCTCACCGTATGTTGTCTGAACACCAGGGGTGCTGGGGTGGCCTAGTTGTTAAAGCGTTGACTCACCACGCTGAAGACCTGGGTTCCATTCTCCCACATGGGTACTTTGTATAAAGCCCAGTTCAGGTGTCAGTCATGATATTGCTGAAATTTTGCTGAAATCTGTGTAAAACTAAACTCCCTCTCTCTCTGTGAACATCATACTGACTTTGAATGTTTGTGTAAGGTTAATTGTAGATATAAGAATTGGTTCATGTTTTATTTCGTCTGTGCAGGTACCAGAAGAATGGCCAAGAAGAATGCTATCGTGAGGAGTCTGCCCTCTGTGGAGACACTTGGCTGCACATCTGTTATCTGCTCTGACAAGACTGGCACTCTTACAACCAATCAGATGTCTGTCTGCAAGGTGAGGGTCATGTTATTATTTGATCACTGTGTATGTAGAGACTGTACCTTTCCATCTGTTCTCACTATTTCTGGTTCATGAGGGATGTTGCGGTAGCTTAGTGGTTAAGGTGTTTGCCTGTCACTCCAAAGACCCAGGTTAGGTTCCCTGCACAATTTGTGACACCCATATCTGATATCCCCGAACGTGATACTTCAGGAATATCTAAAAGCAGTGTAAAACTAAATTTGATCAGTCTGGTTCATGAAATGAATCAACAACCAAAATGACTTAGTTGTTACGCAAACATGACAGCCTTGTAATGTTTACATCTGGTATATCTAATCTGAGAATGTTTGTAAAATTGTAATTCCTCAACATTTTCTGCAAAATAAATTCTTAAATGATAAAGTAGACAAGTGTGTTAGGTAGAGGACCCTGCTCAAATGATGCTTTTTTTTGTTTTGACATTCAGACTGGGCTCTGAAGGTAGTCATGTTGTCAGGTGGGTCCAAGAATATTGATAGTGTATCCTGCTTCAGTGAGGATGATACAGCAACATGTTTCTTTGTCTGATTGCAAGTTTAATCTGAATGATGAACTTGTTGTTTCAGATGTTTGTGTTCAGCAAGGTAGAAGGCAACGACATCCAGACTGCCCAGTTCGAAATCACTGGATCAACATACGCCCCAGAGGGTGATGTGTAAGTGGACTCTTCAATCTCACGACAAACATTCATTAATCTGTTAACAAGATTGATTTGGCTCAAGTGTTGAAGTGAAGAGTCAAGCTCATTTGGGCATCATCGCCATGGATATGAAGTGTTACAACCACATGTCAATCAAATCTTTGAAGGGCATTTTGAAGTTGATTTATTAATGTCAACTTTTTAATTGTGGATAACACCATGTTTTGGAGCGTATGCTTGCTCCTTCATTACCTTGTGCATCACAGCCATAAATCTGGCTTTTCACATGTCAATCAGTGCAAAACCAGCCATACTAGAAGTGCTCATAAAATCTTAACTACCTAGTTCTGTGAAGTCATACTGATGTTGTTTCTGATGTTTTAAGTTGTGACATTTCAGGTTCTATCAGTCAAAGAAGATTCGCTGCTCCGACTTTGCTGGACTGGAGGAGATGGCAACCATCTGTGGCATGTGCAATGACTCCAGCGTTGACTACAATGATGTAAGACGATAAAAGTCACCAATGCTAATTAGTAGTATTTACTCAAAGTCTCTATGGAATAGCTCTGACATCTGGGTCTCCTTTCACAAAGCACTAAGGTGATCATAAGTCACGAAGGTAACCTTAGTGCAGTGTTAAAAAATGGGAGTTAAGGTTAATCTTAGTAAAGGTTGCTTCATGAAAGTAGCCTCTGATCATGAATAATTCTGAAATAATAGTTTTAAAGTTAAGTTCAAACTTTGTCAAGTGTTGGATCCCAGAAGTTGCTTATTCATGATTCTGTGAAGGCTATTTTATGAGCACAGTATTCAAATAATGCTTCATCACTATACACTCTTGCTCACTCTCACTCCCCAAACTCACTCACCCAAACTCTCTCGTGTTCCTTATAGGCCAAGAACCAGTATGAGAAGGTAGGCGAGGCCACCGAGACAGCCCTGACTGTGCTAGTAGAGAAGATGAACGTCTACAACACTGACAAATCCGGTCTGAACAAGCGTGAATCTGGTGTCGCTGCGAACCAGGTTATCCAAAACATGTGGAAGAAAGAGTTCACTCTGGAGTTCTCCCGTGACCGCAAGTCCATGAGTGTCTACTGTGTTCCCAACAAACCTACCAGGGCACCTGGAGGCGCTCGCATGTTCTGCAAGGTGAGGTGCTTGTGATTTCAGGGGGTAGGCCAGTGAACAGTGTGGAATGACGTTTGATCACTGGCGATTAGTTATATAATTACTCATGAAAATCCTGACTCAGAATTGGTCTTCAGAAACTCTTGGTTTGTCTTAAAGGGACTGACAACATAGGGTGGTCAGGCTCACTGTCTAGGTTGACACTCTGTAGATGGAGGGGAGGTAGATTTGGGAGTAGAAATTTTGAAAAGTACTGATAACACAAAACTATTTTCAGACAGAATGCAAATTGAAAACTAAATATGGTGTCACTTCATTGATATTTTTCAAAGATTTGAATATTCCGTTTCCTAAGTTCTGCAAGAGGGTGTTGCTAATGGTGTTACCAATATATATGGTACTTGAGACTAATTACTTAACTTGCACAGCAGGAAATAGGTCCCCAGTGGGATGCGAAGGTGATGTGAGTGGTAACTTATAGGTCCTCAAAAACAGCTTGTATCTCTACTTCCCGGGGAGATCAGCATTACATGGGTAAAAGTATGTCCCTTTATACTTGCTTTAGTGTGGGGGTTTGTGTTTATAAGAGTACTATTAAGGTAATGAGTTAGTAATGGGATGTTGATGAGATGATTACCTGTTTCAGGGAGCACCTGAGGGTCTTCTGGACCGCTGTACCCATGTCCGTGTTGGAGGTAACAAGGTCCCCATGTCCTCTGCCATCAAGAACGAGATCATGAAGCACACCAAGTCTTACGGAACAGGTACATCACTCAGAGAAATAAGTATGGCTTGTCGACAACTGTCATTACATTGTCCTCTAAGCAGACCTTGATGTAGCTTAATAGGTGGTGTTGGTTGATCTCATTTAATTGTGGGTTTGAATCCCAATGTTATAGTCTTCGCACCCATGTTTAGGATGTCAAACAATAGTGAATCTTATCACCAGCTGGTCTGTTAGTTGATGTATTTGCGGCAATTCCTAACCTGTAGAAAGTGATGTGGTGTGTGTGTTTTGCAGGACGTGACACTCTACGTTGCCTGGCCCTGGCAACCATTGACAACCCACCACGCCGTGAAGACATGGACTTGGAAGACTCGCGCAAGTTCATCCAGTATGAGGTCAGTCAATATCGGAGTAGTAGATAACTTGTGGGCAGTCGCTATTACATGACTGGATCTGTTATCAGGCTTGTATTTTTATGATCATGTCATCAGTCACTGGTTTAACTCTACCTCAGCAGTTTTACAGTTATGTAACCCATGAAAACCCAGGATAGAGTTGGTCTCCAGCAACCAGTGCTTGTAGGAGGTGACTAACTGAATCTGGTGGTCAGGCTCGCTGACTTAGTTGACATGTTTCATTGTGTCAGCAGTTTCATAATGACTGTGGCATAATTTGATCATGAAGTGCTTGTGTATCACTCCCCTAAATAAACTTAAACTTCTGAGAATTTTAGGTTGAAATTTAGGTATTTACTGAGTATATCGCATTCCAGACAAACATGACCTTCGTTGGTATTGTTGGTATGTTGGATCCCCCTCGTACTGAAGTTCTCGCCTCCATCAACGACTGCCGCAATGCTGGTATCCGTGTCATTGTCATCACTGGAGACAACAAGGTAAGGAGGAGATTTTTACGGTTAGTCTGTCCCCTGGGAGTCAGGGTCCCAGCCTGACGTGTGCTGGATCAGTGGACTGTGGTCATAACCTGATGGCAATAAATCCATGGATTGAATAGTATTCCCTCTATTATTTGCGTGACAAATAAGACAAGAAGTCTCCTCAGGTGGTCTGATCATGCTCTGAGGCATATCACATTTTTCACATGTGAGAGTTTCTTGGTTTGTCTTTTGTCACTTTCCCTTCAGCTGCTACAACAGATGTAGATGATAACATATCAATCTTGATCCATGGACGGCAGACATTCTCCTGATCAGTGTCAAATTATTGGAGGAGGAAAAGGTGGCTCTTAGGATTTTTTTTATTTTCGTTCACATGTATGAAATTTAGCTGGAATCCATGATGCTGTATGACAATTTTGGGTTGCTTTTTGTTTTCAGGCTACTGCTGAAGCTATCTGCCGTAGAATTGGCGTGTTCAAGGAGAACGAGGCTACAGAGGGATTCTCTTTCACTGGTCGTGAGTTTGATGACCTCGCCCCTGAAGACCAAAGAGCTGCTGTCATGAGAGCTCGTCTCTTCGCCCGAGTGGAGCCTGCTCATAAGTCCAAGATTGTAGAATACTTGCAAGGAGAGGGCGAAATCTCTGCTATGGTTAGTGGTTATTTCCCTTTGATATGTTATCAGCATTGGTTTTCAGAGACTAGAGCATGCACTAGAATCTAGTTTAAGTATGTGAGGACTTGGTCTCACCACTATGTGGCTGAAACAATGCCGATGTGATGTAAAACTACAAATCAACTCAACCCATATGAAACAAGGCACACAGCTTGTGCAGTGGTGTAGTCTTCTCTTACTTTCCCCATTCACTTGATTTGTTATAGAATACAGTTAACTGCAGTTACAACCAACTCAGCAGAGCAGTAATTACAGTTAGTTATCACTGCACTTTGGTATGCGCATTCCAACTGAAGTATACAACCTGTAACCGCCCCAAAACTTGGTGCGTCTCTCCTCTTTTTATCTCTTTTGTTCTTCCGTACATTTCGTGAGGTGGGGTAGTGATGAAAGTTTTCGCTGCCCGCAAAAGCTGATATATGCAGCAGTGTGTGAAGCTGCCCCTGTGATATTGCTGGAATATTGCAATAAGAGGCATATAGCAAAATTCACTCACTGTATGTTCATGAATATTGCCGGAGCGGTATTTATGTAAACTTATGCTTGTTTACCAATTCGGTTCCTTTCATTGGAAATAAATATGTATAAATCAGTCTACTGGATAAGCTTATGCTGGCTACAGCCTGTTGTGATGTTAGTTCCTGTTTCATTCAGACTGGTGATGGTGTGAATGACGCTCCTGCTCTGAAGAAAGCCGAGATTGGAATTGCCATGGGTTCCGGAACTGCCGTTGCCAAGAGTGCTTCTGATATCCTTTCATAGACATTGTTTGCCTGACAATTTCTATCTCACTTAAAACTTACTTACTCACTTGCTGTTCAGCGGTAGTTTAGGCTTGGGGTTAAAGCGTTTAAAATATTGATCACAGAATTGTCTGACCAAGACTTGATTGACATAGGAAAGTTGAATATTGCCCAGTGTAGCACATAACTATAAACGTAGCTCAGTAGCACAACTGTAAGTGACCATGATCCCCCTTCTGTTTGATCTATTGGTGGAGATAATATTTGACCTGTTGGCAGAGATACTGTTTGACCTGTCGGTGGAGATACTGTTTTGACCTGTCATTGGAGATACTGTTTGACCTGTTGGTCAAGGTTGTTTTTGTGTCCTTAACCAAGTCCCACAGATGGTGTTGGCTGATGACAACTTTTCGACCATTGTTGCTGCCGTTGAAGAAGGTCGTGCTATCTACAACAACATGAAACAGTTCATCCGTTACCTTATTTCGTCCAACATTGGTGAAGTGGTATGGTAAGTCAAACTGTTTTTGTGTAACAACCTATGAAAATCTGTCAACTGACTTCATCGATTGATTCGTCAGACTTACTTGTTAGTATGTTATCATTTAAGGGTGCCCTTTCGCAAAGCTATGGTCGCACTGACTGTCACCTCCTATACTGTAACTTATTTACAACAGAAGCTTTATGAAACAAAGCAAAATTGTTGATCGTGATATCAGTCACAGGTTTGTCTGTTCCATAGTTTTTGATTGCAGTCATATTGCTGTAAGTAGGACATTAAACAGTGGCTGAAAGGATAATATCGCACTAAAATGGGTTTGTAATAAACTTGCTTGCAATCACTTTATCACTCACTCGCGAGCTCTTCTTTCCAGCATCTTCTTGACTGCTGCTCTGGGTATTCCTGAGGCTCTCATCCCTGTACAGCTGCTGTGGGTGAACTTGGTGACTGATGGTTTCCCCGCCACTGCCCTCGGATTCAACCCCCCAGACTTGGACATCATGAAGAGACCCCCCAGGAACCCCAAGGAAGGCCTCATCACTGGGTGGCTGTTCTTCCGTTACATGGCTATTGGAAGTGAGTGTCACGCTCTGACATTTAACACCATTAATCAGCGTGCATTCAATGTTTATTGACTGCAACGAGTTTTGCAAGGGGTATTAAAATGCCTTCCGTCTGCCTGAACAGAACTTCAAAACTGTTTACTCTTTCTTCACCAAATTTGGCACATAGATAGATCTTGTAGTGTATTGTTGCCTTTTGTTAGTTTGGATTTCTGAATACAATGTTTTTATGCATTTCCATGGCAACATGTTTGACTTTGACTGAATTAGGTGGTAGTGTTCTTTTCCGGAGCAGAAATGTAAAACCTTTCAAAATATCTCATCAAACTTGTTACATAGATTGATCTGGTGGTGTACTGGTGCCTTTTGGCAGTTTTGGTCTTCTGAAAAAAATATTTTTTTGTGTTTCCATAGCAACAAGTTCAAGTTTGACTAAATTTGGTGGGAGTGCTCTTTTTAGGACCAAAACCATTCACTATTTCTTCACCAAACTTGGTACAAGTCTGGTGGTGCACTGGTATCTGTTGGTACTGAAGGATTTCAGCCTCCCCTTATATATGACTTTTATGTTTCAGTCTATGTTGGTTGTGCAACTGTTGGTGCTGCCGCCTGGTGGTTCATGCTGTACGACAAAGGCCCCGGACTCAACTACTACCAACTGGTAACAACACCCATGGAGTCACTCACTCACATGAAGCTGACATCACAACTTCATTATAAAAACAAAAAAAACCACACACACACGCATACAGGTGTACAGGATTACCAATAAGACAAGACAGATCCGCTAATTATGGATTTGAAGCCAAGATTCCAACAATTATGATCATTATTTGGTACCATTATTTGTGTGTAATGGTGGAGTTTGGTAAATGGCCTTGGCCTTTATCGCAACCCAATACAGAGCACCCTGAATGGCCTTGTGGGAAGCCATTTTTTTTTCAAGAGAAATAGAAATATGTTGTCCAAACCACAAACCATGTCATACTAAAAGATGTTAAGACATGGCACTTGTAAACACTGCCTGGCTCTAGGCATCAAGGGAATTAAGCAACAGTTGGTAGGTTCTGGGATAGTTAATGTAATTGAGTGATAGTCCTGAAAAATACGCACAGCCACACACTCACATGCAAGGATATGGAAGTAATCTTGAATGTGGCTCTAAAACACTTGTAGCTGATCCGACACCCACATTAGCTCTGACATTTAGGTTTAAGCCGAGTAGTGAAAGCCCTCACCCATGCCGAGTGCAGAGGGTCAAATACCCACATGGGTACACTGTATGGAGGCCCTTTTCTGGTGTCCTCCGCCGTGATGTGGCTGGAAAATTGCTGAAAGTGTAAAACTATATTCAATCACTCACTCACAGTCGCACCAAAGTTTGATGTACTTTTAACATTTTGATTCAGTAGTGAACTAAGTTGTTTTACATAATTGAGTCATAGAGTTAACAGTTATTGTCACAAATCATTATTTTAGCCATGTTGTAACTGTTTAATATTATTCACAACATGTGACCTGTGTGGCTCTGTACCCAGATAGGGGTGGAGGGATAGCCTAGTGGTTAAGGCGTTCACTCGTCACGCCGAAGACCCGGGTTTGATTCCCCACATGGGTACAATGTGTGAAGCCCATTTTCTGGTGTCCCAGCGTGATATTGCTGGAATATTGCTAAAAGCGGCGTGAAACCAAACTCACTCACTGTACCCAGATAGTGGATCGGTGCTCATACTATTGACCACAGGTTTGATATGACTGCTGTGTAGCGGGAGTATTGTTGATTGCAGTATAAAACTATTCACTTGCTTTATGTTGTGATTATCAGTTTAAGAAATTTGTTTTGGAACAGCAGTATGAGTAAGACTGGTAATATATTCAGAGAATGTGTAGTAGTTTCTTTTATTTTTCTTCCATGCGTTATTGATGTTTGCTTTTCAGTTCAATTTCTTTTTAACCATGAAAAGTTCCTTCCAACTAATAGAAACTTACTAAATTCTTCTTTTTTAGACAATATGATAGTTGCATATAGTTTTATCATTTCCAATTCTTTTGTAATGAATTTGTTTGGCTGTAAATATATATCCAGTCTGTTCCCCAATAACGAGCTTGATTAACACGTGTGATGAGTAAACTGTTGTACTCCATGGTTCATGATGCTACCTTCACCTGCGTTTGCAGACACATCACATGCAGTGCCCGGCCGAGCCCAGGATGTTCCCGGGTGTCGACTGCAATGTATTTAATGATCCTCATCCAATGACTATGGCTCTGTCAGTATTAGTCACAATTGAGATGCTTAATGCATTGAACAGGTAAAGTCCTTGTCAATTAATAATCTGCAGTTAGGAAAACCTTATCACCTCATTTCATTATACCACAGTTGCCAGTAAGCAGTATAAAATTTACTGACTATAATGTCAAATTTATATTTATATGGTTGAGGATTTTTTTAGATAAATTATTTAATATTGCTGATTATGCAGTTATTGCGTCTACTGGCAACTTGTGTTTCATTACTCACAATCCTGGTGATGGGATGGTTGATACCATCTACTGAACCTACTATGCTGAAAGCTCGCTTGCCTTGCCTGCCCGCACGCAACCTTCTCATTCAGGAGAAAACCAGACTGGCCTCGAGCTGTCTGCGTCGCCGCTTGCCCGCATGCCTAACTCATCTGTCTATCCAGCTTAGGTTGTTCCTGTACCTGATGGTGTTCTCACAACAGCAGACTCACTCGGTTCCAACTCGCTCAGTTCTAACTAAACATTTCGCTTTTCCTTTGCTAATCACTTCTCACTCTGCAGACCCACCAAGCCCAGTGCTTGGCTCAGGATGAGATGTTTGCTGGTATTGACTGTGAAGTGTTCGGTCACCCTAAGCCGATGACGATGGCCCTGTCAACATTGGTGGTGATTGAGATGCTGAATGCTCTCAACAGGTAAGGGGCTGAGGCCAGCTCGCCGGTCTTCAGATCGGTATCGGTGTAGCGCAGGAAGTTTGCCTTGCTCGTCACGTGTGACAACCTTTTCGTTCACAATGGGGGAGGTTGTTAAGTGTCAATCACATCTGAAGAGGTCACAACGTTGAGGATGGTTGATCATGACTGTGGTTTAGTGACATTCCGACGTGGCTTCCAATCTGCATGGATATAATTAACGGAACCTAGCTGTACGCCAGGGGGGAGCTACTGGACTTTAGATTCAACCAAATTTCCAGCTACCAGACTCAAACTTCTAACAAGATATTCTAATTTCGTAAACAAGGGACTTCATTCTTAGGAATCTGTTCTCTGTCTGAACGCCATGATCACACGTTGTGATCTCTTGGAAATATTTTGGTCCAGACAGCCCCCCTTTGTGGTACAAGGTTGTTGTGTGTTGGAAACTTCCTGCATGCATTGTGGCTTGTCTGATTCAGCCTCTTGCCTTGACCCACCGTTGCCGCTGTCCTCATTGTCACGGCAACATCCTCCTGAGTTTGCAGAGTGTTGATATAGGAACATTCAGATATGATAAAACTACAGGGACTGAAACTAAGAAATCTCTCAGACTCACTGGAATGTGCAAAACTGTCAATCCTATGGGATGATTATCAATTTTTAGTTCATATTTACCTGAAGATTCAGTCTTAGTTTCAACCCCTGACTAATATTTCATATTTACTCCCACTGCTTTGAAACAATTTCACGCAATTTTTTTAAAAAGCATGCTTTTGAAAATATTCCTGAACACTCAATGTTCTCAGTTTTGGTGTCTAATACATTTTAGAAATTAATTGATAGTGATTTGGATGAACTCAAGTGAGAACTGCTTTGCTCGAGACTCATGTACTGGAACTTTTAGTCTTCTAATTACTTAATGTCTTGCATATATATATATATCATTACTGACATGTTTTTGATATTTAGTCTAATTAATGCTGGTGTGAAGGGTGTGTGTTTGTGTGTGTGGTTAGTAGAAATTAATGTACACTCTGACTGGGGCCCAATTTCACAAGCTACTGTTGCACTACGGGTGTCGTAAGACTGTAGCAGTACTGGATGTATGATGGCTGTAGTGCTACAATAGTATGTGAAAGGAGGCTCAGCGTGTTATCCTGATGCTTGAACACGCACATGTTTAGCAGCAGTTAGATTTTTAGTTCAAAACTCTCATTTTTATAACTGAACAAATTTTTTTCATTTGTAAAATTGTGTTTGTAGGTTGAAATATTCTTTTGGACCAGATTATAATGAAGCATACTGAACAGCAAAAGTAACAACTGAGTTTTTAAATGGATGCTTACTTTCAATGAGATTTCATTTTTTCGAAACTTGCACTTGTTTTGCTGTTCAGTATATATAAATACCCCTGAAATAATTACAATTTAACTGAAGTTAAAAATGAGGAGTTTTGTTATTTTCTGCTTTTAGATCAACCATAGCATGTATTGCTTTTAGATTGTAGAACATGCTTTAGGAATTCTTGCATTTGGCCATTCCAAAATGTCACTCAAGTTTGCTTTTAGAAGTCTTTTTATAGAGGATGTTTTGGGATAATTTTCAATGCCTGTATTGTACAAATTACAGTACTTATATGTGTGCATTCATACATACAGATAGTTCCGGACTGCTTTTCAATCAATTGAGTTCTAAGACTGGACCCTCTTTGTTAGTATTGCAGAAAAATTGGCAAAATTTGAACTGTTTTGAAACTTGCTTTAGAACTTTTGTTTCTAATTAACACTAGTAGTATTTTAAGTAGCTGTAATGCAATGCTCTTGTGTAATGACATCCATATTTGCTTTCTGCAAATTCTTACTTGCATAGCAGTTTGTGCCCTTGGCAATATATGGTTGTGTGGTATGTCTGAAGTATTAACATGTAGCTCCGGGTAGAGTAGACTGTTTGCTTAACATCATTTGTGATTACTTCAGATGTGGCAAGTGTTGTTTTACCAGACTTCCTGGATTCCGCATTACTGAACTTTAGTTTATTTGTTCATGATTTTGAGAGAAATATTCCATAAATGTGTTATTATTTACTTTTCAAATGTTGATGGAAAGTAAAATAGGTAAACTGTATTGTCCTGCAACCGAAATTTGTCTAGTACCCAGAGAGCAAATACAAAGCAAATATCAACAAATAATTTTAAGTACATGTACACAGTGTCAAGCTAATCAGAATATAATGATGAATCATCACATGACCAAAGTACATCATATACTAATCACTTTTGAATCTATTTATTTTTTGGCTCCCCCCTGCAGTGATATTGCTGGAAGATTGGTAAACGTGACAAAAGACCATACTCACTCTACGTCCTTAGTTTGAAAGTTAATTAATGTAGGAGTTCCATGGGGAACTTCTTGTATCCTACAATCTGAGTTGTCAGTTTTCACTCCAGTTGTAACGTCATTGATAGTAGACCCTTGGGTGCTATATTATGTACTTCATGCCTTGGTTCTACCACTTTCAGCTGGCTAAGATCTCCAGTTACATTCAGTGTAGTTGACATCCTATTTACCACCATACCCTCTGTGTTAAAGTAGTTATACAATAAACAGCCATGCCTTGATCTGAAATAGTGTTGAGTGGCACAGGCACTTTTGAACAGTCGGGGGGAATTTGTGTAGAGCTAGAATGTGGTCTTTTTCACTTTGGAATAAAATACCTTACGGTAGCTCCAATAATGTTAACCATAACAAGTTAGCTGTCATAAATATTTGGGGCATATTTTCTTGTAGTCATTATGACTGTCATCAAAGTCACAATCTAAATGTATTCTTTTTGAGATTTGGTAGGTTATTTACAGGAATCCAGGCAGAAATTCTCTTGTCAAATGATAAAATCACAGCAGACGTTCTCTTTACTTTATTTACTTCTTTGTAGCAAGTATTGTTTATATTTATGAAAGTAGTTTCATAGTTTCAGAGCTTAATGCATGCTTTAACGAGTTAATTGTAAACGTTATATTGGTAATACCATGTCTTATAATGGTTATATCAGCTCGTATAGGTTATACCATGTCTTTTCATTCAGTTTACAGTCTTGTATTCAAACCTGTATCAGTTACATAGTCCCACTATACTACTCATATTTGTTAAAGGTCACATGCAACCAAAAAATGAAACATAATTAAAACACATTTATCACTTATTCATGACATATAATATACATTGCTGCTTTTAAAAAAACAAATAAACACAATTATAAGCGTACAATCGCGATTCAAAAGTGCAATATTTTGTACTTGGGCTTACTTCCCCCGAAACGAAGCCCTCGGGAGACCGAACCCAGTCATAGCGGGTGGATATGCACTCAAGTGTAACGACGGCTTCCGATTGGCTGTTTCATTTGCTGATATGCCGAGGGTTCATTGTGTGTACAGAAAGATGATCTGTTTGATGGGCATTTTAGAAGTATAGCCAGTCACAAGAAAGTAAGATTCTTTATGGATAACAACTTCTTTTTGTGTACTTGATGCGTCGTTTCAATATGGATTCATATACTGTTGTCAAACAAAATTATATACACTAAAAGAAGTCGTTATCCATGAAGAATGTATATAGAGATGTTGGGTTTGGAAAATATCTGTTCTCTGAATTTGCGTTCGATCCAATCAAAAATCATGTCTGTAAAGATGGTAAACTACTGAGTGGCTGGAATCTGTCATTCGTCCAAGTACAAAGCAGGACTTAAAGCTGACAAGAGTTTGCGCCAGTTTCCGTCAGATACAGTCATCCGAAAAAAAAATGAATGTAGTATGTTTACAACCCACAGACATAAAAACATGTCATGTGTATCCCACGTGCCTAATTACATAATGTGGCAGACACGGGACTCGGGTGCACGAGTCATAAATCAACATATTTTCTTTATGTCGTATAGTCTGATAGGTGTTAAGTTTAAATTGCACGTGGTCAGTGATTGAAGCTGTGTACTGCAGACAGGCAGGTGTGAATAAACCAGACACTGAGCTTTCTCTGTGACAGAGACTGCTTACCACAATCAACAAGTTGTTTTTACGTAACAAGTAGATTATTTACTTGTTTGTGTACACAACCAAGACTAGACTACTGCTCACGACGCTGGGCATGCATGTTGTTTCAAGCTCCGCGAGCCTATTCACTGTTCACCAGCGCTGGGGGGAATTTAGTGAAACGTTTGAACTCCGATTTCGCGGGCTTTGTTTTCATCGCGTTTTTTTCAACTTTATAGGTTAAATTGGCATTTTTTATGATTTGTTTCGGTAAGTGCACACCGAAAGGTACCAGAATCTGCAAAGTTGTGTTTTACGTTGCATGTGACCTTTAAGGAACACAACCTTAATGAAATGGATGTTATGGTTCTTAGCAAATGTTGAATAGTATAGTTTCTTTAAGGCCATTAGGATTCTTGTCAGATTATTGTTGGCACCTACAATGCTCAAAAGTTCCTTTTGAAAATATGTTTTGTTACAAATAGGATTATCATTTATGAGATGAAGGTTGTTCCCTTGTCTTGTGAATGTTTGACAGGTGTTTCCTGTAAGAAACTTAAGGGACTTATCCATCCTCATGGCAATGTTTAGCTTAAAGGCCCTAATTGAGGATAAATTTTGTTCATCAAATCAGGTTATCAAGTGTTAAAGTCACACTGAGTGCTTGAAGAATCATTACCTATTTGTTGGAACGTTTTTATACGCCATGTTTAAGTATATAAGACGCAGTGTTGGCTCAAGAGAGGGTTTTGGAGTGTTTTGACTCATCAAATTCAGTGAGGACCACCTCTGTTTTACATCTGCCCATCTATTTAACATTGGAGGGGGTCCAGAAACATTATTTTCATCAGTCTGGACCCACTCAAAATTTCACCCAAATCTAATACTGATTAGACGTCTCTGAGATAGGGATTAGGAGTAGTCCTCAGCAATTCATCCATAGGGGCAACTTATTTGATGAAAGGTCATCACCATGATATTTGTATTGAGGCCCTGTTTGGGTGTACATGGAACAGAAATTGTATGTATACAGAAGGCTGGACGAAGGGAACATTTCAAAACCACTTCAGTATTTGTCCCTGTTTTAGAAGAATTTAGAAGGCTTAGAATTGGTCTAGATTTGATTATTAACTCAGATGTGATATAACTGGGTATTGCTAAATACCAAATAAACTGGAAATGCTCCTCTGTTTTGTTGTTGGTAAAGTGTATCTGCAGGGTTTGTCTATGACATTGTGACTGCCTGTGATGCTGCCATGTCTAACCTGCCAGTGGTGTTTCAGCTTGAGTGAGAACCAGTCTCTCATGGTCATGCCTCCCTGGTCCAACAAGTGGCTGATGTTTGCCATCGGACTCTCCATGTTCTTGCACTTCTTCATCCTCTACGTCGACTTTATGTCGGTAAGCAGTTATCTCCCTTTCTCATACTCGTTATCTCTCTCAGGGATGGCAATTTTCACAGATTTCCACAAATTTTGTTTAAAACTGATCAATTTTGTGAATCTTCTGAACACAATACTAAGTTTCCATCTGAAAACCGATTTTCAAGTTGCTCTCTACATGTCAACATGTCATGCTATTTGTCTCCACTTGCCAAGTAAGCACCTTTGCATTTTTGGTGAGCGACAGATAGCCATCAGTTAACTTATTTGGTCATGGAGCTCTGTGATGGCCTTGTTCAAGTCAAATGTGCACAATGTGTCTTGTAATTGTTACGTGTATCAGAATGCATAGCTGCAATTGGCATGCTGATTTTCGGTGTTGTAATACTGCCTTAAATGTTTTTATCGCGTGATATGTCATGTGCTGCAGTAGTATTTTATGCTGCACCAAGTAACATCCCTCTCATCCTTGCTGTGATGTAACAGATTAGTCTACACTTGTCACTATATTCCAGATCTATGCTCTGTGCTCATGATATCACCCACAGAGTTGTCTGGTCCAAATTGATTATCTAGTCAGATAATCATAATATTGCCGATGGAATAAGTCTGATGATATGGCTGAAACTCTGAAAGCATCTTTTGGTCGGTAGCCTAGCCAAATGGTTTACACATTCTCCTCTTTTCGTAAGGGGCAATGGGGTAGCCTAGTTGTCAAAATGTTTGCTTGTCACACCCAAGACCTGGGTTTAATTTCACATATTATCAGTACAGTGTGTAAAGTCCAATTCTGGTGTCTCCTGCCGCTGTATTTCTGGAATTTTGTTAAAAGCGGAGTAAAACTAAACTCACTCACTCACTCACTATTAGTACAGTGTGTAAAGTCCAATTCTGGTGTCTCCTGCCGCTGTATTTCTGGAATTGTGTTAAAAGCGGAGTAAAACTAAACTCACTCACTCACCACAGGCTGCAGTATATTGCTTAAGACCACACTCCTTTACAGCATCTTTCAACAACTCAAGAACTCATTTCTTTTTCTCCACAGGTGATTTTCCAAATCACACCACTGAACGTTGAGGAGTGGATCGCAGTAATGAAGATCTCTATACCTGTCATCCTACTGGATGAAACACTCAAGTTCATCGCCAGAAAATTCGCTGATGGTAAAAACTTCCTCTTTGAACTGTATGGGCCAATTCTAATGTGGGCTGTTTATATTGGACTTATAATCGTCTGTCCATTATGATGACTGTGTTAGCAGATCTACCAAAGGGCATGGTGTGACGTGCCCATTGTGAGGTGGGTGGTGTGTGATACGCCCACCCACCCTGAATGCTATTGTTTTCCTGGGGTTTGCTTCCCACCCACCCTTGTTCCAAGCTCGATCAACTCTGTAACACTGTGTTCTTTCCCTGCTGTTTGATTGGTTGAGATCCAAATGCAGTTACCATAGCAACAAGGGGAATTATTGATTGGGTATATTTTCAAAAACTAACATGGTGTAAACCACTTTTATCATAATATGTTTTAAAATATTTCAACTTTTTCTGTCTAGTTGATGGTAACTGTGTTTCAGTGAGAGTCTACATTCTGGGCATGTCTGAATATAGTCATTAATGGCTATGCATATTTTTAGAATTTCATACATCTTCAAACCTTCATGTGTTTCAGACTGTATTAAGGCATACTCACAGTATAATTTTAAAAACACCATTACATTCCATTAAAACAAGTCAAATCATTTACAAAGATGTGAGTTAGGGTAAAATGGCGTCACAGGGTCGTACCAAGTGCATGCCCAGACTGTAGAACTCTGTGTTTGTTAGTGTGTTAGGAAAATAGTATAATGATCTGAATGGCTGCCGTGCTCCCTCCGCACACAGTGACGGTACGAGGCATCACTCATAGCCATGGCAACCAGTCTGTGTGGTGTGTAAGGAATGGCAATTTTTTAGTTGATTTTACTCTTGTATGTAAATTATTCTTTGAGAAGACTGTACAGTGTACTGATGATTTCTTGGTACTTGTTATATGACCATTTTGTACAAACGAATTCTGGGTAGAGATTGTGATTTTTAAAGCGTTTATTTGCTCTAACCAAGATGTGTAGAGATCGGTGTGTTTCTTTGTGAATGTGAAAATGGTTTCTATTTTGTTCGTCACTGTCATAAGTCTCATCTTTTTGCAATATGTTCATAAACATTCTCATTCAACATAATCTGTGATTGTTATCATAAGATCTTCATTTCTGTATTGCTAAAGTGATTATCCGTCATGTCAGCATATACTATACAACTTGGTTTGGGCAGCAAATCTCTTACCATTTCATGCTTCATTTAGCAAGCTCTATTGATGATATATCCCACAGTTTTCTACATAAATTGATCATTTCACATTCAGATAATTTTAATTCGACAATCATAACACAAAATACCTAAATTAATATTGAGTTCCTAATTTATTAGCAAGTTTCAAGAACCTTGTTCATTTTCAAAAATATTTTGGAGAATTTATTTTATATTTTTCAACATTTCACCTAAAGCCTTTTCTCATACTCGTTATTGTTAAATGTCTGATATATTTAAGATAATTGTGAACTTGACAATGTTGATGTTATTTAAATGCTTGATGTATCATCATTGAGACTTGAGGGCTGTGACAGGGTTGAGTGATATGTCTAGATGGTTACCATGGTTACAGCACGTGTATAACACTGGAATTGGGATTTCTTTCCTGTCTTTGAAATATCTCTCAAATCTTTGGTCTCTTATCATATACCTCACTAACAGTGGTAATTAGAAACTCATATGTTTTTTAGAATTAACTATTTTTGCAATGTAGGTATGTTTTTACTACTACCATAAAATGGATTTCTCCTCAATTTTAAATAGTAAACAGGAATTGTTAGGCTCCAGATAGGCAATAGTGCCAACAGCAATAGTCCAAACGGAAGACACTGCACACTTTATGTGATGAGATCTGTAACAAAACAAAACCTTCTATGCAATACTGTTATTTGTCGCTCACATAGGACAAAAATATACATAACTAAAGTACATTGGTCTGACACAGGTCGAAATTCTGCTTTTCATTTGGTGAGAAAATATTGTCCAAACTCCAGTTCCCCATTGAATGTCAAATTGTTTATTTATTAACCAGATTTTTCTTAGTTGTGGAGGACAATGCTTTCTCATGTCTGCAAGTAAAGAATGACCTTGAGCTGCCTCTTCGTGTCTGCTTGTCCTACTTCTTAGTTCTAACCCAGTCCATATTGCCAGCATTTCCTACTATTTATTTACATTACCATGGTTACAATATCCCCTGGCATTGAATGCAAATTTCACTGGATGCAAATAATCATGAATTTTGTAAATACTCATTATCCTATCATACAGAGTATTTAATATATTGTCAGACCAGCTTTAACCTGTATCTGTAAATAGCGAGCTAGGACTTAAGACACCATATTTGAAGGTTTAGGGTCCCTGGCAGTCAGATGTGTACCTGCCTCAGCAGCCATTGCTTGTAGTATCGACCATCTGTCTAGTGACTTTGTTTGGTTAGTAGATACCTTAGATTGCGCTCACGTGCCGTCTTTCTTGCATGAGGAGAGACACCACCTTGTCATACCATGTTGTACAGAAATAAAGACGTTCTTTTAACTGGATTTTGCATGATGTGTTCGAGTTTGCTCTTTCTCTGTGTGAGAAAATTTTAACTTTCACGAAAAAGTTAAGTGGCACAAAAACCGTTTGATTTTGGTCGCTTGATTTTGTTTTCTTGAGTTGTGACATCAGCTTCGAAACTTGGGAAATGAACTGAGGAAAACTGGTCGATTTCTTCTGTGTCTAAGTTTGTCTCCTTTGTCGGCCATCTTCCATCAGCTTGTTTCTCTTGTGCTGGGCTGATCGCAGTTGTGCCTGCGAAGTCATTCCAAAATAAATCACCCGTTTGACATACCCGTTTGTGAAGTAACCCTGATCTGTGAATGCAAGTCACATGATAGACAATAACACCTATGGACTAACACCCATGACAACTCTCTCTGCGGTCAAGTGCAGGCTGTACTATTCAAGATGGCGGCTGACGCTCACGCCCCTTGTCCTCTTGCAACTAAAGACTTGGCCGTTCCATTCGCACAACTGCACCTAAAGCTACTGCTTCCTACGACTGCTTCCATGTCAAAATATAATATAACGCAATCTAGACACAGTCACAGGTTAGTTATTCAATCACATTTTCCAGACATTTTATTAGGTAAAGATTTTCATTTCATTCAAACACTTACCATTATTTATAAAAAATTATTTTTATTTTTCATATACAGATGAGACATGTCAGACTAATCATAATTTACACTTTGTCTTGATAAAACTATGATGGTTATGATTTCGTTTTGCTAATTAACTTTGAAGTTGTTTTCTAGACGTTAGAACTAGTGGACTAAGTGCATGTCAGTTTCTGTCGATACTTTGTCTAATTATGAGGTGAATTTGGCATCTTGCATGGCTGTGTGAACCCTTCGGTACTGAAAACCAGTCATCTAATTTTGGAGAGTATATCTTTGTTATATTTATTATATCTTGTGTGACCTTTAGTTTCATTCTGAAAATGTTTCAATTGTTCTTTCTCTTCTAAATGTTATATATTTCTTTTTGTTGACTGTTAATTTCTATTTTGATTCTTTAGACTGCATGCGCAACTTTCCCTGCTAATTCCGTACCTCTGCCAGGCTTTTCAGGATGTGACTAAGTCCTTTTATGTAATTAAATATCAAAGAGGAAAGTGAATCATGAAAACTTGAAAACGTTGGTTTGTACATTTTGCTCCAGCATTTAGTGAATAAGTTTGAATCACCTACTTACCTAAGATATCCTTAGCAGAATATTGAAATATTTAAGGACTGGTCACTGTTTCGCTCTCCTTGTCTCTCCTATGTTCCTCTACAAATCTTTGAGAAAACTTTGGGATCAACATTTTTATGGTTTTATTAATGCTTATTTAGTTATGTTTGTGGTGTGTATGGGTGTGAACCGGACTGAACAGAAATGTTAGGATGCGAATATTATTGGTGATACTTTTTGTCATTGTTAAACTGTGTGCTGTCTTCACTATGAACAAATATCCCCTATCTGTTTGGCAATCTATACATTATTACAAAAGACTTGGAATCGGTTGTGTGACCAGTACCAATGGTGGATCTGTGCTTGCACTGCTGGTTGTCGGAGATCTTCAGACAAGGTCATTCTTACCGCCATGGATCTGCTGCGATACTGGTGACCATGTGTTACACCTTTTGACCCACTCGTAAATAATTCCTTAAATTCAAGACAAGTAAGGTTTTAATATGGAAAAGTCGTAGTTAAGTATTTCACACTTTCAAGAATGATGCGAGGACAATACGGCAACTGCAGGTACGTTATGTGAATGACAACTACTTCGTCTAACCCCTGGGACTGGGTGCACACAAATATTCAAATGTATAAGTAGCTTTTCTCATTACATCAAATAACGTTTAAGGGTTAACCCCTCAATGTTTGGATTTCAACACAAATTTATAACATATTTGAACTTCTGGTGTAAATGACAGGATTTTTGTAAGGAAGGAATTTTGTTGGCCTCGGCTGCCAGTTATGGTGTGATCCTTTTACTGATGTTACTGACATTTCTCTGAGTGTAAAACAAAGGTCAAGGTCATTTCCTGATGGGTCATTCTTTGTCCTCTTTCAGATCTTCCTGGCTTTTTCTGATTGGCTGACGCCAAGATGTGATACTCTCGAGACCATCATGACAGGTCATGTGATCCACTCCACACGAGACCAGCAACCTCGTACTTGCACTCTAGCCTGCCGTCTCTTGGCAAATCGCGCTGGAATGCATCAACTTTGTGTGCGCCGCAAATGATTAGCAAAGTGTGCATTTATTCCGCCAGGTTGGATTGAAACCCATATCATCTTCAATCTCGGCCTGGCGGCAGACTGACGCAAGCTCATAGTTAAAGAACGCCTATCAGTGCGCGTATACGTGCGTAGTTACAGAAGTGTAGTTATGCATGACATGGTATGTCTGTTCTCTTGTGGATTTTACTGAGTTTTACAAACCTCTATATTTCAAATTTTATCTTGAAGGTATTTTTATCGTGTATGCGTAAGTATTGCTTGCAAAACATGGACATCTCCTGGTGGGTATATGGAAAGAGGTGGAGTCAAGATCAGTCTTGTGGCGGAGTTCTTAATTCACCCTCCGCTTTTCCAGTTATGCCGGGTGTCTTTGAGGCAGCCCCACGCAAGCCTTACGTCCCCTACGATTACCGCTAGAGCGGTGCAGCAGCCAGACATCGGCGGCGATGGACTATTGGAGAAACAGTGCGGGTTGCCGGGTCTCACTGTGGTGGTACACAGCTATCATGTGATGGAGGATGTCGGGAATACGTACTCTTCCTTTGCTGTTTATGTTCATTTTTCCCAGCGTGCAATTAGTTTGTGGCCTTGACCTTGGCTGTTGGCGCCCTCTGTTGATACTTCTAGCCTACAGTTTAGGAGATCCTGAATTCCTAAACG
The DNA here is from genome assembly GCF_037392515.1 of Haliotis asinina. NCBI lineage: Eukaryota > Metazoa > Mollusca > Gastropoda > Lepetellida > Haliotidae > Haliotis > Haliotis asinina. The sequence continues at coordinate 97,011,632 of NC_090280.1, forward strand.
TGTATGTTTCTGATTTCGTGTTAAGTAGTAAAGTGTGTGCCTACGAGTGAACTCTTCATCCAAATATTGAAGATATTAATGTGAATAATCGGGACACCTTCTCACCGTATTGGATGTGATGAGCGAAGATGCAACGACAGGTCTGACTTGTAACTATTATAATTATTATTATTATATTCTCCTATGATCATGGATGCCTGGCTTGAGTGTGTGTAAAATAGAAGAGATTTATATAATTCTGTCAAGTCTCATTCATCTGCGATCTGACTCACGACTGCCATGTTTATCGGACAGATGACCTTGACCTTGGAGCCTCCTTGACCTAGGATCATTCTGTGCCACGGGAAGTTTCTGAACCTTTATTCATGCAACTTTGTTACTATTTTGTGTGGTGAAGATTTAATGTTTAGAGGTTAGGGAAGCTTTTGTTCATATTGGCTGTTATTGAGATCATATACATCATGACTGATTACCACATTGCCAAAGAGTTATCCTTCCTCTTTGCAAATGAGTTCCATACTTCGCGGTAAGTTGTACAGACACCAAATTAATATAATCACAAATCCTGGATTGATCAAATTGGATTTTCTAGGGATATATTTAGATCGTTAATTTATCTGGGCTAAGGCAACGAATATATACTTGGGTTGACTTGTATCATATTCCCATGAAATGTTACCTCAGATGGAACGTGAGTCTGCTGTTTGGGGCCAGGGGGACAACAAATCGTCACACTTATGCAACAATTCTCGCTGGGGAAGCTCCAGTATTATCAAAGATGGCCACTAGATGCTCAAGGGAGGCAACTCCAACTCATAACTGTTGTGATACCAGGAGGTGGAGTGAGACAGACAGACATAGGGACTCTTTGGTGGAATCTGCTATGCGGAACCCCCTGTAGTGCCCACCCTGGCCCCACACGGAGGAACAGATTTTATTTTATGTAGATATAATCCTGATTTGTACATTTCCTATAGATTAAAGTATCGGTTTTCTACAAATCTGAATGTGTTATGTATATATATATAGTTTATTAAGTGACTGAAAGTTCTAATACTAGGGTGACACGTGTCAGTCTCTAACTGGAAGCTAGCAAAAGGGGTAGCCCTGTCACAGGGGTAAGCACATTTTTACGTTGGTTTTGAGGAAATCTGCCACTTTGCACAGACACACATCATTCTGTCTCACCATGTGGATTCATAATGGCTGATAAATCAATTCAAACATTTACAAGCTGGCTCAGTTCAGATGTGTCACATTTCTCCTATTATCCAGGATTAACACTGACATAAATGAACATGAATAATACTTGTACTATTTTCAGAGACCATTTATCATGGGGCATATTTGAACAAAGCTAGGTTGACCAATACACAAACAGAAGTGCGTGTCACATTCATTGCTTTGGGGGAGATTATCGCTTCATCGTCTCAGGGTAATCTAATCAGCAATGGTGGTTGGAATCATAACTAGCACAGAATACTCATTGGGTGGACCAATACAGATCTGCTCTAAATATAAAACATTTAATTTAATAGTTGCAAACAGTTAATGCCTGAGACTATTTTAGAGTCGAGATGATTGTGAAAGCATTCAAGATAATTGTGGCACTACAGCTATACTATTAGTGCCTGGATTTCTGGTTAACCACATCTTGTTCCCTGCACACAGCGTTGTCTTGCTTTTGGGTTATAAACCATCTCGGTTAGCAGAATCCCTGCTCCATGAAATAAACAAGACGTTGACATCCTACAAGTATGCTTTATTATATGACAACCAACTTGAACGCTGATCAAACAATTAGGAACTATATAATGGAAATCTGATGACAAAAAAAACAACAAAGTACTTTCATACATGACATCAACCAATTTATTCTGTTGAAGGTTATGTATATCTCCCAATGTAGTGTGATGAAGCAGACATATCCACAGGATACAAGATACAAAAGCACCAAAGCAAGAACCGAAGGATAGACAGACAGCATGTGGAGTTGTAAACATGAACACGGAGAATCATTATCTCCTCAAAGTTCTGTATGACTGCAGATTGTTGACAAAGGGACGTAAGTCCACACCCAGGAATAAGGAAAGTTTGGAATGCTTCATTGACAACGTGGTCTATTCAGATTGATGGTACTTTGTCTCACTTTGAAACGCTCTTTGGCAGAGGAGGATTACACTTCATGCTTTGTTGGTTTTTTTTGTGTGTGTGTTACACACACATGGCTGGTTGAACATCACATCTGAGATTGGGGAGTTCGTGCAAACGAAGATCAAAAAAATGAGATGAATGCAAACAACTTTGATCTTCTCTGACACTTGGTATCAAAACAGGAAGTGCAACCCAAAACAAATTCAGATCTAAAGCCTTCAGCTATTAACAAGACTTACTAGGATTGTACACAAAAATCGGCAAGTAATAATGAATCTTTGTTTAATTAAAAACACTAACTACAAAAAGTAAGAATTAACTCTGATAACAGACACACATTTAAGATATACTCTAATATTGTAAAATGGTATAAGAAAAGTACAGTACTAAAATTCTATCGAGTAAGTTTTGTTTGACCCAAAGTTCACACACAAACATTCAAAACTAGAGTTGTCTCCTTTGCAGGAGATCACGTTTTTGTTCATAACTTTGGATGTGAGACATTCAAACAAATATAAATAATTTAACAGTTTAAATTAAAGTGAGTAATATTCCATCATTACAAAGTTGTTAAGATTACAAATCAGCATATTGTAGTATATTTTTCCTGCGTGTGTTCATGTCTGTTGATTGCTAAAATACAACCAAATCCAACTTTCAGACAATGCATGCAACTGTAAGTCATATCCATATAACACACTTCCAAAATTCATGACTTTGTGGAGCTGTAAAATCACTTCTTTCATGGTCCAAGAAACAACGTCATTTCTGAAAAAAAATTATGGATTTTTATAAAATGCACTGTAAAACATGAAAAATGTTACATTTTCTTCTTGTTTGAATAATGTTGGTGCCAATATCCCCTTCATGAACTATGTTAACTGTTAACTGTTCTTCACACTGACTTAACAAAAACAGGTTGTTCAGCATGACCTGAGTCACTACTCTTCATATGCATGACCTGGGGGAGACAAATGGCGAATGTTGTTATTGTTGCATTCATGCAAAACATGCATTCATTACAGTATTTGTCCTGGCAAACGACACTTCTGAAAAAACAATCATTTCATGTTTTAATTGAATTGTTCTTACAGCTATCTTGGTTGGGTTTACTAACTTTACAACGTAAAGTCTGTTACTATCAGAATTCAATTCACTGCTGCTGCTCACTGCCTAAAAGCCGAAATAGGAAACATTAAAACATCTGTAGCTAACTGTCTTAAGAACCTTAGTGCATGGCTGACAATTTCTCGACACTGAGATCTCAAATGGCGACCTTGTCTTGGCTGTTCAGACATGCTGACAATTAGCTGACAAAGGCCCTTCACAAAAACAGACCCAACAAGTTGTGACACGGCCACACAATGCATTAGTATTCACTTGATCAGGTCAAGTTGAACAACCTGTACAGTGTAAACTATACATGTACTAGCATGCTTGATCAAAAACAGACTGCTTGGGTGATTCCATGTTCTGATGTTGCTCAGTACTGCTGATAATGGCAATAGAGTGGTACAGTCCAGTTGATTCAAAATCTCACAATGAATTGCACTTGAACTCAAAAACAAATAATCATATAATTTTTGTCAACAAAATATAAAAGTTATTTTCATTCGATACTGCAAGGGTGTATGTAAATATATATTATTCCAGGCAGTGTCAGATTTGATGATACCCCAGATGAGTTCAATCCGCTAGCAACTCATTGTGTTTCTGCAGTGTGGCTTGCATTCACCCAAGTCTCATGAAGATATACAGGTTCAAACCCCTCTTCCCTCTTTTGATGTATTGTGCGTAAATAATTATTTCTGCGATCTTTCAAAAAGAACACGTCTCACTTTCCCGCTAACTTTGGTGTACTGAAATCTGAACTTATGAAGCAATTTCCAAAGTTGGTACTTAGATAATGAGAGGGAATGCTGAGTTTAGGATTGTGTTCTGGACTAGTTGTTTTGAAGCGAATCAAGTTTTTCAATTTTCCTGGATTTTGATACGACCCCTTCCTGGGCACTCGTGTTTGAAGATGGAGTTTGTCATTGTTTTAATAATGTTTTCAATTGCTGCTCTGGCACCCCAACAGCACAAGATGTCGTTTAAGAAATTTATCATAAAATGGTCTACCCCACCGAGTATCAACACTTTAACATCAGCAGTAAACTTCACTGTGTGAGATGAATCAATCACTCAGTCAATAGGATAAGCTGTCACGTGACTAATTTGCCTGTGCCTCTCCCTTACCTGGCTTTTACCTGAGCTGTTGCTACACCCTTATGACAAATCTTGCAGTAGCGCATGAAAATAATGACGGTTTGTTAAACAACTTACATATTTTGTCGGCAAAAATTACAACAAAATTCTGCAGAGTTAATGTGCTTTTCCTATTCACTTTGGCATTAGTTTGAGTCATTTACAAGTATTTGTTTTTGTGTTAGAATGCAATTCATTGTGGAGATTTTGACTCAAATGGACTGTACTGTTGATTCATGTGATTAAGTTTTTTAATATCCACAAAGGTTTTTATGATAAGTTCTGCTCCAGAGAAGAACATTACCACCAATTTCAGTCAAAGTCAAATTTGTTGTCACTGAAATGCAAAAGTCATTTTATTGAGAACTCCCAAACCATCAAAAGACACCAGTTGACAACCAGACCTATGTATGTGCCATTACTTACTGTGACTGACTGGTTATTTACTGGCAGTGGCACCGCTGCTCTCTCCAGTGACTCCTGGTTGTGCAGCAGCTAGGAAACAAATAACAGGATAAAAAGCTGTAAATCAGATCACAAAAGCCATATTTTACAAAATTCCTACAGTTCAAAACAATAGTTCAATTACCCATATCATGATATTGTTGTTAAATGCGTAAGCAACCTGGATCAAATTTTGCCACTGAAGATCAGTGAGTGAGTGAGTTTAGTTTTAGCTACACTCAGCGATATGCCAGCTATATAGCATCAGTCTGTAAATAATTTAGTCTGGACCAGACAATCCTGTTATCAACATCATGAGCATCAATCTGTGCAAGTGGGAACTGATGACGTGTCCGCCATGTCAGCCAGCCTGTTCTGAATATCTAAATCATACTGGGTCAATTAAAAGTACAATCCCAATGGTAGTCGTCAGCTGAGGCACCGTCTACTCACCTCGGTGTGCATTGCGCTTCTTTTCATTTAAGTGGAGGACAAGGGTGGCAATCAGCTGCATGTACTGCTCCTAGAAAAACACAACATGGATGTCACTTCACTGTGTAGCACACACAGACAAACTTTGCATACAGCAAATATTAGCTGACCCTGGACACATATGTTGCAAATTATTTTGCAAGCACAATGCAGATTTCTTTTTCTAATTTATGCAAAATATTTAACACTTATCATATTAAAAGCATGAGGATAATAATTTCTTTATCCTGTAAAATTGTAACTTGATAATTCATGCTTGAGACATATTGCTATTCTCTGTGTGCAAGGATAGACCATTTTGAACCTGACTGTGACCGTGGTTAATGGTCAAGCATGTTGTTGTATAGTAAAAGGATATGTATTACAAGAAATATTTCAAACATGCATTATAAATAGATTCTATTCAATTTTGATAATATTTACAATACGAAAAAACATAGGGAAGTAATATCTTTATCAGACATCTTACTTAAAATATGGGTAATGATAACTGCCAAGTTACTTCATGAAATGGGTATTTTTACACACTAGGATCTGAGTGTTCTAACCTATTTATATCATGATTAATATCGTCAGCAACATATATGATGATGTTTTTCTGATTGAAATTAAGAAACGATGACCGTACTGGACCCTACTCATTGGCAACTTCCCTTTAGGCCTGTTCAATAAGGGTTGTTATCTCCCTTTAATGATTGTCCCCCTTTGTTTTTCCCACTTCCAGGGAGCAAAAGTTTGTGTGAAACTGTCAGAAAGTAAGCAAAGCGTAACGAATGACCTGGATAGACATGGGTTTAACATTGGAAAACTTGGTTTTCCCTCCTCCAAGCGAGATTCATGAAGACAGAATAAAAAAACGCAAGGTCACCTGGTTTACTACCACACTTGGCGAAGTATCGAGTATGCGAAAATGGGATTCAGTGTTGAGAACATTCCAATCATACGATTCTCCGATTTGTACAACTATTTAGTCTTGAGCAGGAATAGAACTTTTGATTCCCAACATAATGAAAGCAAAGCAAAGTGACAACTGAAAGCTAAAGTGTTTCATGAAGATCGCATAGTAAACAGCACCGCATACAGTGAAATAGACATCGATCGCTTCTATTGTCAGATGTGGTCAAGTCAAGTCAGCTGGATGTACATGTAGTGCTGGGTAAGGTATTAATATTATTACAGCTTGTTGTTTTAACAACTGTTGCAAATAAATCACCGTAAATAATTTTGAAGTTTATTTTATGTTTAAATATTACTAGGTTTATTAGTATCAGCTTGATTGGTGGCCAAAACTAAAAGTGACCTCATAGTAATATAACAGCATGGAAGTTTTGGTAATAATATCAATTTCTGGTTGTCTCGTCCAGACTTTATTGTTTACAGGCAACCATCAAATTGCTTGAAAACAATGTGTAGGTCATTAAACAACCCACAGATGTGAGGGCTATGTGAACCAAAAGAATGCTATGAAACTAAATGTAAGTCATGAGGAACTTCATGGTCTATTTTACTAGACTCCCATGACACCATTAACCTCCATGTTTGAGATTTATTTCATGGTAAAATGCAGCATTTACATGGCAATAAAGAGACCGGTTCACATAAAGGTCAGCGCATTATCTGTTGTTCCTGTCATAAAGCTATTCAAATATCAGCATCATTGAGTCCAGATGGCAGGAACATGCACAGATTACAATACTCCAGTCACTGACCATATACCTGTTCTACCTGTGTGTACCTGCTGATTGGACAGGTGGAATGGGTCAAGTGCCAGTTAGGTTACTTATGGGCAGTGTGGAATTAAGAAAGCATATTAATTTATGGAGCACGTGGGAGGTGGGTTTGGCCTCTGATACAGGCAGTGACTCATATTCATTGTTCAGGGAGTCTTTGTACTCTCTGCATGGCTTTTCTTAACACACAGTTCAGGAAAAACAGTGTATTCAATCCATTCCCACTATATGGAGCTTTTCTGTTATACTGAAACTGAGGCACATCTTATTTTCATAGCATTATTCTTAGGAAATGGAGATAAATTTGTGTGGGACATTGTGAGGTCAGGCATTGTTCTAATTTAGTGTTGGTTATAGTCAGAAACATTCCAATAAACAAATAATCAAGTCTGGACCAGACAATACCATGACTGATACAATGAGCAACAACCCATGCTGTTAAAATATGCTGACACTCAAACATGTCACATCCTTATCAGGCTGTCACTTATCAAACTGGTCCTCACCCGACTTGTAGCGCTATTGTATAGGACATTTTCCATTTCTTCACTTGAGTTGGTTTCAGGCCCGAGTTCTGCACCTTCCCGAGCTGCCTCTCTGTAACAAAACCATATAAACATCAAACTCATGACTCGCTGCAGACTCAAACAGAATTCAGCCAGTTGCTTTGACATTGTTCGATTTATGCTCCATATATGATTTATATTTCATATGATGAAAATGTCCTTCAGAAGCCGGACCACACATAGACCATCTGCATTCGCAGATATATACTACTCAAAGAGGATAAGGATCATGAGAGTTTGACTAGAGTCGTACAATAGACTTAGGTGTTTCTTAACCTTTTTTAAATAGTATATATCCTGGCAAATGTGGAAGGATATTTACAATATCTAATTGAATTGCGTTGATATGTCCATCACATTGACATGCAAGGTCCTGACCTAGTTGTCAAAATGAATTATTTATCGTCACCTGGTCATCAACACAAACAGGTATTGACTATATGCAGGGTTTGATACAATCAGCCATGAGCTACATACTTAGCATTCTGTGAGTTATGTTGTACTGAAAGCTTAACACAGATATCACTTAAAGGGAGACTCCCTACCACTAGCAGTCTAATGTAATACTTTGTGGCATGTTGTGAAAAACGCCTTGATTCTGCTTAATTATTTTATCACACTGTAATGTAAGCTAACATTAAACATGACCCTATCATGCTGAAAATGACATTTTCCAAAGTAAAGCTGACCTTTCACCTGAAAGAAGACAGAATCTGAATTTTAGCTCCAGTTGTAGCCAACCCCAAGTACCCAAACCAACCCAACCCCTAACCCCAACTACCCAAACCAACCCAACCCCTAACCCCAACTCCAAACCAAGAGTCCATGATGCAAGTATCAAGTGTTGGGTACAAAATGTCCATGCCTGGCAAAACTCTTCACATGCACAAAACTGTCTTATGATACATATACTTAAGCTTATTTCTACTTAAACAGACCCGTGAAGGTCTGGGGTAGAACAGGCCTTCAGCAACCCATGCTTGCCATAACAGGCAACTATGTTTGTCGGATAGGATAGTGTGGTCAGGCTCACTGACTTTTGTTGACGCATGTCATCGGTCCCCAATGGTGCAGATCTATGCTCATGCTGTTTATCACTGAATTGTCTGGTCCAGACTTGATTATTTACAGACCGCCACCATATAGCTGGAATATTGCTGAGTGCGGCGTAAAACTAAACTCACACACTCACTTCTACTTAAACATATCAAACTTAGAAGGAGTGACAGAGAAGTCAGATAGAAGAGTCAACATTAATGACTTGTAGCCATGGAGATTTACTGTTATTGCCATTAAACAAGGTGTCATGACTCACAACAGGTCAGGGTAATCCTGTGGGTTGCCAGGTCCTACCAATGACCTACCCATCCTGAGTACCCCATCTACCTGTCCCAGTGCCGCTTGAGACTACACTGCCATCATTTCGTTCCTACAATATCCAGAATCAGTTCGTGTGACAGTCTAATGTTTGTTTATAAAACACTTCATTCCTCATCATGGTGTCAAGGGTCACAGTAGGAATTGTTTAACAAAGGCCTTTATTACCAGCTATAGACAGGTGCTTGCATTGTTCAAACAAACATAGAAGGCAGGGACAATAAACAATACTGTACATCTAATAAGGGTTTTAGATTCAAGAGGCTTGACAGACTGTGCCTTCAATATTGACAAAATAGACTTCTAATCCCACAAAAAACAGTTACACTCTAAAATCTTTATAGAATATTTTCATACACATGTCCTACAGAAAATAATTCTTAACACAATGTTATTGAAATTGCATTTCAGAGTTTTTAAGTCAAGTGATCTGTTGACCATCACATTCACACTACAGTTCAAACAAAACTAAAGCTTTGTGACTGGATGAAATTGTCCTGATGGCTGTAACAAATGCAGAAATATTTCCACCCTCAAGTCCTTTGCATAATTCATAGATGATAAATCTTCATGACATTTATCTGAATTATAAACACAACAAGCTCCAGGGTTGATAAGAGTATTTCAAATGGATCTTGCAATGAGCAACAGGAAATAGGAATTATTGCTGAAAACACAGATTGAATGAGTGAGTGAGATAAAATTGAGTATTATGCTGCCTTGAACAGTATATAGCCCTGTTATAGTATGCCCAATATCTGTTCAATATCATCAACAAATTAGTTAACACATATTTTATAAGGAGTAGACACCATTGGCCAAATCCAATACCAGATTGTTGTTCAATTCAGGCTACCGAACAGCCAGATTTAGCTAGAAACAGAAATCCCTTAAGAATTTCTTAAATTTAACAAACAGATTAGTTATAGTCTAACCCTTGTTACCTATGCCGTGAATCTAAATGTTGCTATCAGCTGTTTTCTTTGACACCTTTTTCAATGTGCACTCAATAAAACTGTAATTGTATTCTAATCAAAAGGAAAAACTGTAATTGTATTCTAATCAAAAGGAAAAACTGTAATTGTATTCTAATCAAAAGTAAAAACTGTAATTGTATTCTAATCAAAAGGAAAAAATGTAATTGTATTCTAATCAAAAGGAAAAACTGTAATTGTATTCTAATCATGTCACCCATGCTTCTTAAACATGCAATAAAGAAACATGTCGTAGTCTGTTCTGCATACTGACACACCTCTTACTTCCCCTTTAGCAGTACTGGTGGAAACATGTGGGATCATCAATAAAACATAGGCAGTCTACAGCAAGGTACCGCTCCACAATAGTGGGAGTGCACTATAACTAAACAGTAGCTTATTGAAGAGTGAGTGAGTTCTACGCCACAATGGGGACACTAGAAGAAATCAGCTTCACACATTGAGCATGTTGAGGGTGGGGATAGAACCCAGGCCTTCGGTGTGTCACGAGTGAACACTTTAACTGACTTACTGACCTTATTCCTTTCATCTAAGAACCATTTTCCAGATCAGTTAGATCTGCCTCATTCATGTATCTGATCATCCTCAATATCTCTAGGGTATATGTTCCTATAAGTCTCATTTATACCCTGGATGCATCTATGAGTCAGCCCGGTAAATGTATTACCTCCCCTAGCTGGCTCCGCATTCTCAAAGTAGCCAATCAGCTAAGCCACTGTTACAACCAACCAGTGTCAACAAAGATAGCAGTTGCAGTTGTGAAGGTCTGGAGAAATCACTGAGAGAAACTGACAGTCCAAAACATTTAAACAATATGCAAAAACTCCTTCTTCGTCGTTCAGAGTACCTTAGTATCATTTGTGTTGCCAAGTTTAATCGGTTAGCTAACTAAACAAAGTGAAAGTGAGTTGTGATTGGTACGCTCAACTTCCCAGCATAGATTAAATAAAAAGCGAGTCAAGGAAGGTAATAAATTCATTTGGCTGAGCCACAGATGCATCCTGGGTATAGTGGAGATTTATCGAAATGTTTTATCGTTTTAAGGAAGTGTGTAATCAATGTTTACTGATCCGAATTAAACACATGTTGCCATGGTAAAATATAAGTTCTGTAAGCTTTGTTAGTCATGAATTACTGATAGTGTTTTACAACAGAAGTGAGTGAGTTGTGTTTTACGCTGCTTTTAGCAATATTCTAGCAATATCATGACAGGGGAACACCAGAAATGGGCTGTGGGAAATCAAAGTCGAGCTTTTGGCGAGATGAAACAATAGAAACACGTTATAGCCAAATAAGGAATCATGAGACTGTAAGCTGTTGAATAAGGGAGTGATTTAGGTAGAATGCCACATGGAACAGTATTCCTGGACATCTAAGTGTATCAGCTTAATGAGGGAGAAAAGACTGAAGTAAAACAGCTCTCAGAAGTTCACAGCTTGTGTAAAAACTCGAGCATACAGGTATGGTGTTTGAGAAAGGTATCAGTGTACATAAGGGATGCAACTCTTCCCCGAGCAAAATGCAAGACCTGTGACAACTGGACCACCTGCCCCACCCCCATCTAATATGGATATAACATTTCCAGTTTGGAACTACCGATAATTTACCTTGAGATCAAAATATTGTAATTTAACCCATGATTTTTGGAAGAGTCCATAATATTTGTTTTATGCGACTTGGATCTGATACTGGTGAAGCAGTGGGCCATGGCACATTCTTTAAGAATATGTATACGCTATTATAACACACCAGGGAATAATTATAACAGCTTTGCAATATACAGTATTATTTCACTCTTTAACCAGCCAATCAAAGAATGACTTTGTTCCACTGAGAAGGCAATCAGTGACAATTCTGACCAATCTGGGATTAGGTTACATAGCACAAATGGTTTCAGTTTGTTGCTGACTTGTGTAACAAAATTTACCTAGTTTAGAAGAATCTACTCAACATGTCAGAGTTCACAAAAAGTTCATCTATATGGTAGGCTTTTATAACATCCATCCAATCAATACACCGCCTCTATCGCTAATTGACAAAGAATGGACAATCATATCACTACCAGCTTAAACATAAAGTTCATAAACAGAGTTGCAGAGTTGTGCAATTTGAATCTGCGAGTAAAACACGGCCATATTTTACTACTAGTTCATTAGCTAACAAAGAACAGAAAACCTGGAGCACTAAACTGAGGCCCTATATACATGGGACCAGATACTTAATGTTGACCATAGGTATGGTGCTGACAATTTGAGAACCATCAGTCTGAGTATCAAATCTAAATCTGTTAAAGAATCAAACTTTGAAAATATTGCAGTGCCTTTGATGGGTGGGATCATAAAGAAACACTAGCCACAGTGGCAAATATTGTTCACCCAAACCAGGCCTCTTTCAGAAACAGCCAGATGTACTTGTTGGTCACGCACTCATGCATTACGGATCAATACGGCGCTGTTCATTATTGATCGATTTCATCACTGTTATGCATCATGTAGGACAGTCGGTCTTGAAAAACACACTGTTCAGAGCACAGCACATACAACATCACCGACTATCTGGTGTTTAGATATCAGGTGTTTAACTGTATGCTGTGTTACAAGAGTTCGTAATATCCTTCTAATATACAAATAATACTTCTGAACCCTATGATACAACAGACTGACTGTGTGTTTAGCTGTATGCTGTGTTACAAGAGTTCGTAATATCCTTCTAATATACAAATAATACTTCTGAACCCTATGATACAACAGACTGACTGTGTGTTTAGCTGTATGCTGTGTTACAAGAGTTTGTAATATCCTTCTAATATACAAATAATACTTCTGAACCCTATGATACAACAGACTGACTGTGTGTTTAGCTGTATGCTGTGCTACAAGTGTTCGTAATATCCTTCTAATATACAAATAATACTTCTGAACCCTATGATACAACAGACTGACTGTGTGTTTAGCTGTATGCTGTGTTACAAGTGTTCGTAATATCCTTCTAATATACAAATAATACTTCTGAACCCTATGATACAACAGACTGACTGTGTGTTTAGCTGTATGCTGTGCTACAAGTGTTCGTAATATCCTTCTAATATACAAATAATACTTCTGAACCCTATGATACAACAGACTGACTGTGTGTTTAGCTGTATGCTGTGTTACAAGAGTTCGTAATATCCTTCTAATATACAAATAATACTTCTGAACCCTATGATACAACAGACTGACTGTGTGTTTAGCTGTATGCTGTGTTACAAGAGTTTGTAATATCCTTCTAATATACAAATAATACTTCTGAACCCTATGATACAACAGACTGACTGTGTGTTTAGCTGTATGCTGTGTTACAAGAGTTTGTAATATCCTTCTAATATACAAATAATACTTCTGAACCCTATGATACAACAGACTGACTGTGTGTTTAGCCGTATGCTGTGCTACAAGAGTTTGTAATATCCTTCTAATATACAAATGATACTTCTGAACCCTATGATACAACAGACTGACTGTGTGTTTAGCTGTATGCTGTGTTACAAGAGTTCGTAATATCCTTCTAATATACAAATAATACTTCTGAACCCTATGATACAACAGACTGACTGTGTGTTTAGCTGTATGCTGTGTTACAAGAGTTCGTAATATCCTTCTAATATACAAATAATACTTCTGAACCCTATGATACAACAGACTGACTGTGTGTTTAGCTGTATGCTGTGTTACAAGAGTTCGTAATATCCTTCTAATATACAAATAATACTTCTGAACCCTATGATACAACAGACTGACTGTGTGTTTAGCTGTATGCTGTGTTACAAGAGTTCGTAATATCCTTCTAATATACAAATAATACTTCTGAACCCTATGATAAAACAGACTGACTATGTTCGCCGTTGATTTCACACATATACCATGTATACTATTAAAAAATTCTATCATAGACTGTTGGAAAGAAGAACAGGTATTTGTGTTAGTCCCACTGAACACTATTTAATTTTGTGAACTAGACTGAGTTACATTTGTTATTTCCGAGATTACACCTTCTCAGTATAGTAGATTTGAGTGCTTTGGGGAGTTCAAGGTAAATCCAGAATTCGAACCTAGATTCTGGGAGTGATCACCTGATCACCTGGACAATGTTTCATTACCATCATTACATCATTATTGTGGTGCATTCGACCACTTTCTACAAGGCATTGTGTAATCATATACTGTGTTCACAAAATAAGAATCTCAAAATCTATATAAAAATGTCTTTCCAGTTAATGTGAAAAGAGCACTCAAATTTGAACATACTGACAGCACATTCCATGTTTGTTTCCACTGAATAGTCTCTTGTCTAAAGGCACAATATATGCCAGTCAAACAATGAAATGATCTGATATGTTCTGACCTAAAAATGCTACAGTTTTGGTGGAATTTTAACTCTCCTTAAGAGGCAGTATTTTTTTAAAGCCATATTGTGGAAGCTGTTCTGCTTCGTCTCTGAAGAAAACACAAACTTGCTTGACAACATTCCTGAACTACTTAAATTCAAATGAGATAATGACCCTCAGGTTCAATGAGGTCAGTGTATGTATCTGCCAGTATCTATCTAGTCTATTTTCCCTGGTCTGATGACTTCTTTATTGGAATGTCTCTCTGATTACAAGGACCCAGTGAGCAGAGGCGTGATACGGAACAATACCAACTAGCCCCATCCATGTACTATGGCAGATATACCATCCCCTCTCTTCATAAATGTAAAACAGCTTATCTGATGATGGGGGTGAAGGGTGTCATCAAATATGACACAAAGATGGCATTGGTGATATCTTTTGAGATCTAATCGACATGTTTTGCATTTCTGGTACACATGCTGATGTGGTGTCGAATGATTGCCAAAACATGTCAACACTGACAACGCAGAAACTTGTCAGCATCAAATCTGCTGGAACTATTAAAGGATGATTTCAGTGCTGGACTCTACTGCAATTCTACATTTCATTGATTGATTCCTTTACTTCAGGGACAAGATCAATTTAGTGTTTTTCCTCATTGCATAAATTATGTTATCTCGCTCGCTTGTCAATACAGAAAGGATAAAACTCTCCAGGACAAGATTGTAAGACAGAGTGAGTGGCGGGGACCAGAAAAGGGCTCCACACATTGTATCCATGTGGAGAATCAAACCCGAGTCTTCAGCATGACAAGCGAGAGCTTTAACCACTTGGCTACCGCACCTTCCACTGACAGAGTGTTGTGAAAACTGGGCCTGTATAAGCTGTTTTAAATGACCAATGTAGAAGATTTCTTTATCCTGTAAATAACCTTGTTCACTCAAGACACACACAGTGATAGGTGTTTTATGTTCATTATGCCTTTAGGCCAGAACTGTCCATTGTAGTAGTATGTTTTCTGGAGCATGAAGCGTAAATTGACAATTCATTCTATGATCAATTATCACCAAGTAAATAAGCATAATGATATCATGTTGGGAACATTCTGTTACAGTTATTTCGGACTAAATGCAAAGTTTTCTTGTGAAGTGCCGGGATGGCTATCAAACGCCAGTTGACATCATCAGTGGAAACTGAAAGTGAAACAGCTGGAAAAAAACAGAAGATCTTATACCCCATGTATAATATGACCCCTCCTTCCTGACCCCCTTATTCTAGGTACGAAAAACTCGCATTATATGCATGTATATACGGTATATGCTGGTTCAGATATTGGGACATCACAGGCCAGGAAATTATTCATGTATTATTCATTTGAAAAGGTTTTCCTGTTGTCAACTAATTATTGTTAATTATGACCATAGATCCTTCACATGATAAGTACTGGTTCATATTTCCAGTATCACACTGATGAGTCGGTATGACCCTAGTGCACAATCAGCGACAGAGTCCCCGATAAAGAGTGTCTGTTTGTGTAAATTTCAGCAAATAAAATCATCACATTGAAATCTTTTTTGATCAGTAACAAAATTATTGTGTAACAAGCCAAACATTTGGGCTCATTAATATCCCAACTGTGATTCCCAACTTCAGCTGAACAGAAATTAAAAATGATCATTCTTGACAAAATTTACAAAATCCCCCCAAGACCAGGTTAAGGCAAAACAAATATTAAATTCTCAAAGAAATATATCAATGCCTAATGGCTGGCTAATTCATGCTTTCACTGATTAAAATGAACTCATGCATAAAATTTTATAAAGTACCACAATTATGGGAAATTTTGCCATAAATTTGTTCCACTATTTTATTCATGTTGTTGGATAATACAGTGACACTTGTCATTTAGTAAAAGTTAAATCCTACCCTATCTAACAAAGATTGTAACAAGCGCCCCATGATGTTAAAAATGCTAATGTAGCTGAATAATATAACTGTGTAACTGGAATGTGTACAGTACCTGCATCACATACCCATCTACCTGTATCCTGAACCTGTTTACCTGTTATGAAACCATCCACCTGTGATCCATACTTACAGATATACCTGTGTCCTGTACCTATCTTCTTGTGTTTTATAGCAATAACCTGTGTCCTGTACCTATCTACCTGTGTCCAGCATCTGTCTACCTGTGTCATGTACCTATCAACTTGTTTCCTGTACCTATCTACCTGTTCCCTGTACCTACATACTGGCTATGTATCACTGTACCTGTTTCCTGTACCTCTCTACCTGTTTCCTGTACCTACCTATCTGTCCTGTACTTATCTACTTGCTGCCTGTATGTATTTACCTGTTTACTGTACCTATCTACCTGTGTCCCGCACCTAATAACCTGAATCCTACATCTATCTATGTGTGCCTATCTACCTGTTGCCTATCAGTCTGTGTCTGTGGCCTGTACCTATCTATCTGAATTATGTACCTTTCCAGATGTACTCTCTACCTATATATCTACCTATGCTTGTATACATATGCTTGCATCCTGTTATGCAACTACCTATCAAGCTATCTACCTGTGCCTATGTACCTGTGTAACCAACTCAGCCTAGCCTACACCTTGAGATTTCTGCATTTTAAGAAAACAATTTCCCAAATACTTCATTTATCTGAAATTCTATAGGTAGCTGATATACATTTGTAGTGTTTTCACAAGGCCAATTCATGTGAGCATTCAAGGTGTGTCCATGTTTCCATTTGATGGAGTGACATTGTGGTGTTGAGGAGCAGAGTCTGATATGTGGTAACCAAACCGGTTGTGTTGACATGAACATTCGAAAAACATCAATCATGGTGACAAAACCTTATCTCTCTGCCCGAGGTCAGTACACCTCTGACAACTGAGATCCTTGTACCTCCTACAGTCCTTCAAATAAGACAAAACCAACATAACAGAAAGCAAGGTGTATCATGAAGACAAACCAGGCTCACAGCCTCAAGATTTAAACCCTTATGATACCTAAGGGTACATAACTCTGCACAGTGAGCTCAACAACTACTGAGCCACCTTGGTTAAGGTTTAATCAACACGTTGCTAAACTGAATGAATGAGGGAGAGAGGAAGAAACAGGAGGAGCATCTTAACCAATACCTTCACCTTTGAAAATGTTTTACTCCATCCAATAATAAGTGCCCTCTGACCATGACGACTATGATCCAATGTCAGTGAGTGAGTCTAGTTTCATGTCGTTTTTTGCAGTATTCCGGCATTGTCATGGCAGGGGACACCAGAAATGGACTTCACACACTGTACCCATGTGGAGAATCGAACCCCGGTCTTCAGTGTGAGGAGCGAAAGCTTTAACTACTAGACTACCCCACTTCCCCTAATGTCATCAAATTATTTAAATGATGGAATATGCAGTCAACATTGAAATAGCAGTGGTCTTCTAGGTGATTATTGGGTTATCTTTAAGTGATTTTTTTCCACTTCTTTGAAAAAGTGGTAATGAGTAAAAGTCAAACGCAGAGAAGGAGGGACAACTATTTTTTGGGCTGGCCAATCAGGAATCAGTATTGTCAGTAGGAACAGTTATTCATGATTATTGACATGAAAATTGTATCAATGAAGTTTCACATCCTGATTGAAAGTAAGTCTAAATATGTGACAACAGACTATCACCTGTGATAGGAAATATGTTGATTTCTTTCTGACTGTTTTGGCATTTTGACTCAAAGTACTTCTCTGATGTATATCGATAATTAGGGTGAATTGGTCTGCGGCCCTTTCAACAATAGTGAGTATTTCTAACTAAAGTACAATCTAGTGGCGGTACCAGACATCTAAACCTCTGGCATACGATCACCTGATCAAAGACCCAAATTGCTCCGTTTAAATTAGTTTCATCTGGGTGACATGCACTCCTATCTCATTGATAATTGGTTGCTTTCAAATCAACTTCAGATGAAAGCTTCGGCAAATTCATAGAGAAGTACATGTATTATAGAAAGAACATGAAACCTTTCTTCCATGCAGCCAAGATGTTGATAAGATTATCAATACGTAACATCACCGTGGTGAGAAATTGTTCAGTAAACGAGCAACAACAACTAAAACAAACTGATCAAAGCTCATCCTCATCACAATTAAGTATTTATGTAAGTATTTATAAAACAGCTTTTACTTTCTTCCATGTTCCTTTTTTCCATTACTTTTTTTCCTGTTTCTTGTTTTTTTCCTACATAAAGAGAAAATCTCAATAATTTAGATCAATGCTCACGATGTTGATCACTGGATTGTGAGTGAGTGAGTGAGAATGGTTGTATACCACTTTTAACAATATTCCAGCAATATCACAGGATGGGACACAAATGGGCTTCATGTATTCTCATGTGGGGAGCTAAACCCAGGCTATTGGTGTCACGAGTCGATGCTTCTACCATACCACAGCCTAGAAGCAGCAGTCATGATGGCAACAACCTTTTTATGTCTCAATTTAACATTGTCCATCATAGCCACGTCCCGCTGGCACTGAAATCTCAAGTCTGTCACACACCCCAGGAACCAGTTTGGAGAATGAGGGGCACTCACCTGTCAAACCCCTCCTTATTGGAATAGCTGGCACTGAAGTCTCGAGTCTGTCACACACCCCAGGAACCAGTTTGGAGAATGAGGGGCACTCACCTGTCAAACCCCTCCTTATTGGAATAGCCTCACGACACATGCAGTCTGCCATAGCTATATTGTATAAACGTCCTGTGGATGTAGAAAATTGGATTCGCACATCCGTTACACATTCAACATCCAGACATGTCAGATTTTTATACTTGTTTACTGTCTAATTTAGGCCAAAGGTAAATTGAGTGAAACACATCACTGCAGTGGGTTCATTCAGAGGACTAGATTGTTATTATCATGCTTTTAGATGACGAGCCATGCATACATAAATGACACAAAATTCTCCTACAATAGACACAAAATTTCTGGATACGAGTCATGAATAAAATAAATTCATTTAGAAAGGAATAAGTATTTGCGATATACATCTAAATGGAAAGTTGGAAAGAATGCACACGCATGTGTGGCTGCTTGTACTAGCCCAGATTTAAACTGCTTTTATAGAGCTATTTCACTGAGAACTGCGATACCATACTAGTTAAGCATGAATACCCCATTCAGACACATTATACAGACTCCGAGCCAACCAGTTCTTGTACCCATTAAGGTTGAGCATCAGGCAGGAACTTTCACATACCATATTTTAACGTCATTTGGTATGACATGGTCGGGGATAAAACGCACGACCTTCAGCTCTCTCAGTGGACACTCTGACCATGGAGGTGGCTTGTCATGAAGAACTGTGTTGTGCTATATCATGTTATCCTTGTAGTACAATGATCTATCTATTATCATTTAAAACATGTCACATCACATAAACATAAAATATTCCCAAAGTATCAACCAGTATTGGTCACCTTTATCTAATACTAGTTACAGCTTTTGAACGTGAAGGTTGGTCATCAAACCTTACATAACATTCATGGAGAACCTGTTGTGCTGGCTGTGTTACATTGCAAGGAATCAATCTTAAATCCTTGCATGAATGTAGTAAAAAGAAATAAATGTCAACAGGAGTCCATGCTGTATAGCAGATCAGTCTGGTACAGACTGTGAAGATACCACTGTGCTTTTAACAAACATATCCCGTTTAAAAAATTGACTTCAGTAAATATCTGGTTCCAGAACCTTCTGAGGCATACATTTCAGGAGCTATCGTATTGCACATGAATACCAAAAGTAGGACCTCTCTATGAGCAGCCAATGCAAAAGTCACTTCTGAATTTGAATCCAACTCACGCCATTTTCAAATTTTAACCCCTCAACTGAATACAAGTCTCAAGGTCAGTCATATATGAGTCAGCTGGGAAAATATCACAAGTAAATAACACATTATGAAAGACTTAACATGCTTAGTGAAGTAATGAAAAATCAAACAAATTATTTGCAGTGCCCCCACTGATCTCTCCTTTAAATTACATCCCTTTTCTGACGTAACATACTTATGCATTGTGAGCAAACACATTGCTTGCTATGTCACGAGGTTGTAAATTGGAAAGTAAATACATCCCAGCTCATTGTATTGAATGTGTGAAAGTATATGTATGTAAGTATGTCAAGAGATAATGGAGGCGATGAGTCACTCTCAGTCCACCACCAGTGACACCATCCCTAACAAACCATTGACAGAGTGAGTACTACCTTTCTACCTTCAAATCACATGTATCCTTCAGTGTGAAAGCCCTTCCCAAGTGTCACCCCTCACAATCACCTTATGTCAAGCCCTACCACCATCGTCAGCCCCTCATTCAGTGTCAAGTCCTCACCTATAACACTCATCAGGACCAAGGAGCAGACCCTGACTGCCTTTCTACATTCCATTTATATCCATATATATCCACCATATTATCCCTGTGCCCTCCCTAAACATAGAGGAGACCTTGACACCCTCTATATCCCTCCTCAGTGTCACCCACACTCCCTCCCTAGATACAGAGGATGCCTTGATACTCTCCATACACCATCCATCCACCCTAAGTGTCACCCACACTCCCTCCCTAGATGTAGAGTTGACTCTGGCAGTCTCAAATTCCCATTCACCCACAGTGTCACGTCCGCTCCAAACATAGACAGAGGACACCCTTACCCAGTCTCCATGTCCGACTTACACATAACACAATAGCACCCCAGGAATGGCTGAGTTTGAAGGAGAAGTTAAAGAGACTGTGATCAACTTACAAACGACTACCTCTCTGAGGCACCTCACATAGATTCTATCTCCAACCAACAAATCATGTGATCAAGTTTCCCTGGTTGAAGAAAGATGACCTGAAGGATATGCAACAAAAAACATTTGAAAACTAAGTAAACATTCTACACTAAACCACTAGACCAATAACTCTTGTTATATAGCAATAAATCATGAAATAAGCTTCCCACTCAACATAATACCAGACGTAAGATCAGCTGTAAAAATAGACTGAAATTATAAAAAAAAATCAAGGCTTTAGTGAACAACTTGACAAGAAGCCCTTGGTTGGCAAGAACAAATTCTTGCTTATTAAAGTGCACATATATATTCATAATTCTTGGAAGGATTTCAAAAAACCCCTTGGCAGGCACATTTATTGATTTTTAAGCCTTATTTTGGTAAATTCAGGGGTGTTTTACTGTAAAACTTAAAACACTAGCGTCAAGACCTCGTCTTCAATATTGACCCCAAACCATGGACATGCTTGTGAATTCACTCAGCCATGAAACATTAATTACAACCTTAGCAACACAAGAAAGACGGGGAGAGTTACTGACATTTGCTGGAAACTTGTGGCACAGCAGGTCTAGATAAAGCCCTGACTTGTTTAACTTTTGCGTAATGACTGATATGGGTTTGATACCACTTTGAAGAGCATTCCAGTAACGTCACAGAACAATCTAACACGAGAGGAAAGCCTCAAGTAATGCCAGTCTCAGCCATTTAACACTTTTCCTGTTTCCACCTTTACAGTTCAGACTCAAACCAAAATGGGATTCAAACCCAACATTATTGGTTGTAGTGTGCCCAAATGCCCAAACTCTGCACAGAGAATTGGACACTTCATATGACTGAGTTAACAGAGACCCCCAACCTTTCGCAAACAAAGTAAACAGTTACATAAATTCAGATGAGGAGGACACGTAAATTAGGTTGACACCAGGATAGGGTGTTGACAGACGAAGAATCATGACAGGGTTAAACTAAAAGACTAGAACTTAGCACTATCAGATCCTGGTATGGCTAAGGGACAAAACTCTGTATAGCAAAATATAAAGCCATTTAGATATATGCAGTATGTGGTAAACGTTTTGAATTACTTATAAGAATCCTGCATCCAGTATCAGTTTAAAAGGATTTGTGAGTGAGTGAGTGAGTGAGTGAGTGAGTGAGTGAGTGAAGGAGTGGGGTTTAACACCCAGTATTCAAGCTGTATAACAGCAAGTCATCTTGAGTCACGAGGAATGGTTTCAGACATTTGGGTGAGACCCACAAGTAAGGTGATGGCAAACCTAGAAACACAAACAGGGCAAAAGTGGGACTAATGCTACATGATCCTTAAATGCCTAAGGGACATAACTCTACACAAGTAGCAGCATCCTACCTGGCAAATGGCATTAAGGAGATAACACTACAGCAGATCAACCTGTGGATAGGTACAGTGTCAGAGGAGGACACACAAGCACACAAACATGCATAAAGCCATGTAAGTGCAAGATGACTAAGCCCTGCTCACGTCACCCATTTACCCACTGGATCAGTTACCACCTTTTCACTTTGCCTTATCAGATCACATTAATCGGTGGTGATACTGGCTGTAGTTTACTGTACCTACACTCCCCATTTGCAGGTCACTTAATCTCTGTCACACAACACAAGTTGTCTGGAACATAGCATACCAGGAGGACAAGTTCTACAGCTCCACTGATTCAGTGCCCCCTGCCTGGCCTCAGACCACAGTTACCCCCCTAACTTTTACCATGACCCGGAAGGAAAATAGGAGAATATAGTGCCTTGTTAAATGGGAACGTCTGTCTGTGCTAATGTTTCATGGTGCACATGGTGTGGACACCAGCCTTCAATAATATCACCCCAAGTTCAAGGCTTTTTAGCATGTTTTGGCTCGAAACTTCCAGTGACCATTGTTGACACTGGATACAACAAAATCCTGCTGGTCAACCCAGGGTGATATTTTGCTGGTTAAGTGACAAGAGGCAGGTTGGTCAGGATGCAACAGGGGAAACGATATTATTATGGTGGAATAACATGTCACTGTAGACAACAAAGAAGAAAATAATTGTGGTCTGAAGCCACCTGTCTCCCCCCAGCCACCATATCAAGCCATGTGACCTCCCTATGTGTCATGTGACCTCAATGCAGCTGCTGCTCTCAGGGTCAATAGGGTCGTCAAGGGCACATGTTCAAAAAACACATGTTTTTTCCCCCGGCAAACCACCAACTGTATGTCTGAAAACAAGTTCATATATCGAATAATTATGATATAAACATAGCAAGTGTTTCAGCCTCTCAATTTCAGACCAGAAAATGAGAAATCAAAAGATGTGTGAAAATTTCTTCTTCACCGAGAGAGTTCACTTAGTTTTGATTGGTCATCAGAGATGTTCTATATTCCTTACAACATATCAAAGTACTCACATCTGTGCCACCACTCTCTGTCTTAACATTGTGTCAACGAATGAGTTCATCTGTAAAGCCATGCTGCCAAATGTTCGTGTGAGGCTAAATACTGCAACAATCCAACGGAATCACAACACACACTCTAAGTAATCCAAAATGTCTGCCACGTCAAGAACCACCTGGAACAAAAACAGCTAGGTTAGACAGTATCATTAATATTGCTAAAT
Source organism: Haliotis asinina (assembly GCF_037392515.1). Taxonomy (NCBI): domain Eukaryota; kingdom Metazoa; phylum Mollusca; class Gastropoda; order Lepetellida; family Haliotidae; genus Haliotis; species Haliotis asinina. The sequence continues at coordinate 97,035,460 of NC_090280.1, forward strand.
TATTCCACTGGCCCAAACAGATGTGCTGCCGCCATTACTTCCACAATCAGAAACAATTAATGGAAGCAAAATTAGTTGGTAACAACAACCAAAATACAAGATCGGAAAAAAAATTACTTTTCAGTGGAGATATTCTAATTTATTTATCACAAACTAAATACTGTAAATCATTAAATTTTTGCAAGCATGTTACGTTTGCGAAAATTGCAAATGACTTGAGCTCGCAAAAATATCATGACGCAATTTGCTGGTAGAATGCAATGAATAATCAGCAAACAACCTGTCCTATCTTCGCTTCATTATTCACCAGTAAATATATTTAACAATAGATCTAGACAATACATATATTTAGCAATGACAACAACACGAAGAATGACTAAGTACTAGCATTACTCGTACTCACGAGTCACATGTCAAACAATGGATACCTGAACAAAAGTCACTCAGTCAGTACGTCTGATAGTACAGACAGGCAATAAAACTTTCAGATGCAAGTAAGCTTTGAAACTGTCAAACTAAACTATGTTTTGAGAATTAGGCAAGTCACAAAAGTATCGTGACGTAAAAACATCTGTTGGTCGCCACTTGCAAAAATATCATGACACAAAAATTTCGTGATTTACAGTACTCCATATTCTTGGAAATAGTTGGCACAGAAGAATTTCCATATTTCAGTGTCCCTGTCATTAATTAAGTGAAACAAACAGATTGTTGTTCAAATGTACTGGTATGTCTTCCGCCCCTTGAAGAATAAAAATAAAAATTCAAGATTGTTTCGGTTACGATTGATAGAGTGAATATGGTCTTGCATGGATTATCACAAAATTCCAGAATGGGCTTCACACATTGTACCCATTTGAAGAATCAGCGTGACAACCAGACACTTTTGCTGATAGGGTTACCTCACCGTCCCTTTTCAGCTATGAAATGAAGCATTGCTCGGGGTTCCATTTTGATTTGATTCTAATTAATATAAATTTTACTTCTTGAACTAATTGTTGTCTAAGCATGTAAGCATGTGGTATTTTGTAGAGCCAATCATAGCGACTCCTCTGCAAAAGGGTCAAGGATGTTGTCACTTGACACCAACTCACGTGGTCTACATCACGTTACTTATGTAATGCCACCACACCTGAGTGACGTACCTGAGTGAGTACATCACTCATTCACATCTAGCCCACCCACACAAGATGAAATCAATTAAAACACCAAACAAATAACTCAATTCACCTAGTAAATGATAAAAAATATACCACAGTCATAGCAACTATATACTTTTTGAGTTTTGTGTATGTTTCATTTCAATTCAGTTCAAATTACTGTTTGATATACAACTTTTTAAACCTAATTCAAAATGAAGGAACCTGAAAGTTATCATATCATGAAAAGTGGTAAATAAACGTTATCACCGTGGTGTGGTAATCATTATATAACACCTACGGAAATTCCATGATTAATTATACCAAGTCACTGACTAGAAAACTAGTACAATTGCCTTATAGCTTACATGGTAAAACAAGCATTATGAAAGTTAAAACAAAGTTAACCTATAAATACCACACCAAATGTCAATTCTTGCTTCAATACCTCTGAAAGTATGACATATACTTTATCTACAGTTTTCTGTAAGAATGGTTTAAACTTCCATAAGTGGTCACGTTAGTATGTATCTCTATCAAGATCAATATCAATACTCACAATCTCAAGTTAATCACACAAAATGTGTGTATAACTTGAACACAGTGAACAATAAAACCGATCGCCCTGACTCAGTGACTGTCGCTGATGAGTGTCCTCATCTTCTGTGTACGAAATAGATCTCACAAAATACCAGTATATCATCCTTCTTATGACTAACACAACACAACAACATAGATCCCTTGCATTCAGTGGCCACCTACCTTCCTTCATAGATACTCCTTCAAATATTTGAATCAACCGACAAGTTTAACCTTTCACTCTGCCCAGCCAAGCAGATCTGGGTCATCCTAGGTGCAGAGGAGTGTCACATGATTCAGGGAACAAAATATATATCGAGAGGGTCTCCCCAACTATTTTTACTGCCCCGTCAGCAGGAAAGATGTCTGAATATGAATCTTGTGACTGACTAGTAACCAGCACCGCTGTCATAGCAACAATGATATCATGCATGAGATGTTGACCCGACATCGGCATCGACTAAACAGCTTTTGTATTTCTGTCAAACATGTCTTGTAACTGCCATATCAAAAATCTCAAATCTTTGTAAGAACAGCATAGAGAAGTCCATTTTTAAATGGTGATTGTGATATTTTACAAATTTTACCACCCAAAAACTACCTACACCCTTACAGACCACACATAAAAATGCCTACTTGCATGGCAGTCACGGCAGAGAGGACGTAATGTAATAATATTTACATTCAACACTGGTTGAAACACGTAATGTTTTGTACAAGACCTCCTCTTGGTATTAAGCCAAAATTCGGTGTTGGAAGATAAAAATGTCTGTCAGTACCAACATAATGGTCCTAGGGGCAGTGGGTATCCCAGTGGTTAAAGTGTTCTTTCATCATGCCAAAGACCTGTGTTTGATTTCCCACCTGGACAAAATGCATGACTCCCATCTCTGGTGTCCCCTGCCATGATATTGCTTGAACATTGCTAAAATTGGCACTCACTCATTCCCTCAAAGTGACCCTCATGCACACTGTCAGTTGTCGAATGGAAGTAAGCAATATTTGTCAGAGTTGTATTTTGTCATTTTGTCACTTCAGTGCATCTATCCATCATCCATTATCCATCCTTCAATCCTTCCATCACTGCATTTGTCTTTCCATCCATCAATCATGTCCTTTTATCCATCAATTTTTGCACCTATTCATAATCAATTCTCCCTCGTTCCATTCCCTACATCCAACCTTAACATCAACCCTTCCGTACATCCAACACATTTATCCACCCTTCTTTACATCATCACTTCTATTCATCCATTATATCCACCCTTCTTTACATCAACCCTTCAATCCATCCTTCTTTACATCAACCCTTCCATCCATCCTTCTTTACATCACCCTTCCATCCACCCTTCTTTACATCACCCTTCCATCCACCCTTCTTTACATCAACCCTTCCATCCATCCTTCTTTACATCACTCTTCCATCTATCTTTCTTTACACCTTCTTTACATTAAGCATTACAGATAATTCCTTTTATACGTAAAACATCTACTAACACAACTAACAGATTGCAATATATATAACTTCAGTCCATACCTGCAGATTGAAAAGAAAGTCTGGATTGATCAACTGAATCAAATCTATATTCCTAACACATGGTTCAAGTGAATAATAGCATGAAACACGTCAAATTTCTTGTATACTGCGTCTACAACACATATTCCCCATCTGGTGTCACCATGAATACTGCAGAGCAGGCAACATCCTATATCTACTGGTTCTAATTATACTGTGAATAAAAAGTTATGCGCCATGAATGAATCTCTTCATTTCCTCCGAAGATCATTGTAAACATATACATTGAATATTTACAGCAACATTACCACAGCAATATATCTACAATACATTCATATAGTCATATAAAACAATATTATATTCACAAAGAAAAAAAACAAAGGTCTAGAATTGAAAGTTTAGAGAAGAGAAGCAAGGAATATAAGTATCTACAGAAGAGGACAATTATGCATCTCCATGACATTTCATCAATATCATTAGTTATTGGTAGTCCACCCGCAGAAAACAGTGACAGCATTTCATCTTTAGATAGTAATTCTATTTGTACATAAACATCCACATCAAAGAAAACTATGAGTTTTGAAAAGAAGTTATTTCTGTTGTACATATAGTGGTCTCAGTGCAGAATTATATGGCAGTCATAATCATTACAATATCTTTTGCAGAGTTCACAATATTTTGAGAATTTTCCCCCTGAGCTGAATTGTACATAAAACTGTAATATATCTTTAAATTGTGCAAAAAATAATCAAACAATACAATCTATGTACACCAAAGAAATTGTGGGTCAGGTGTCAGGGTCAGGCGATATCTATTGATGTCTTGTCTTACACGCACTTGAGAAACCCATCGTTCAGTTTCAGATTCATTTATACAACTAATAATTATTCTTCGCCATGACGATTTACATGGAAACGCTAAAAAATCCAGATAGTCACTAAGATAACAGAAGAGGTTGCATTTGAAACTGGTTTGAATATGTGTATCACATATACTATGTGAGGCAGCAGTTTGAAAGGTGGCAAGATGTACACAGAAAATATACTATTACATTAAACAGGAAGTATGTGCTTTTTGTTTTCCTCTAAAAGGTTACCCTCTTTAGAAAAGTGAAAATCAGAGATGATCTTTACATGGTCAATGTTTGTCGTTTTTGATAAGTGAAACCTAAGTTCAATAGTGTTGTATAAGCAGAATAGGAATAGCCATTTTGCTCTAAAAAGCAGTGCGATCATATCTTTAACAATATTCCTTTCATTGTTAATACAAATAATTATGATATCCCTAAATCAGATGAACCATCTCTAAATATGGATTGGTCTTCCCAGTTATTTTAGCTTAACATTTCCACAGCTTCACATCTTAGGTTTGAAATAGGTTGGCACTTAACTTTTTATTCTTGGTATACTTGACAACACCACATGACACAAAGCCATAACAAATATATGCATCGTACCTTTAGAAAACACCATTAAACAGAGAGACACTGTCTGTTCTGACTACTTTAACATCCGAAACATTTGGATGAACGTGTAACCTTCAGAAAAGCTGACCCCTTTCTACAGACTTTTATGGCTCAAATCTGGCTTATCTGCTGTCATATATGCAGTGTGCAAAACAGCCACTGGTCTGCCAGACCTGCTAGACCTGCTAGACTAAAGATTCAGTCGGGTCATATATCTACAGTCACATCCCCCGAATGGCTACTGAAATTTCATAGAGTCACTTGTTAAGCTATAATACACTTTTAAATCATGCTAGAAATGGCCTCATAGATACTGGTACTTTACCTTTCTTAATCTTTTGCTAAATTCCTACATTCAAATTCTGGGCTAGTGAATTATGTGTGGGCTAGAGATTTTCAGGAATAGCTAGCAGGACTGGCAAGCAAAATTTGGACACTATTCAAACACTACATATATGGAAGCTTTGTTAATGTTTTAGGAATCCCATGGGTAAACAGAACTTTGGGAGGCATTGCTACACTCCTCTCAACTCAAGTGGGATGATGTTCTCGTTTATATTCCTTCCCTCTTAACACCTCATCAAATACGCCATAAAATTGAATTGCATTCTGAAATGTGACCAAAATATTTGCCTTTACGACTTAGTTAATAAAATTATGTTATAACAATTCTCAGGATTCTAATATCCCAAATCCTTGCGTGAATTTAACAAGGTTCCCTTTAACAATCTGCACAATGATTTCTCCCTGTCATGATGACATTGACACAATGAATACCATGTCTTTTACACACAAACATGGCCATCAAAACCAACTTGCTAACTATAGTCTGGCATTCAAATTCAAATTTACCTCACAAATTAAGGAAAGCCTCTACACAACCAGATCCATACAAACCCTTAGCTGCTAAATCTACGTGATTCAGCTCCCTGGCAACCAGATTTCTAATGGGCTCTACTAAAAATACTTCATCCCTGTCAACTAGTTACATGACAATCCAGCCCAAGGCAACACAGTCATGTCTGACAGTTATCATAACTAGTCCTTACTTAACAAGTCATGATCCTGTTGGCTGTAATATTACGCAGCATTCTGCACTGATGATACAGTTGTTGAACAATTGTGTCTGCCCTGACGATGCCCTGAGACACAATCAATAAATGGCACATTCCTCTTCTTGACAAAAAACATAATCCCCAGTTGTTAAGCTCAGTACACTAATCAACAGTTGACAGGCAAATATCACATATGTCTTTGAATTTAAATATGCACTCTAAAATAAGAGAATACTTTTCATTTGTGAAAAGATAAAAATATCACTATTCAACGTTTAATGAATGAATGAATACTGTTTAACACTGACACAGAAAGTCTGCAGCTATTCTACAGCAAATCAAAAGTAGGGAAGAGTCCATTAGATCCATCTACTTTGAAGGACTGAATATAATAACTTTCCTAATTTTAGTCAATGATGATTGGTCAGTTACGCAATAAGATGTCGCACTGCTTCATCGTGAGTGAGTGAGTGAGTGAGTGAGTGAGTGAGTGAGTGAGTATCACAAGAAGAGACACCAGAGATGGGTTCACACACTGAGCCCAGGTGTGGAATCAAACTCGGGTCTCTGGCATCATGAGCTAATGCCTTAACCACTAGGCTTCCCCAGCAACCTCCCTAAATAACCAAAAACAATTACAATTAATCACTTTATTTTAAAGCTCGTATTTCTATCATAAAGTTTTCAATTTGAGATTACTTAACATTGCTTTTAGTTTCACTGTTCATTCCACAGTTGCTTCCATTTCAATTTTATGAAATACCGATAAAAGAATAATGATATGGCCCAAATAAATGACTATAACAACCTGTCAAAATTCTTATCAATTAGTTGAAAGGAAACGACTATCACAAATTATAGGCCAACAGATTACATAACAGTCATTCCATTCCACAGGTTCAAATGTCAACAAAAGCTCTCACTTAATGTTTTGTCAACATTAGTATTGCATTATACTGCATCTATTGTGATATGCATTGATCTGATGTGCAGGCCTCCAAAAGTCTCTATAGGATACAGCTGACCTAGGTACCTAAACATAGTTTCCATGACTATATTGGAATGAATAAGTCTATCTGTCAGACTTTGGAGAATAAATTAAAAGTAGCCCAAAACAAGTCTAGAAATGATTGGGAAAGTGTAGCCTTCTTCATCTAAAGCTTTAAATTGAACTGTTGTATGTTGATGCTGTTACACATGCCAGCTTATAATATGCTCATGTTGTTGATCACTGGAACATCTAGTTACGACTCTGTTTCTTACAGATGACCACCACATAGCTGGAATATTGCTGAGTGCAGCATTAAAGTAAACTCACACTCACTGACTAAAGGAGAAGGATATGGGTATCAATTTGAATAAATAAAAAAACATACGCACGCACACGCACACGCACACGCACAGGCGCACGCACACTCTCTCTCTCTTTCTCTCTCTCTCTCTCGATTGTTAAGTATAAAGGACGCAGGAATTCGCATCCTGTACATCTTTGCATGCATACACACACACACACACACACATACATAAACGCACACACACGGGGACTACATCATGGATAAAGTATTACAAGCACCAGGGCAGTGAATTATTGTTATTCGGAATGTGTAATAAATAAATGAGCAAGTATGGTTGAAATCAGACTAGAATATTCCTGCAAATATCATATCACCTGAACTGAGCTTCTGCTGAAATGTGGGGATTCAAATATAGGTCTTCATTGTGATGAGTGAATGCTTTAGGTATCAGGCTACCCAAATAAAACATTACCTGGATTCCAATCCACAATATTTTCATAGCACTACGACTTTCATAAACCTATGATATACTCTACAAGTATGACATTTCGTAATGTTATACATGCTTCTAGCATCGGGACCAAGTGTCTCAGAGTAATCATTGCATGTCCTATGGTATGCAGTGTCCTATAAAAACATCCAAGGTGTCTACGTCCCAATGTCTCTAACCTGCATGTAACTGTGGCAAATGTATACATTGCACACATCAATGCAAATACCACAGCTGTCACAACCTCCAATATACACCAATAAAACCGACACAGAGAACAGTCCGCCGTGACTCGAAACCAATAAAAGGCTGACCCAATGCATCCCGCTTGCAGTTAATATATCATTGCCATGCAGTGGCTTTTCCCAACTGGATGTTTACTTTACCAGGAAAACCTGACACTGTTGATAACAGTACTGATACATAAAAATATTATTCACATTGCCAATAAACAAACTGCTACAGAATTCATGTCATCTGATGGCAAAGCAATGGATTTTTCTTGGACTTGTCTCCATGTACCCAAAAACATGTAGGCAAATATATATTGGATAATAATAACTTGTGCAGGTTGTTGCATTATTGTACTGAACAATCTCACTGATTTTGCATCAACGTGTGTATTTTTTGTTTAACTGGATAAATATGTAATGTGTGAAATATATTTAAAACTGATTATTTTTTATAAGGGTTGATGGGGATGTATTTGCACAAACCATATTTTAGGTTTATTTTTCTTTAACCTCGCCCATTAAAAAATCAATTCTTTGATAAACAAGTTTAAAGACAATGTAAAAGTGTTCAGATTGAGGGATATTACACTTTACGGATTCAGGTATAAAGGGGTTTCAATCTGTGCAGGACTTGCTCACCTAATGAGCTTGAAAGACAACAGATAAATCTGGTGGTTACAGGTTAATAAGCAACATATTGTTTCATGGCAAGTCACGACCTCAAACCAAGTTTCATCATCACATCCCTAAAGAACGCACCTGAAGATAGTTTATATTTACTCCATAGGGAAAAATGTGTCACAATTTATCAAATTACCACTGCCTGATGTATAACAGCTACTACCACCACCTTGTGTATAAGACCTATAACCATGATGTATAACAACTATAATCACCACTTGGATATAACAACAATAACCACTGCTTGGTGTAAGACAACTACATGTATGACAGCCGCTTGTTGTATTACCACCACCTTGTGTATAAGACCTATAACCATGATGTATAACAACTATAATCACCACTTGGATATAACAACAATAACCACTGCTTGGTGTAAGACAACTACATGTATGACAGCCGCTTGTTGTATTACCACCACCTTGTGTATAAGACCTATAACCATGATGTATAACAACTATAATCACCACTTGGATATAACAACAATAACCACTGCTTGGTGTAAGACAACTACATGTATGACAGCCGCTTGTTGTATTACCACCACCTTGTGTATAAGACCTATAACCATGATGTATAACAACTATAATCACCACTTGGATATAACAACAATAACCACTGCTTGGTGTAAGACAACTACATGTATGACAACCGCTTGTTGTATTACAACTATAACCACCAGCTCGTGTATAACAACTATAACCATCACTTCATGTACAACAACGATGACCACCACTTGGTGTATAACAACTATAACCACCAACTTGTGTATAACAACTATAACCATCACTTCATGTACAACAACGATGACCACCACTTGGTGTATAACAACTATAACCACCAGCTCGTGTATAACAACTATAACCATCACTTCATGTACAACAACGATCACCACCACTTGGTGTATAACAACTATAACCACCAACTTGTGTATAACAACTATAACCATCACTTCATGTACAACAACGATGACCACCACTTGGTGTATTACAACTATAACCACCAACTTGTGTATAACAACTATAACCATCACTTCATGTACAACAACGATGACCACCACTTGGTGTATAACAACTATAACCACCAACTTGTGTATAACAACTATGACAACGACATAAAAAATAACAACTGTAACCACGACTTGATGTAGAACAACTATAACCACCACTTGATGTATGGCAACAATGACCACAACTTGATGCATAACAACTATAGCTACCACTTGATGTATGACAATAACCACCACCTGGTGTATAACAACAATAACCTCTCCTTGGTTTAAGACAACTACACGTATAACCAACCACCGCTTGGTGTATAACAACTAAAACCACCACCTCGTGAATATCAACTATAATCACTACTTGATGCGTAACAACTATAACAACCACTTGGTGTATAACAACGATAACCACCACTTGGTGTATAACAACTATGACAACCACATAAAGAATAACAACTGTAACCATGACTTGATGTAGAACAACTATAACCACCACTTGATGTATGGCAACAATGACCACAACTTGATGTATAACAACTATAGCTACCACTTGATGTATGACAATAACCACCACCTGGTGTATAACAACAATAACCTCTCCTTGGTTTAAGACAACTACACGTATAACCAACCACCGCTTGGTGTATAACAACTAAAACCACCACCTCGTGAATATCAACTATAACCACTACTTGATGCGTAACAACTATAACAACCACTTGGTGTATAACAACGATAACCACCACTTGGTGTATAACAACTATGACAACGACATAAAGAATAACAACTGTAACCATGACTTGATGTAGAACAACTATAACCACCACTTGATGTATGGCAACAATGACCACAACTTGATGTATAACAACTATAGCTACCACTTGATGTATGACAATAACCACCACCTGGTGTATAACAACAATAACCTCTCCTTGGTTTAAGACAACTACATGTATAACCAACCACCGCTTGGTGTATAACAACTAAAACCACCACCTCGTGAATATCAACTATAACCACTACTTGATGCGTAACAACTATAACAACCACTTGGTGTATAACAACGATTACCACCACTTGGTGTATAACAACTATGACAACCACATACAGAATAACAACTGTAACCACGACTTGATGTAGAACAACTATAACCACCACTTGATGTATGGCAACAATGACCACAACTTGATGTATAACAACTATAGCTACCACTTGATGTATGACAATAACCACCACCTGGTGTATAACAACAATAACCTCTCCTTGGTTTAAGACAACTACACGTATAACCAACCACCGCTTGGTGTATAACAACTAAAACCACCACCTCGTGAATATCAACTATAACCACTACTTGATGCACAACAACTATAACAACCACCTCGTGTATAACAACTATAACCACCACTTGACATATATAACATCTATAACAACCACTTGATGTATAACAACTATAAACCTATAACCACCACTTGATATACAGTATGGTTCAAAATTATTGAGAATAGCTAAAGCATTTCATATTATTAAAAGAGAACAAATCAGATAAAATTGAATGTATTGTGAAAGTGAACTGACCTTTTCATGTTGTGTAGGTAACAATTTAATATTTTATCAAGTCTCCTTGAGCTTCACGGCACAGTCTAAGACGGGTAGGCATACTTTCTATCAGAGAGGTTAGTGTCTCGTGAGTTATGCTGTCCCAGTATGGGACCACTTCTCTCTTCATGTCTTCAATTTTTGTCAACCCCTTTTGATTCACACATTCCTTCATCATCCCCCAAATGTTCTCAATGGGATTTAAGTCAAGACTGTAGGCAGGAAATGGTAATGCAGTCACATTTTTCTCCTGAAACCACTGCTTGGCATGTTTTGCGGTGTGTTTAGGATCATTATCTTGCTGCAAAATCCAGTCATTTCCATAAAACACATGTGCACTTGGAAGGAGAAAATTATCTAATATGTTAGTGTAGCGTTGACTTGTCAGATTTCCCTCAAACACACACAGCGGGGTCGTTCCTAATAAGGATATCCCTCCCCATACATGAAACTTTGGGCTGTATTTAGGTCGTCGATACAACAGTGCTGACGCAGACTTTGTCCATATTTTCACATTACTGAGATATACCCATATTGAGCTTTCATCAGTAAAAATCACATTTTCCCAGTCAAAGTTTTCATGTGCCAAACACCACTCAACACGCCTGTCTTTATGTTCTTGTTTCATGAGAGGAGAAGGAATTCCAGTCTTTTTCTCCCATCCAAGATCAATCAAATTTCTTCTAACTGTAGATTTTGATACAGCTGTTGATCCCCTTTCTATCATTTCATACTTGATGTTGGAGATGCTTGCCCTTTGCTTTTTAGACGCTAAAATTCCCAACCGGACGCGATCTGAGAAGTCCAATTTTCTGGGTCTCCCTGCTCCTTTCTGGTGCCCAAAATCCTTTCCCTCTTTAAAATTCTTCCTAATCCTATACACAGTAGAAAGAGGAGTTCCTGTTCTCTCTGCCAATGTATTTACATCATCAATTCCTTGATTACACAACTCAAAAATCAACCTTCTTTTATCTTCAGCAGACATTGTTGACAGTGCTGAGGAAAATGACGTCTGCTACAAATTCAGGGGAGGTAACTCTAATTGTACTATACTCAGTAGGCCAAGATGAGTTACCTCCCTTATACCATTACTTAGTTTTAAGTATCAATGAATCAGTTGAGGTGTTAGGATAGCTCAAAGTAAGAAGAAAAATTCTCAATAATTATGAACCAGACTATATAACAACTATAACCAACACTTTATTTTATAACAATTATAATCACTACTTGATATCTAACAATTATGACCCTATAACCACCACTTGATATACAACAACTATAACCACCGCTTGGTGTATAACAACTATAACCATCACTTGATGTATAACATCTATAACCAACACTTGCTGTATTAGAACTATAACCACCTCTGGATGTATCACAACTATAACAACCACATAATGTATAACAACTATAATCACAATTGGATGAATAACAACAATAAGCACTCATTGGTGTAAGACAACTACATGTATAACCACCACCTCCTGCATATCAACTATAACAACCACTTGATGCATAACAACTATAACAACCACTTGATGCATAACAACTATAACAACCTTTTGGTGTATAACAACTCTAACAACGACGTGATGTATAACAAGAATAACAGCTCCTTGGTGTGAGACAACTACATGTATGACCATCAGTTGGTGTTTTACAACTATAACCACCACTTGATGCATAACAACTATAACCACCAACTGGTGTATAACTACTCTAATTTGTATACACTGCTTGATGTATAACAACTACAACCACTGTAGCTGCTTGTTGTACAACAAGTTTAACCACCACTTGATGTATAACAGCTATTACCACCACCTAGTGTATACCAACTATAACCATCACTTGGTATATAACAGCTATAATCGCCGCTAATTTTGAAATGAACATCAAAGTAACCACTTTGTAACTTGCATAGCATATGAGCACAAATTCTCTGCTGCAATCATGTAACCATAGAAACATTACGGCAGAACCCTAGCCTTCTTTAATTTTCTAATCAGCCAAAGTTTCAACCCACAAAGTGTTCATCGTATTGCAGGCTACTGTAACTATACAGATCATAACAGGCTTACAGATGACATAGGTGTTGTGAACACTTTGTAGATTTCACGCCTCGGCACTTATTTCAGAGAATGCTGTAAGCAGTAACTTTAGAATTTGTAATGACAGGAATAGAATAACATATCACAAAGGGCACTGAATGTTGACATTGTTCCATGTAAACATTGCATGTCTTAAAGCCATAAATCTACATCACCTTCCCCTATATTCATTCAATACTCTGTTCACACTCGGTGTCATTTCTCAGCATTACTTCAGAGAAAAGGTACTAACCAATACTGAATGGCTAAAAGCAGCACTGCAACTGTGGGTCGTGTATAAATCCTGACTCGGGGTTTGCCCTACAAAGTAAAAGCACACATGAACCTAGTAACGGTTTTGAAAGAGATTTGGGGGACATACAGGGTCCTCTTAAGCAATTAATTAGTGTACAGGACTGTAAAGTGAAAACAGTATGATTACCATTACTTCACACACTTGTTTTATGAAATTGGTACAGAAAATGTCATTGTGCTCAATGGGACATCCGAAATAGTTTTTCTGCATCAATTCCATACATTTGACTGACTGGAGCACATTTCTGCACAGCACAGAACCCTGTGACACAGCTATGGCAGCAATACTCATGATCACACAAGCAGGGTGTCCTGTATTTTCACCTGAGAAAATAGTTCACTGTTATTATTATTCAAAAGGATAATGTTTTATTCATTGAAGGAAAACAACTAACACTGCCTGTATGGTTCATATTCTATAGCTCCAGCATGAATTAGAATGACAAAGCACAGAGACAGTCTTCGTGTTTTTCTCCTTACACTAAGCATTGCATCTATAAATCTGCAGACATGTTTGTTAGCCAGTGTACAAACCTAATCAAAGTGCTAGTTGCCTGTCTGGATATGCATGAACATTTGATTTATCTGGGATTTCAAACCTGGTGCTCTTGACAGGAGGATTGGACAAAAATAATTCACATAACAAAAGTTGGGATTTAGTCTTCAAAGACTTTAGATTTAAGAAGTATTACAACATAAGACCCTGCACAATGACCCCCTTTCCTACTATTTATCCATATAAATCCTTATCCTCATGACTTTGCAGGTATTACAAAATATGACCCAATATCACACCTCTTCCTTAGTATTTGCCCTGTGGTCAGTGAAAGACATGTAACCGTACATAACATTAGTAAAATCAAGATCACCTTGAATACAAAAATTCTTGATTTCAAGTCAGAAACTTTTCACAAAATCTGATGCAAATTGGACCAAACTTCAGTCTCTTTGCTGGTCTAGATATACCCCTGATAGGTATTTTATTCTTACTTACACAATGAAGAAGAGAAACTTATCATACACTGCAGTAGTAACACATCAACAGCCATCATATTCCCATTTCTATCTGACTTATGAAAGAGAAATTATCAAAACCAGAATTTTCTCAGGTGATGGGTATACCATGTGGAAACTGTAGCCAGGAGGTGACTTATATCAACATTTCCCTGTAAGGGACACCAGAAATAGGTGTCACATATTTTGCCCATGGGGAACAAACCCTAGTACATGTTTTTGGCATGACAAGCTAACTGCTTAACCACCATTCTCCCCAACCTTCCTTTAGTATAGTATAGTATTAAAGCTGGACTGAATACAGCAGCGTGATTGAGTTCACACATTGAACCAATGAGGGAATTAAACTTATGTCGTTAGCATGACAAGCTGGCCTTCCTGACCTTTCTTTAGTATAGAATGGGATTATAGCTGGATTGAATACAGCGATCATGTTCACAAACTGCACCCTAGAGGGAATCAAACCAAGGTATTTGGTAAAACAAGCTCACGGCTTAACCACTGGTCTCCAGTACCACCGTTTAACATAGTACAGTATTTATGGTAGATATAGTACATTATTTTAGATCATGTTCACGATCATGTACAGTAAGTCTTGACTAGTGTTCAGTATTATTGTGGAGTGACCTACTGACAGTATTTCCACAATAACATCACTATGATACAACTCCTACTAACCAAGGCAGGCACCCTCTATAGTCAGAATATTGTAGTACCGCTCCCACTGTGTGTACAGTAGTAAGCAGTGAATGGACACCCTGAAAGCCCATTGCCACAACACTTTCCACACAACTGTATGTCTTACTTTCTTTCAAATTGGTTTACAAATGTGCTATAATAAAAGTCAGTGAAAAGCAATACTTGGGGTTTTTTTTTAAGACATGAATAAGTAAGAATCTTATCTACTGTCAATAACCTATTACTGAAATGCTAAAAAGTTCAAAACATCTAAACTACTTACTTACAAATTTGAATAACTAATTAAATATACTTCAAGTTGAATGTTTCAATTACTCTTTCTTGACAGATTGATCTAAAGGTTTGGGTAAAAGATATGCAAACAAAACGATAAGGATGACCTAACACAGAAAGAGGTGCTGGAACTCCAGGAAAGTAGTCACGAGGAATTGGTATTTTGGAGTCGGGTCAATCAGAATGTGAATGGTTTATCAGCTTAAAGGGTTAAAGAAGTCTCAGGGAATGACTGAGTGTGTGCTTGCATGCATGTCAGGACAGGCAGACATCCACTTCCTTTGCAGGGTAAATTTGATATATACGACTCAGTTGACACATGTCATCATATCCCGATTGTGTAGATTGATGTTGAAGATGTCAATCACTGGATTGTCTGGTCAAGACTATTATTTATAGAGCACCATCATATAGATGAATAATTGGTGAGTGTGGCATAAAAAAAAACAACAAACATTTCTATTTTTAAGCAAAACATGATATTTTCATTGTACCACTTTGGTGAATAACACAAGCACAGGGATGGTCCTAACAAACCTTGAAACAATCAGGATAAACTGAATTCAAACCAGGGTCATAGGTTCCTCATACAACTATGGGATGCAACTCTGTACAGCAAACTGCTGCACCTTACACACCTGGATCCCTGGGCCAAGACCGACCCCACATGTACCACATGCTGGTAATGGATGCATCATATCCGGACATGACAGGCCTATGACATCAATACTGATTTGAATAATATCCCAGTGGGCAAGTTTGATGCGGAGGACAGTGCTGAGTGACACAGGTATATGAAGTCCTCTGTGATCCTACCCACAACAAACCTGGAACTCCAGCTGACATACCTTTAGATCCAGCAAGTCTCCATGGAAGTGAAATTATCATTTGTTAGACTTAATCATTGTAGTGAAGCAAGTGCCAAAGAAAACCAATTCTAAACTCTTTCACCTGCCGAATGATTTATAGATTCAATTTACAACCAGCAATATTGAAATAAGGATGACATAGAATGCAAACCAAATAACTGAACTTCAAATGTCTATAACGGACCTAAGTCTGTTAATGTTTATTTTGATCTGAAGTTGTTTCCTTTGATATGACCCATATCCATAGTAATGACCAATATCCATAGTAATGACCAATATCCATGCCCCATAATAACTTATTATTCATAAGTTTACAAACTGCACTGTTTACTCACAAACTTCTTGAATGCACATGAAACAACTTGAGTCACTTTCTCTCCCCTTTCCCTCACCACTTTCCTAAATGAAACAATGCTAGATGTTACACAGGTTCAGAATTTCAAATCTAAACCTGGCATGTGAGGTAATGTTTTATCAGAGTATACTGCTGCATTACCTCCCTTGTTCACCTCAAAACAACAAACAAACCATTTAAAGACTATCACACATTAAGCCTGTCCAAAGAGCAGAGTTTACACAAATCCTTGAGAGTCTTGAAAGGTGAGCTTGATAGTAAATAGTGACTGTTTACACAGACAAATGGCGGTGTGTCAGAAACACTCAGTGTAAACTGGCCCAGATTCTTTGTATTTTGACAGCATCATGTGCTGCACTAATTCCCCAACATCGTCTTACATCTATGTTTATCAGTAATGCTGTTGACATAATATTCCACCCAACAATGACAGCCTGTAACAGGTCTGTGTTCGAGCTCCTGAATAATACACACCTTGTACATGCTTATTTGGTGTTTGGGATTTTACCTGGTAATATATATGCAACTTATTAATATAGTAATACAATAGTTATTACATTTCACATTTATCATGATATTAACCAGACTTGCTGATGTATATATTTACTAAAAACCTCCCCTAGCGAACTACGCCATGTATTTTATACAAGTATATAAGATAATATATTGCATTGTATCACCCCTAGAATGAAACAGTCTGAAGCATGTTTAAAGACATTGTCCTCTTCACATCCTATCAGTTCTACTGATATTGACATTTCTATTTTGGAATTGTTTAACAATAAAAACCCCATCCAATTAACACTGAAGTATTAATATGGCTTTTCATCCCAATACATTAAGTTGGTCTGCTTTCACAAAAAAAAAAATATATATATTCTTACACAATGATGAAAACTGACTTCATTTCGACAAACTGACATGTTTGGCATTTAATAATGTTGAACAAAAATCAAATTCTTGTAACACATGTAACACAAAAAATATCCACAATGAGACTGTTATCTTTTGAAACAAGCACATGTGTCAAGCAGTTAACAATTCTTTATGTCATAATGTCTGACTACAACAAACTTCTATAAAACCACCCTTACAAATAGTTGCATTACTAGGTGACAGTACGCCCACCATTACCACAGCCTGTAGTGAGTGAGTTTGGTTATACGCCGCTTTTAGCAATATTCCAGCGATATCACGGCGGGGGACACCAGAAAATGGGCCTCACACGTTGTACCCATGTGGGGAATCGAACCCGGGTCTTCGGCGTGACAAGCGAATGCTTTAACCACTAGGCTACCCCACCGCCCCCCACAGCCTGTAGACTTGCATATAATCATTATACGTCTACTGAAATAATCAAATATTATTAACTTGATATGCTAACATTCCAGCAGCTGTAGACATGATAAAACAAGTAGATCTGTGAACCTACATATTGTTAATCAATAATTATTAAAAGTTATGAAGCACTTGACATAAATGGAGACAACTCAGTGATTTTTTTCACTTTAAATTTCAACAATATCATAAAAGTTAATTCCTTGCAGACAGGAAAGGATCTGATTGTCTTGACTCAGCATGAATTTCACAACAGGAAACTTTTGAATATCTTTATAAGGTCAGTCATATTTATCAGAAGTCACATACTTGATGCATTTATAAAATGGTTTTGAAAGATGTTTAAAAATCTAAATCAAAAGCTGTGCTGACCTACATAATATAATATCTCGTCGGCAGAAAATAAACATTATTGATCGAAACAGCGGACAACCCAAAGCATGAATGATTCACAATTTGGTTCGCTTCAGCATAACTGATCAAACCGATGCTCAATGACAACCACTTCCTCTTTTCATATTTACCTGAAGTAAATATTTCTAAAATTTCATTTACTACGTTCTCCTCCAAACAAACTGAATACAGTGTGACTACACAGATCAAAGTAACAGTAACGCACACGTGTCATTACCTGCGCAGTGACGATAGCTTCAAAGGAATACAGTTTACAGAGCGCAGGGACAGGTGTGCAAGGCGCGCAGTCGACACGCCCAACAATCAACAACTAACGCATAATTAACTATACTTAATGTCACCTGTCTTGCGCTAAGACGCTACGGTAACATTACGGTTACTTCAAAATAAGTACTACTCAACGAATGAAGTAGAAAAGTGGGAATTATCGGCTAATCCGAAGGAGCTCATTAACTCACCTGTGAAGGTATCGTATGTCCCAATTCTAACCTCGCGGGGAGACTTGTGCTGACCTAATCGGTTACCTCCCTTGACACATTCAGGGGAGATAATGTTGATTTTTATGAGAATTTAAATTATTCATTGAACCATGTTGCAAACACATGTGTATCGTTTACGTTGTTTCATTGATTCAAAAATTAAATGTAATCATTTTATTCATTAAGTGACACATAGAATTTACAAAAAAATAATATGTATTCACAGTCAACCTCTAATATTAAGAGGGTTGATTCTAAAATCATCATATTTCATTATAATGTTTGAATTTAAATGCCAAGGATAGACAATTCACAGTTGAAGCACAAATATGTTTACAGAAATTTTTGTTCATATTCAAAAACAAATTGCATCAGATAAATTTACGAGAATTTTAAGAAGGGTTCCAAACAGATTTTTCAAATTATATTTTTACATAACAATGGACAAGAGACACGCTGCATTGGTGTTTATGTTTTTAAATGTTTTAAGGATCTGCTAAAACTAACCACATAAAAAGAGAGTGAAGTACAAAGATTGTGAAACATATTTGTTTAATGCCAAACATCAGTGATATAGGGCACTGGCCTGTAAGTACTCAAATCTGGAGCGAACAAAAATGTTGATATCATTAGCAATAATCCATAATGTTAGGCTAGGACACAACAAAGTCTGACAAACCGTTCAGAGTCCTGACCAGTTCTAAGCCTTGAATCCCACCTGATTCTGTCACTATAAGTAAACATGCATCATGTCAAGCAGACAGAGACATCCATGCAGGATATAGAGAATTATGACAATCAGTTTGCAAAGGTCATAATTCACATTTACACACGACTGTCATGACCTTTGGGATCACTCAGCATTTGGCTTTGGTTTGGCAGCAGGTTTAGGTGCTGACTTCCCTTCTAGGCCACCAATCACACATGTACAAATGTGTAGACTAACGTTTCTTCTCCATATGTAAATAATTTTGATAGAAACTAGTGATTCCTTTACAATTGAAAATATGTTGCTGTCAGAAGGGAGATTCAAAATTTGAGCTTTAGTACTGCAGAAAGGGCATAAGAGCAAAGAATGTAATTGAGGGACTGTGAGGCACAATAAGTAGTGATGTGCTACAACTACTTTAATGGGTTATTTTTGACATAGGAACTAATAAAAATCTGCTTCAGAGAATAATGTAATAGTTGAAAAGTAACACATCTTAGCTTGTCCACTGTTCTGAATTGTCAAAATATGACACCGTTACTGTTAAGAAACCAACCATGTATATTTCCATATTTGTATTTCAGTGTTGTACAGGGGGACTGGTCAGCTGGTTTGTTGGAGCTCACTTACCTATTGAGATATAAAGCTCACTTACCTATTGAGATATAAAGCTCACTTACCTATTGAGATATAAAGCTCACTTACCTATTGAGATATAAAGCTCACTTACCTATTGAGATATAAACAGATACATATTATTTCCCTTTTCACAATAATATATAAACTTGTAGACTTAAGACACTTTAAGAAAAGGATACATAGTGTGTATATGCAAGGTGATGGTACGGAGTAAAATGTGAGATCAATTAGACTCTCAGATTCCCCACTTGTGAAAAAATCAACAACAGGTCATAGTATTGGTAAACAGTCCTATAACCCAAAATGGGTGCTGTGAGGTAGCATAGTGGAAAAAGGGTTTGCTGATCATATCATAGGCCCAGGTTCAATTCCCCACATGGAGACGATGTGTGGTTTTCTCTGACATGCTAATGCAAAGAAAGACACCCGGACAGACCCACAGTGCTGGACTTACCATCAGCTGTTTGTCCCGAGTGTACCTGGATCTGTGTGCGGGCTAGCTCAGTCGGTTCTACAGTTACACTGATATGGAGGATTACATATACCAGCTTACCAGGATTAAAAGTATTAGCACTGAAATTATGAGTAATTGTTACAGCATAGTGTATGTTTGATTTGATCTGCATGCAAGGGAAAGGGATAGCCCGTGAAATTTAAATGAAAGGATGTCCTGATGACTTGAGTAAACCGTGTTTTAGTTTGTAGCTAGTCCTGTTTGTACATGACAAAAACGATAACTATATATTTAATGTTTGTGAGTTGATACATAGCAGTTTTACTTTTCAGATGACAGAACCTTAAACCACTGAGAGCTGGTTCACAATTCCACATGTATCAGCAACTTTGGTCAGTAGGTCAGTAGTTACAGACCAGCAGACTAGCATAAATTTCGAAAACTGATTACATATATCTGTAAATTGAAGTTCTTCAAAAGTATATACAAGTTGGATGAACATGAAGATGTGACACATTTTTTGGATGAAAACGTCTTGGTGTAATACTGTCATCTGTAACATCGACTGAATTGGAGTCATATGCAAATATATTTGTTTGTATGCGTGTTTAAATCATAATGTCTAGAGCAGATACTGACACACTGCATATATTCCATAACTGGAATAGAACTCTTTTGGTTACACTTAAAGGTCACATGCAATGTAAAACACAGCTTTGCAGATTCTGATGCCTTTCCGTATGCACTCACCGAAACAAATCATCAAAAATGCCAATTCAAACTATAAAGTTGGAAAAAAAACGATGAAAATCAGAGTTCAAACGATTCACTAAATTTCCCCCAACGCTGGGGGAAATAGTGGTATCAACAACTGTGCTGCGCTGCGCCCATAACTCATGCACAGTGAATAGGTTCGTGGATCTTGAAACAGTATGCATGTCCGGAGTATGAGGTTGTGAACAGTAGTCTAATCTTGGTTGTGTACACAAGCAAGTAAATAATCTATTCGTTACACAAAAACACTTGTTTATTGTGGTAAGCAGCCTCTGTCACAGGGAAATCTCAATGTCTGGTTTATTGACGCCTATATGTCTACCTGCCTGTCTGCTAAAGACAATACGCAATACACAGCTTCAATCATTGACCATATGCCATTTGAACTTAACACTTATCAGTCTATATGCCATAAGCAAAACAAATTGATTTATGACTCGTGCACCTGAGTCTTGTCTCTGCCACATTATGTATTTAGGCAGGTGTGATACTTGTACACATAACATGTTTTTATGACTGTGGGTTGCAAACAAACTACATCCATTTTTCTCAGATGACTGGATCAGATGGAAACTGGTTCAAACTCTTGTCAGTTTCAAGACCTGCTTTGTACTTATTTGTTTCCAGCCATGCAGTAGTTCACCATCTCTACTGAGATGATTTTTGACTGGATCAAACACAAATTCAGAGAACATGTATTTACAAAACCCAACATCTCTATATACGTTCTTTATGGATAACAACTTCTTCTAGTCTGTATGATTTTGTTTGACAACGGTATATGAATCCATACTGAAACGATGCATCAAGTACAATAAATGAAGTTGTTATCTATAAAGAATCTTACTTTCTTGTGACTCGCCATAGTCCCAAAATGCCCATCAAACAGATCATCTTTCTGTACACACAATGAGCCATCAGTACATCAGCAAATGAACCAGCCAATCGGAAGCCGTTGTTACACTTGAGTGCAATCCACCCGCTATGACTGGGTTCGGTCTCACGAGGGCTTCGTTTTGAGGGAAGTAAGCCCAAGTACAAAATATTGCACTTTTGAATCGCGATTATACACTTATAATTTTGTATATTTGTTTGTTTACAAGCAGCAATGTATATTATATGTCATGAATATGTGATAATTGTGTTTTAATTATAATTGATTTATTGGTTGCATGTGACCTTTAAGATCGAAAATGCCAAGTGAGAGAGTGCATTTAATTTTACACCAGACTCAGCAATATTCCAGCTATATGGCAGCAGTCTGTAAATAATCAAGTCTTGACCAGACAATCCAGTGATCGATCTGCGCAATTAAGAACCAATCCCATTAGTTGCCTCTTACAACAGGCATAGTTGCCTTTTGTAGCAAGCATGGGTTGCTGAAGACTATTCTACCCCGAATCTTCACAGGTCTAAAAATGATAAGAAAACCTTGGTGAATAACATTCTGTTACAAATGCAAAAACATGTCCACTTGTGCAAAAATCTCTGGAATGATCTACCTTTTCAACTGAGGGCGTCTACATCATTGCCTATCTTCAAAACCAGCTTGAAGACATATCTCTTCAAAAGACTCTACAATGTATAATACATCCAATGACAATACATTTGTACATATTCTGTAGCGCATAGTGCAGGCACTTAGTGCCTGGAGATTCTGCGCATTATAAATTTACTTTATTATTATTATTATTAAATCTGCATGGCAATATGTAACTGAAGCGAAAAACGATCAAACATCGCTGCTCCTGTCTTCAACATCTGCTACAACATAAAATCTCAGCAGGAATCTTAGTTACATGTTATAAGTGGGATTACCTTTCTCAGTAAAGTACAGATTATAGTACTTTTGTTAGGTTGAGTCCCATCTAGGACTTGAACCCAGACAAGTGACAGACTTTGTACCAGATACATCACTGTGATAGGAAAGTACTGCTTCGCAATGTAGATTATTTAACATACATCATCATTGCAAGGTATTGTTATGCATAATGGTTTTTGTAAATTGACAAGTTTTGTCTAATTCAGCACTTTTTCAGGACATATCGCTCTCTATTTGGGCCTTTTGAAGGCTTGAATGAATTTTGGGCCTTTTGAAGGCTTGAACGAATTTTGGGCCTTTTGAAGGCTTGAATGAATTTTGGGCCTTTTGAAGGCTTGAATGAATTTTGGGCCTTTTTAGTGTGTTATAACTACAGAGTTTTCCACAACTTTGTGGATCCTGGATACACTAGCACTGTGAGTACTCATGGATACACTAGCACTGTGAGTACTCATGGATACACTAGCACTGTGTTTACTCATGGACAGATCCTTGAGCACCTCGAGATCATCTGCATACAGCTGTGATTTTACATAACCTGACACTTCACTCAGTCATATTCCTACTACTATTGTTGGTTTCATTGGGTTTTCTAAAAAAATTGCTCCACCCATATGACATATAGAACATGAAACATAAAGCTTGATGGATGACAACTTATTATTTTTTCATGTAAGAACCTACGTCAAAACGTTGCTCTTCACAATAAATAAAAAGTTGCCATCCATAAAGTTTTCTTTCACTGTTGATTGACCAACTTGTAGAATGCCTATCAAACAATTGTATGACATCTGTTTATAATTAACCAAACATGGACTAGTGACTGATATCATGAGCATCAATCTGCAAATGATGCCACATAGCAACCAATAATGGTGCCTCATCAGCCACACCCTCACCCATGAAGATTCGAGTTAGGGTTGACTTCAGTAACCCATGCTTGTAAGAGGAAACTAATTGGATTGGGTGGTCAGACTTTTAATTAATGACTTGGTTAACATGTCATCATATCCAAACTGCATAGATTGATGCTCCTGCAGTTGATCATCGATTACTGACAGGTTGCCGTGATATAACTGGAATATTGCTGAGTGTGAGGTAAAACAACGAACCTACAAAAACCTCACCAGCCAACCAGAAGAAGTAGATGCACACCAAGAATCTCTATAGGTCTGCTGGTTTTCAATTCCTTCAGCACAGAAGCAAATGTTGAGGTACAAAGATTCGCACATGAGTTAATTCTTTATTTTCATCTTGAATATACATGTATATATTATGTCTATAAAAGTTTATTTGAATCACATAACTGTGAACTGTATAAAAATATAAAGGGTATTTTGGCCTATTGTTTCATTTTGACATACTGTCTGAAATGACTGAGCTAGTGTAATTTGATATATTCTGACTTTGTTACCAATCCGCTTCCTTTTGCTGTTTAACCATTTTCAAGTCAATGCTGCAGTGAAAGCTTCATTTCCATTTAGGTTACTATGGAAACAAGACCAATGGAGGAATTGTTAGCATGGAAACTGGGAACATTCTTATTTCCTTGACACATCTTGCAATAATTTTGGAATATATATTAATTATAACATCAAAGATGAATGTTCGGCCTTCAACAGTAGATCAATCAAGACAGTCAATATGATGATTTATAATGTGCTAATCTGATAAAACAGAGCTCACAAAATACTGCCATTAAGAAATCACATTGCACAAATGGTATTGCTGGAATAATCACAGTAAGATCCAAACCCGCACAACCTCTCGCCTGTCACTCACTCACTCACTCACTCACTCACTCACTCACTCAAAGGTGACCCTGAAACATAGCAAGCACCATGAACCACTGATTACCACAAAAATATATTTGTAAACTGCACAGTATAAGATTCTTAAATAATAAACTCAATTAATTATAATATCATAATTATCAGATACAAGCTGAGATAAATCAGCAAGTTTTTTTCATCTGAGCAATTTTCAAATATCAATATAAGTTGACAGTTCATACCATCATATTCATTCATGCACTGTGAAATCAATCCTTAAATTAATTTTGTCAGTATCCAAATATTTCAAAACAAGGCAATTCATGCTATGGAAACTTTTACATATTTCTGTGCTGAATCTGTCTAAAATAATTCTTCAGTCAACCACAGTCCACATCGGTGAAATGCAGAGGCAGCTTCTGATATGGTCCCTCAGTACCAGGGGAGTTTCTCAATGTCTGTGTTTCCTCCACAAAGAATAACACTGATGTTTTTCAGGTTGTCATTCATGTCCCGTAGTCGCTGTGAGAATGCTGCAGCTACAGCCGCCCCAGAGGCCGCCTCAATAACAAGCTGAACACAGAAGATCCAAGTTTTGTTACTACAATATGGAATTTTATGTTCAATTAGGGTTGTGCTGAAATGGGGTTAAACATCAATGGGAACATTTCTGCACTTGCATAAATCGATGTGCATCAGCTGAAATCAATGTTTCAGCTACATGAGGGCAGTCTGTTAATATACGATTGTCTGGACCAGACAATCAAGTCATCAAGAACAGTATATACTAATGCAATTGGGATATTATGTGTCAACCATGGGTTGCTGAAGACCAGTTCTAACCCAGATCTTCATTGGTCAGCTCATTTCAGACTCATGGTTACGTCAGATAACTAGCCCAATCAACCAGGGTGTTGACTGTTACAAGTGTCGGACAAATGGACTCTACGTTTTGGAGAACTGAAAGGTGAGTTGTTTGTTAGCTTTAAACCTAAGTGTATGTAAGTCACTTTGGTACTTAATGCAGAAAGTGGTCCCAGATTGATGTACATCATAGTTGTTTACTATCTCAATTCCATGATAATTCAAAATGAGATTTCAACCACAGACTGGTACAGACAAAATGAACCCCCTTGGCCACTCTTAACCCCACTTAGGGTTAAGACTGTTCCTACCTACTATGTTGCAGTGTTCCAGAACATTTGTCAGTGCCCTTGCTGATACTCCTAAAGCTTTTGATGCATTAATGGCATAAAATGTCTTGAGCCTTTTGGCTTCATTACGGAAAAGATCGTACACTATAATCACCAACTGTTTCACGTCTGCATTCAACTCCATTTTTGATCAGGCATGTGTATCCAGTGCATGGCGAGATAGTGGCTGTTCCATTTCTGCGGTTTCACCCAACCGCGACAGTTAACAACTTTTGCGTTTTCAATGATGATAGTCTCTTAAATAACTTTCCTGGTGGAGTTCGTAAAATGTTCAAATATAAGACAGCTGTTGGGTATTAGTAAATGATAAACGTGTACTATTTATATTTATGTGGCAATTTTGTACAATCGTAAAATTTGCAATTTCTGACTCAAACAGACTGTAATTGGTACAATGTGTGAAGCCAGTTTCTGTTATCTCCTACCATGATATTGCTGGAATTTTGCTAAAATCGACATAAAACCATACTCACTCACTCACTCACTCACTCACTCACTCACTCCTACCTTCATTCTCTGGAAGACAAACTTCATTCCTTCTTTCATTTCTTCATTTGTCTGTAACAGAAATACAATACACATATTGACACACCATTTGTAGAAACACACAACACATCTATATGATGTGTGAACATCTGAGTAATTTACTTACATGATGACAAAGTTTTAAAAAGTCACATTCAACAATTAAACCAACGATCAAGTTTTTGGGAGGCTGCAACAACAAATCTTTCCCTACTAGCTGCAGCTGAGCTACACATCTCTTTCCCTGCTAGAGGATGAGCTACTAATCCAAGTAAAGCCCTCCTTCCCTGTTCTCAGATGGTGAGCTACTAATTCAAGTAAACACATCTTTCCCTGCCAGGAGAAGATGAGCTACTGATCTCAGCTACACCTCTATCCCTTCCAGGAGATGGTGAGCTACTAATCCAAGTAAACCCCTCTTTCCCTGCTCTCAAATGGTGAGCTACTGATCTGAACTACACCTTTATCCCTGGCAGGAGATGGTGAGCTACTAATCCAAGTAAGCCCCTCTTTCCCTGCTTTCAAATGGTGAGCTACTGATCTGAGCTACACCTCTTTCCCTGCTCTCAAATGGTGAGCTACTGATCTGAGCTACACCTCTTTCCCTGCCAGATGGTAAACTACTCACTTGAGTAAACACCTCTTTCTCAGCCAGATGACAAAGAATAGGGAAAGTATTTTTCCCCGCCTGCTGGAGACGAATTCCATCAGCAATGGTATCCAGATATTGGGGGGGATTCGGCCATAGACGCTCCCCTGATCGGAAAGGTGTCCTCAAGTTTACAAGGTTGCATAACAGTTTACAAAAATCATAGCTATTTTGCTCTCTTTAGCTAAACTCTAGTGAAAACAAAATGGTGATGCATGAAAAGAGGCTGTGGCACTCATTTTGATAATCAAACAGATTAAAATCTCTGGAACAAACACATTTGCCATCACTGGCAGGAAAAAGTCTAGGAAGCTTCAGCAATTAAATGAACTTCTGAAAGAAAATATCCTTTCTAAGTAATTGTCAGTAAGGTTGATGCAAAATATAAAAAGTTTTAAAAAAGCAAGGTCAAAATCTACCATATACTACTGTAGATAAACCGAATTTTGAGGACAAAAAAGTTTGTAGAAGGGTGTCAGCTTATCTATGAGACACTCTCTTTAGCTAGACTCTAGTGAAAACAAAATGGTGAAGCATGAAAAGAGGCTGTGGCACTCATTTTGATAATCAAACAGATTAAAATCTCTGGAACAAACACATTTGCCATCACTGGCAGGAACAAGTCTAGGAAGCTTCAGCAATTAAATGAACTTCTGAAAGAAAATATCCTATCTAAGTAATTGTCAGTAAGGTTGATGCAAAATATAAAAAGTTTAAAAAAAGCAAGGTCAAAATCTACCATATATTACTGTAGATAAACCGAATTTTGAGGACAAAAAAGTTTGTAGAAGGGTGTCAGCTTATCTATGAGACACAATTTCATGAAAGTATTTTTCAGGTCGTCAGTGCTCAGTCAGGATGATATTACAGGTTAGCGGAACACATTCCTTGAAGTTTATGAGGATTACAGCCACTTTGTTATAAATGATCAATAAAATACATATTGAAGTATACAGTTTTCATTATTTCAAAACATTCGGCTCTTAGTTACAACTAAATTTTGTACATACCTATTTACACACAATAACAATAAAAAAAATAGTTATAATCCCGTCCTGTCACCATTGACAAAATGATGTGTGCCAATGCGATCAGCTGTTTCCTGTGACTTCACATACGGTGATTGTTTCATTTTGCGATACACAAGTACTCTTAATAATGGGCACGATTGCTATTGTTCTGTTGATTGCATAAGCACTTTCAAGAAGTGGGAGATTTTGATTTGTAATATATCACCATATCCCCAAGCCGAGAGCCACGATGAGGTCCCGCTAAATATCCCTTCATCCTTTTATGTCTCATTTTTACATAAAGGTAAATTTATTATAAAAATATTTCTCTAGTAATATGTATGGTATGGAACTACTTCAGGGAAGTGGAGGGAAGGTAAGGGGTGGTGGGGAAAGACATGTCATGAAGCTGGGTGGTTTTAACCAAGTTTATTGCTTCAAAGATGCACTGAAACTAACTTTTATCTTAGTGGAACTATATTCTTACCAGCCTTAAGGCATTCTTCCATCATTTTGCCTTTTGGTTCCACAAGAAATACTGCAAATCAAAGACATCTGAAACTAAGAATCTAAGGAGATAATTTTTAGATCTTTAAACAAAATCTTGAATATGCAAATGGAATCATTTATGCATTTATTTAATTTGAGGAGTAGTCAGCTGTCTACCAATGTGGTTCAAACCATGAAGATCCAGGATAGAACTGATCTTCAGTAATCCATGATTGTCGTAAGACGTGACAGGATCTTGTGGTCAGGCTCAAAGACATGGTTTACATATGTCATGTGCTCATGCCGTTGATCTGGCCCAGATTCAAGTATTCACAGACAGTGC
Organism: Haliotis asinina; assembly: GCF_037392515.1. Taxonomy (NCBI): domain Eukaryota; kingdom Metazoa; phylum Mollusca; class Gastropoda; order Lepetellida; family Haliotidae; genus Haliotis; species Haliotis asinina. Next base: position 97,064,764 of record NC_090280.1, read on the forward strand.
CATACAGCTGGAATATTGCTGAGTCAGGCGTAAAACTAAACTTATTCTCTACTGATGTGCTACATGACGTGACAGATCTATTCGCAACATAGCATGGCAAGCACTGATTACCACTATAGTGAATTTCATGGTGTACCTTTGATCTCTGGTTTGATGGCCTTGGCTGCTATGGCGATGCCTGACGACATTCCACCGCCACTGATCGGCACAAAGATGGCATCCAACTCTGGCACCTGCTCCAACAACTCTACCGCTATTGTACCCTGCAGGCAGCAAAACAAGGAAATACTACCGTCAATCCTTACAATAAAATCCCTCAAACACTAGTCAGTGTCACTGATCCTAGTCAGACAGACAGTGCGTCAGTGTGACTTCTGTTGCTGATGGAGTGAGTGAGTGAGCCAAGTTCTTACACTGCATTCAGCATTATACTGACAGTATCATGCAAATACAGGGAATCGAACCCGGGTCTTCAGAGTGACATGTCACTGATGGACACTGCCATCACATTGTAGAGGTTGTCAAACAGGCCCTACCTGCCCAGCTATAACATCGTAGTGGTCATATGGAGACACAAACTCGTAGCCTTTTTCTGCAATCACCTTCTGGCACACTGTCTCTCTGGAACCAGATTTCAAAGTGTCCATTAGATTGGGGTTAAAGAGTGAAGAAGAAAATTCATCACCAATGTTTTACTATCATCAATCACAATATGTCCCACCTTCACATCAATGTGTACATGTATACAGTTTGTTCAGCTAGACCTTAGCTACACTACACATGCATGACCCAGGAGGTCAAATGGCACAAACAGCAGGTCAAGTTAACTTCATTTAGTAGGTGATTAGAGAATGCAATATATGGATACATGGATTTGTTACAGAACTTGACTTGGAAAACAACACTTCTGAAAAAAAACCCCCAGTCATTTCATGTTTTAATTGAATACAGTCATATTCTATCTATTTTGGTTAACTAACTTTACAATGTACAGACATCAGTAGTTACTTTCATAATCCGATTCACTCCCACTATCCCTCTCTACATCCAGTTGAATTATCGATTTATCACTGCAAACACCAGCTACTGCTGCTCACTGCTCAAATCGGAAACATTAAACTATCTGTAGCTTCTTGATGATGATTTCTCGCCACTGAGATATTAAACAGCAATGTTATCTCAGCTGTTCGGAAATGTTGACAATCATCTGACAAGGCGCACCCCTTCACAATAATAGACCCAACCAGTTGTGACACTGTCATGCAATGCATTAGTATTCACTTGATCAGGCCAAGCTGAACAAGCTGTACTATCATACACAATCTAGACTCACCAATCAGGTTTTAACAGAGTCTGCTATTAGGGCCTCTGGACAATGTCACCATGATTGTCACAATAGTCTCGGCCATTAGGTAATTATAACATTGAATGGTCATGACTACCTCACGTGCAAGAGGGTCGTTTCATCCTGGCACATCGAAGGATTGGGACAACCTTGCATGCATCAGGGTCATGGCACACTCACATGTCTAAGGGTAACGACAGTCTCACATGTCAGAAGGTCATGACAATCTGTCTCTGAGTTGTGACAATCTCACCTCTCAGAGGGTCATAAAAATCTCATTCTCACCTGTCAGAGCATCATGATAATCTCACCTGTCAGATGGTCACGATAATCTCACCTGTCAGAAGGTCATGACAACTTCACATCAGAAGGTCACAACAATCCCACCTGTATGAGGGTCATGACAATCTCAGCCGTCAAACGATCATGATAATTTCACCTGTCAAAGTGTCATTACAACATCACCTGTCACAGTGTCATGACAATCTCACCTGTCAAAGTGTCATCTCACCTGTCAGCTGGTTGTGAGCCACATGTGACCAGTTCAGCACCATATCCCTCTATTGCTGCCTTTTTGACGGCTGGGGCATATTCAGGTACAACCACCGCACTGGGGACCCCTGCCACGCCCGCAGCCCATGCCACAGCCTGGCCATGGTTTCCACTACTGTGTGTCACCTTCATCACAACAAAATATTGACATCAATCCACTGACTGACATGTCCCAACCATGTCTTCGAGACTGGTCACCTGATCCCATTAGTCTCATTTTACAACAAGCATGGGTTAATTAAGATCAACTGTAACCTGGATCTTCCCCGGAACCCGTATTGAATAATTATGTGGCACAATGGAAACACACATTGTTGACTCAGGTATGTAAAGGCAATGGTTGATAACATAAAGCCCACCCATGACATCAAGTACTTGAGTAATAGTGATTCAACTGCATACTCTACACAAATTGGGAGGTTTCATACATTTTACAAAACAAACTTACAATAAAATGTTAGCAATCTTCTGCTATACTAGGTGGATGAAAGTAATCTGGAATGGCTATTTCACAACTTACCACACCAGAGAAAGATGGTTTGTTTTCTTTTAAGCTCAATATCTGAAAGATAAATGCAGGGTTATTATTTTTACTTTAAACAACATAAAAATTGTAAAAACATAAAAGCTTCATAAAATCTGCAGAGCATAATTCAAAATTTCTAAATTGTTATACAAGATGTTTATAACTATATCTAATGAAACAACAAAACTTGGCAGACCATTTCAACAACTGCACCGAGAAAGATAAATGTATCAAAACCACAGACTTTAAAGGTTTTCATTGAGTGCTTTCTTATGCTTGAACATAAGCAAGTCTTTGACCCAAGCTGATTCTAATTCTGAACAGGTTAAACAAATTTAGGACACATAATAAATACTTCATGGCGAGAAACTGACTTATTAACACATACTTGTTTTCACTTGGAAGAGTCTTTAATTACTCCTCACTAAATTGAGCCATATATATATATCATTCTAGTGATGCAGTATTAAGCAATACACCCTCACTCACTATCTCCCACTGTGCATCTACTATCAGTGACAGTAAGGACATCAAGAAATTGACAGAACAGAACTGTATTGTTAGACCCATCTGGAGGTCTTGTCACTTGAAGTTTATTCAGCTTACTATCTGCTACATGGAGGAAGCAGAAATAGTAAATCTTTGAAAGAGTGTATCAAAGATTTTATTACTGCATTAAACAGCTCATGCAATCTGTTGCTGTTCCTTTCCTATTTCCCCTTGACTTTTCTCTCCTAGATCTACCATTTAAAAACTGACGTATCATGGAAACAGAAAAATGATCTGAAACTGGATTTACAGAAAATATTGACCTAATGACCTGGATTTGTAAGGTAAAAATCTGTAACACCAGCAGCTGTTTTGAGAAGACATTTATTATTACTTACACAGATAAATCTTAAGATTAATTAAATCAGCCAACTGACATGACAGAAAGTAACATGACAATAACATGACACGTTATAGAGAGAGGATCAATGTTGGAGTGAGGTCAATGGAATTTAATGAATATTACTGAATTAAGTGCACCCCGGGCTTTGAATGACCCAGTTTTCTGCAAATTTTCTGCTTTGAAGAACAGTTTTCTTCCAGTTATTCTGTCAGCTGTAGAGCTTGTAAAAACGGGTGTCTTGTGTATACTCCCTGCAATTCGTTGATGAGCTCTTAAAATATCAGACAGTTTCACAGGCATTGTAGCTGCCATCCTCGTACTTGCCTTCGGACATGAAAGTGGTGTCCCTTGACTCGAAGGAAGTGACGTCATGTAAACAACATGGCGTTTTCAGAGGGAACATTCCAAATGTCCTAGGTTTTATGTGTATTTCTTTTACGTTACTCTTATTTATGTATGTTTCAGTTTGTTTCACAAGGTATGTTGAATTACAAGTTGAGTGGCATGTCTAGATAGATGTCATCTGCACCTGTTATTTTGCGAAACATTTTCAAGTGTCATAAAAAAGACATTAATGACAGTAACGCTTCGTTATTGGCGTCAAATATTTTGTCTGCAGTTGTGAGATGGCTTAAAAACAATGTTCCACATTTTTCAATAACATTAATTGGGGAGGGGTCTTATGATTAACAGATTTCCCGGATATCCACTGGACCCGAGGAAGTGGCTAAAGTTTTCTTGAACACAATCGAACTTTGTGAAGCTTTCTAGTCCAGGTTAGAATTGGCCCATACTTCTCCAATGCGACGACTCACAGGACTGAGTGATCAGGCTCATGACATCATGTTGCTACTTTATAGATGGATGCTCATGATGTTGATCACTGGAGTGTCTGTTCCCGACTTGATTATCTACAGACCACTGCCATATGTTTGAAATAGTGATAAATGTAACTTGAGTCCCAAATCAGATCTACATTTTGATCAAGGTTAAGTCACAGGTAAACATGTTTATTTACAGACTGTGATCTCTGACCATGGCTTACCTTTTGGGGAGCAAGGCCTGCATGGAAAGCCTTCGGAATGATGTACAAGACTTACAATGGGCAATTAATGATGTGTTTTCACGGACTGGACCAGTGTCATTTCCATCATGGAAGTTCCCAGACAAAAAGTCATGGGATCTTGACATTGATGAATTACTTGAACTGTATGACTATTCTGAAGATGAAGAAGAGAGACAGGTGGCACACATTGCTCTGTATGAACTAGTGATTGACAGGTCAGTTTATGTATGTGTGATCATGATGATGTAAAGTCATAGTAACAGCTGGATTAAAGTTCCAGTCATACTGCATAATGTATTTATGCTGTTTTCACCATTAATTCCAGTTAATACCTTGAAATGCTAAATACTTCAATAATTTACATGTGTTTGCATGATGAGAGGTGTATATTAGGATTGAACAAATACACCATGAGGCGAATATAATGTGTTTTGCGAGTATATAGTATTAGTAACAATTAAAACTTTTTATTTCATTAATATTTGTGTTCAGTAAAAAGAAATTAATGTAACAACATGTGATATAAATCTTGAAGTTGAAACATTAAATGATATTTTCATTAAAACCAAAGGAGCTATTCATTGCAAACAATATTGTTTATAGCTCCAAATAACTAAAAAGTTGAGTCCTTTCCTGAAATGACTAAGAGATTCTGCCATTTCGTGTCATTTTGTATAACAGCAATCAATAGACTTCTGTCATTTTATGGACAGGGGTTTGTGAAGTGTTCGTGGCTGCTCTGGACACAGCAAGTGTCAAACAAACAGGTGTAATTGTAAATGCTTCAAAGCCAATCTGAAGTGCAACAATTGCAACTGCAACAGTAGTATTAACTGTTAGTGACAATAAGCAAGAATAAGTGATCTTGAAATTGTGATCCATTTTTGCAGATTAAGTTATTAGGTGACATTTCATGAAATAACCAAAGTATATTGATTGCTGTTACACAAAATGACATGAAATGGTTGACCCTCTTAGTCATTTCACGAAATGACTGAATTTTTTATTAATTTCACGAAATGACTGAAATTCTTAGTAATTATACGAAATGACTGATTTCACAATCTGACTGTAACATATATACACAGTCAGCTCTTATTAATCCAACATCCTCTGATTCACAGCAAATTGTCAGAATAATGGCAATGTATGATTATCAATCATGCATATATATAAATACATATATATGGCCCAAAATAACACTTGATATAATATATAGATATCTAGAGATATATATGTATAGATATATATATTTATGAACTTCTAAAAGCCTTTGAGCATGTTTATTGTGCTATCTGGGTAACTACATATGGACTACAATACCACAATTGTTTTACCTAAGTCAGATTGAACTGGAGGCCATGTTGTGAACAATGACAACATGTGCTGATAAAACCTTGAAAAAATTACATAACTGATCATTTTTTTCAAACATCTATGTGAAACAGGGTCAGTGTATTTACTGACCTACATTTTTTAATCTGTTTTAATATATCATATTTTCTGACCACATTGTTCATGTATGCTTGTTCCATCTACATCTAGAATGGTGCTGTTGATGCAGTCAATGGGGAAATATACTGAACAGCTGATGGCCAGTGTGAAGACAGGAGGAGACAACTCCTCCACCTCTAGCAGTTCTGTTGGCTTGGTTGTGAAGAAGTATTGGAACAGGCTGATTCAACTTCACACAGTTGTGCAGCAAACACAATCAGAGGTACTTGTTCGAATGTCATTCAGCTGAGAAAGTGATTGCAATGGTGGTGGTGTTTTCGACCTCGAAATTCATATTTGTTTCAAAACACAACGTATGAAATAGTTTTGTGTCTCAAAGTCATAACTGTCAAAGGCTTCTACCTTTAGATGCAACTTGTTTCCCTCTCTGGATTCTGGCATGGTGAGGTAAAGGACTGTCCATAACCAGGGTATCAGTGTTAAACTCAGAGTGGATTGGTAGAAGATGCCACATGAACACATCTGCATGCACAGCACTAAATAAATGTAGTCATTGTACTCATACTTTAGAAATTATGTAATTCAAATACTACAGAAGTCAATTTCAGAATGATTGAGGATGACATGTTCTCCCTGTACCAAAAACATTGATCATGTCTTTAAATCATTTTAACTCTCACTTTGCACTCAGATTTGCAGTGTTTAATATTCACGTCTGATCATGTGGCTATGGCAGGAAGATCTCATGTCACTGTCATAGGTTTTTAATTTCCATGGTTCCTTATTGCCTGCAGATGATATGTGTGTTGATTATTTGTTGCATTCAGGATCAATTTGTACATTCAGTCCTGAAGAGTTCAGTCAAGGCCTGCAGTGTTGTAATTTGTAGCATTTCAAATAATGTTGTAATGTGTAATATATCACACACAGATGTTTCTGTTCCAATTTTATATCATCCTCGATATGTCCAGGGTATACTTTCCGATACATCTCCTCTATACCCTGGATGCATCTACGGCTCGGCAAGATGTTTTTATTACCCACCTTGGCTAGCTTTTTATCCAATCAGGTGTCTATGCTAGGAAGTTGAACATACCAATCACAAGTCACTTTCACTTCTTAAATTATCTAACCAATCAAATTTGGCAACACAAATCACAAAGTTAGAAGGAGTTGTGGCACATAGTTTTTGGACCTGTCGTAGTGTCAATTTGTCTGTATGATTTCCCCCCAAATCTGAGTTGCACTACGAATAAAAGTTTGCGGATGCAACAGCAGCTGAGCTGAATGGCTACCGTGAGAATGCAGAACCAGCAAAAGGAGGTAATAATATAACGGAGCTGAGTCGTAAATGCATCCATTGTATGGTGAAGACTTATGAGAATGTATGCCCTGGAGATATCAAGGATAATTTTATACAGAAGAACACTGCAACATATTGTGTTATGATATGTGTCCATTTAGTTCATAACTGTTCTATGGTTTTTCAGAATAAATCCAAAAGTCGAAAATTTTCTGATTTGGAGAATACAATCAGTAAACTAACTGATGAGTTAAGTCATGTCCAAAATGGAACATCTTACCAGCGAGGACTGACACCGCCGAAGACACCAGGTTTGAGTGGACTTATCCCTCCAAACAATGCAGATCTTGCTGTTATGAGGGGAGAATCTGTTACTTATATTAACGATGGAGAGATTTCCAAGGATGCTTGTAATAAATCATCACAGACAACTGAGACGGTATTTGTACCTTGTGAATCATGCCATGCAGTTCAGAAGTGTTTCCGAGAAGCTGGCGATGTTATCATCAATACCTGCCAGTCTCAGAACATGCCGTCTTCTTTGAAGAAATTCCGGAGTCAAGTCGTTGATGTTGACTGGTTAAGTTCCAACGATGTGAAGCGATGGACTGTAGAGCAGAACAAAGACATTGCTCGTATAAGTAAACATGTGGAACAGCTTGCTGCAACAATTGGTCCGTTGCAAGAAGATGTTGCAGCATATGTGAAAGAAAAGAGAAAGATGAATGAAAAGGTGGTTAAAGCAGAAAAGGATTTGAAAACGGAGCGAGAGACACAGTCTGCAGTCAGACACCAGTTTGAGGTGAGGGTTAAGGAACTGGAGACGCAGCATGCAGAGATGCTGAGTCATGTGACCCAAGAGAAGGAAGAACTGAAACAGTCTCGGTCAGCCCTGGAGGCGATGTTGGCACGGCTGAAGGAGGACCTACAAGAACAACAAGAGCAGCTACAGCAGTTGGGTGAGGACTGAAACTCTTACTACCTGATAAATATCCTGTTTTGGTGACAACTGATCTCAGGCATTGAAACCCAGCAGAGTTGCTTCCCTTGGCCATAGCAGGATCTGCTGTGGGTTTTAAATCTCTTTCTTTACAATGATATGTATTCTTTGTAAGACCCTCTGTACATCCCTTTGTATCCCCCATAGTTAGTTTTGAAGACTGATTTTATCCCACATGATTTATGTCCAGCTCTCATTCCTGGGAAATTTATCACTACAAAGGGAATGACCAGCTCGGGGATGGTGCTTTAGAACCAGTAATCTTTAAGCTGAGTCACTAGTACTTTGTGGTTCTGAGTGACTGGTAGGCATGCTGAGCAGGTACATGTACTATACCCCATTTTCAGCCATTAGACTACTAGAACTCTCAGTTTCCTTCTACTCTTTAAAGGTCACATGCAACCAAAAACTCAAACATGATTAAAACACATTTAGCACTTATTCATGACATATAATATACATTGCTGTTTTAAAAAAAAACAACTAAACAAAAATATAAGCGTACAATCGCGATTCAAAAGTGCAATATTTTGTACTTGGGCTTACTTCCCAAGAAACGAAGCCCTTGGGAGACCGAACCCAGTCATAGGGGAGGGCTGTGCACTCAAGTGTAACAACGGCTTCCGATTGGCTGTTTCATTTACTGACATGCTGAGGGTTCATTGTGTGTACAGAAAGATGATCTGTTTGATGGGCATTTTTAGAAGTATGGCGAGTCACAAGAAAGTAAGATTCTTTATGGATAACAACTTCTTTTTGTGTACTTGATGTGTCATTTCAGTATGGATTCATATACTGTTGTCAAACAAAATCATATACACTAAAAAATCCCAGTATCATGAAGAATGTATATAGAGATGTTAGGTTTTGAAAATACATGTTCTCTGAATTTGCGCTCGATCCAATCAAAACTCATCTCAGTAGAGATGGTAAACTACTGCATTTCTGGAATCTGTCATTCGTCCAAGTACAAAGCAGGACTTGAAACTGACAAGAGTTTGCACCAGTTTCCGTCAGATCCAATCATCCGAAAAAAATGAATGTAGTTTGTTTGCAACCCACAGACATAAAAACATGTCATGTGCATCACACCTGCCTAATTACATAATGTGGCAGAGACAAGACTCGGGTGCACGAGTCATAAATCAATCTATTTTCTTAATGTCGTATAGTCTGATAGGTGTTAAGTTCAAATTGCACGTGGTCAATGATTGAATCTGTGTATTGCATGTTGTCTTTAGCAGACAGACAGGCAGACATATAGGTGTCAATAAACCAGACACTGAGCTTTCTCTGTGACAGAGACTGCTTACCACAATCAACAAGTTTTTTTACATAACGAGTAGATTATTTACTTGTTTGTGTACACAACCAAGATTAGACTATTGCTCACGTTCTGGGCATGCATACTGTTTCAAGCTCCGCGAACCTATTCACTGCGCATGCGTTATGGACGCAGCGCAGCACAGCTGTTGAAACCAGTTTTCCCCCCAGCGCTTGAATAAATTTAGTGAAACGTTTGAACTCCCATGTCGCAGGCTTTTTTTTCATCTTTTTTTTTCAACTTTATAGATTGAAATTGGCATTTTTGATGATTTGTTTCGGTAAGTGCATACTAAAAGGTACCAGAATCTGCAAAGTTTTACGTTGTATGTGACCTTTAAGATTTTGTTTGATTTATATATTGTTCTTTTTTAGAAAATACTAAGCAAAACCTTCAAAATGAGGTTGATAGAAACAAGGCGACATCAAGTGCAGTTCACTCGCTTGAGTCGGAGGTTCGGACCTTGAAGACTCAGCTGTCAGGTGTCAGTGAGAAGCTGGAGAAGACCAACCAGGACCTCTGTAAGGAGCAAGCAAAGAACAGGAGTGTGGCTAAACATGGCCTGGTAAGGGGAGCTGTCTGATGACAGGCTTTTTACATAGTTGTCTGTAACCCCTTATAACTGTAATTGTACCATGTTAGATCTCTCTACAAGTTCAAAACCAGCTTTGTAAACAAATCTTTTGTGTCAGTCCCTCCAGGGCAAGCAGGATGCCCTGCTGCAGAGAGTCGGGGATCTGGACCAGGAGAATGAGGACCTGAGGGAACAGGTGTCACTCCTGGAGGAGGAGAAGGAGGCCATTGAGGAGTCACTCACAGCTGCCAAGACAGAAGCTCAACAACTGGAACACAAGATCAAGGAGAAAGAGGTGGATCTCATTACTGGCAGTGACTGCTGATAATATCAGCCATGTTACAGGTTGTGAATGTTGGGATGGAAACCTGGATCTGAATTCTTAGATTTTTACTAAGTTGCACATACACCATGTCAATTAACTCATGATAGGCTCTAGAATCACCACTAGACACGTTCAGCTTCTAGGGACTTTGGAGCAGTCAGAGGTTTGTCACACTTTGTTTCTGGTCTAATAGTGTTGTGTTTTGGAGATGTGAAGAGGCCCATGCATAATGTAATTGTAATGCTTGTGTGACTAGACACAAGTCATCATCACCCCTCTCACAAACATGGGTGGGTGAAGACACAGCAAGTTGAAATACGACATTTGAGTATGTAGAAGATGGTGTCATAATAAGGATAATGTCCAATGATGTGTATCACCAATGTCACTGACACCAGGGGGTGATAGAGTATTGATTATGACACTGACACCAGGGTGTGATAGAGTATTGATAATGTCACTGACACCAGGGAGTGATAGAGTATTGATAATGACACTGACACCAGGGAGTGATAGAGTATTGATAATGTCACTGACACCAGGGAGTGATAGAGTATTGATAATGACACTGACACCAGGGTGTGATAGAGTATTGATAATGACACTGACACCAGGGAGTGATAGAGTATTGATAATGACACTGACACCAGGGTGTGATAGAGTATTGATAATGACACTGACACCAGGGTGTGATAGAGTATTGATAATGACACTGACACAAGGGGGTGATAGAGTATTGCCAGTGACACTGAACATATAATGTATGTTTCCAGGAGGCGATAGAGAGCCTGAACTCAGAGAAGACAAGTCTGAAGAAGAGCATTGCTGATACACAGGGCATGATAGACAGACTGGAAAAGTCTCTTGAAGAGGCAAAGGAGAGAGAGAGGATGATTATAGAGTATCCTGACCTTAATGGGCCTGTCAACCCAGACTATCAAGGTAGGTTTTCTTGGTCACATAGACGCAGTTGTCTGTTGATTGTCAACTTGAGCCTGAGGTAGAAAATGTCTGCTTGTTGTGATGGAAACAGTATTGTTTGTTGTGGAAATGCTAAGTGTTATTCTATGTACCGGTAGGTATTCCACTATATTAGTGGGTGGATACTAATAGCCATTATTATTATGATTAATATCAGTGGTGTACTGTAAGTACTGTACAGTTGTGCCATTAATATCATGATTGTCATGAAGTGTTGTTATAAATAAGGCATGTCGTAGGTGGTGATATCGTGATGTAAGGCATGTTGTAGGTGGTGACATAGTGATATCATCAATGATTGTTTTAAGGTGCAGCAAATGCAAAATCAGGTGATATCATGATAGACATTTAGGTACAAGTGATATCATGGACAACCTGCGGGTAGTCTGACAAACATGTAGGCATAGCTGATATTGTTTGGAACATGTTGCAGGTACTAGTGATGTCATTAGGGACATGTTGCAGGTACAAGTGATATCATGAGGGACAAGTGGCAAATCTGTGTGATATCATTAGGGACATACTGCAGGTACAGATGATATCATGGGGGAGGGGTGCATATTGCAGGTCACGTCATGTGGGCATATTGCAGGTCCAGGAGAAATCATGTGGGCATATTGCAGATACAGGTGATATCATGTATGAGATATTGCAAGTACAGATGATATCATTTGATGAGACATATTCCAAGTACAGGTGATATCATGGGGGCATATTGCAGGTGCTGGTGATTTGGGGACATATTGCAGGTACAGGTGATATCATGACAGATGTGGTGCAGATACAAGTGATATCATTAGGCACATGTTGCATGTACCGGTCATATTATTAGCTGCATATTGCAGGTACTGGTGATATCGTGACTGACATGCAGAACCAGGTGAAAGCCAACTCCATGAGGATACAGGTGTTGGAGGACCAGAATGAGGGACTAAGGAACTCCATCACCAAAGTTCTCGCCATGACACAGGGCCGGGAGCCATCAGCCAAACACCATCAGGTAGGACAGACTGGAGTATGATCATACAAGTGATACAAGTGGGTACAAGACCAGGGGCGATGGATGTCTCTTTCATCATTGTGCCACAGCTATACAGGGGATCTGTTTTGTAGTCATAAACTTGCATTTATCTGTGTATTTCTACGATGATATATTATTAGTATGTGATGATGCTGGGAAGTACCTGTCAGCTGAACTGCAGTGGAAAATGCCAGCAATTAACTCTCAAAGTCAATATGTAAAGGAGAAAACACACCTCCGAGGTTTTGGTAGACAATGTGAAACCAGAGGGTGAGGGAAGTCCCGAGGGGCGGAGCCACAAGGGATTTCCCGACCCCGATGGTTTTACATTGTCTACCAAAACCAAGGAGAAGTGTTTCTCTATCACATATACCATCAATGATGGGTAATTACAAGGTAGATGATCATTTGTACATGATCCAGTGCCACTTCGGAAAACCTATGTATTGTGACTTCAATCTTGAACAATATTTTTCAGTTGATTTCAAACACTCATGTATCATTTGAATGTTGATGTTCGTATAATGTTAGGAAAAGTAAACCCTGGGAAGAAGTCTTACTAACGAAAAGTAAAACCTGTGCCTCCAAAACCAAAACCTCAAGTGCGGTTATTCTGGGAAAACAAGAGATGACCTAATATATAGTGAGAAACACACAATATCATTTTGCCATGATGACGTGATGTCATGAACAATACTATGACATCACATTCCTTCGGTCATATTGCATTCTACCTGTGATGCACAACGGCAGAAAACCAGCGTGTCTTTGAAGGTAGATTTGGGTTTATTTTCCTCAATTTGACAACTTCGGCAATAAACAGAGTATCGTGTCCGTGTCTATATCGTACTACATTTAGGACACTCTTGCTTAAAGGTCAGTATGTTCTTTGTTCTTGCTCGGGAGTAGGGGCATAGTATGACATTGGAACTCATAAAAATCCTCTATGAGTCTCAAGATGAAAGACCTTTGAAGGTCACGGAGTAGAATAGGCCTTCAGCAGCCCATGCTTGCCATAAAAGGTGACTAATGCTTGTCGTAAGAGGCAACTAACGGGATCGGGTGGTCAGGCTGGCTGACTTGGTTGACACATGTCATTGGTTCCCATTTGCGCAGATCAATGCTCATGTTGTTGATCACTGGATTGTCTGGTCCAGACTCGATTATTTACAGACTGCCGCCATATAGCTGGAATATTGCTGAGTGTGGCGTAAAACTAAACTCATTCACTCACTCACTCACTCAACATGAAAGTGTGAGAGTTGGCAGGTAGGCAGTTAATGTCAATATTGCAGTGATCTGTTGAACTCACAGGTGACAGGACCGGCTCCCCTGTGGAAGACAGAAACACTGAGTCAATACAGAGAAGATGTGTCCCAGGTAGACAGGTGAGAGGCAGTCAGTCACTGACCTTGTCTTGTGTTAGTCAGCAGTGTTATGATTATATCACCAGAGCTTACCACATGTTGATTTTGAGCTCATGACAAGGACCCTTACTTATGAAGATCTGGTTTAGAAATGGTCTTCCACAATCCGTGCTTGTCAGGAGAGGTAACTGAAGGTATGGTAAGGTTTGCTGACTTAGGGATCGGTCATAATTTATGGTTAGCAGGGGTGATGATAACTTCCAGGGGGGTCATCCGCTTTGTTTTGGTACAGTTCATTTTTCCAGATAAAAATCATCATACCCCCTAGCCATAAACTGTGAATGGTCCCTTGGTTGATGTCGATATAGCACCTCAGTGCTTGGTTTGATACTTCCAATATCAGTCACTGGAGTGCTTTTTGCCACATTCAGTTATTTACAGACCCAGGCCTCATCTGCAAGGTGTTCGTAGCTCTGCTTCAATCGTAAGCCTATGACAAACTATACAGGTATGTCAGCTCGTAACATTATGAACGCTTTGTGGATCAGGACCCAGTATATTACAGGATGTGGAATTCAACAAGGTACAAATGAAACACTGCATGTACATATCTGAACCTGTATTCTATAAAATGATGGTTGATCTATGATACCTGACACATTCAGTCACCCAGGTTACGCATTGTAACCATAGTGACTTTTGCATGTTGGCAGAATTTCTGTCTTTTAGTGTAGTGTGTTTCTGTGATTGCTGAACTTTGGGACAGGATACCTGGCTCATAGTTATTGTGACCGTGGTAAAAAGCAAAATATGTGTCAAATTTGATGTTCTAAAATCTTTTATATCTTAGGTGAAGGATAAATGTGAATAGTGTTTTCTTCTTTAAGTCTGTGTTTGGTTTGATATGAATTTCTCCAATTTCATGTTTTCAGATATTATCAAGGAAATCAGAACAATAACAGCTCCACCAAATCTGTGACTCCAGAGAAATCCCCACCCAAGACAGCAATCATACCAAAAGAACAGACATTTGTCTTTGACCATAACAAGACTAAAACAGATGGAGAGTTTCTGGTGACAAAGTCGTCTCGACCCAACAGTGCCATCAGACAGAAGGATGGCACAAAACAAGGGAGACCACCCTGTGGAAAAGGTAACCCAGGCAGAGTTATGGCCCCTGCCAATGCAACAAGCATTAGTGCATACATCCAGATGAAGAAGAGCGGTTACCATAGCAACCAAGACAATAGAGGTATGGAATTTCCTTGCTTGATACCATTAACTCCACTAGAACTCCTCTAGAAATATTGCTTGTGGAAGCTTGTGGATTGCTGTGAACTGATAATCTGTCTCTTTTCCCTTTCCTGCTGTCATATTCAATGGCCCATCTCATTATGTTTGTGATTTGCTTGTGTGTTTGGTTGAATCCCTCATGATGCTCTTCATAAAAAGAAGTAAGGGTTCAAAATATATACTTTAACAAGGGTGCCATCAGCGTTTCTTATACAGAATGCCAAGGCGTTTTGTCATGTTTTCAGGATGCTGCACGGTAGCATGCCTGATGCCATGAAATGTTTCCCTGATGCCAGTATTTCAGTGTTACTTTAACATGTTTTTCTTTCTTTTATTTTCATCCTTTACACTGAGTGATGAATTAAATAAAATATACCATCCTTAACAATAATATTCCTTGCAATGTTTTCGTGTTACAGTCAGTTGTGTGATTATACTTTGAAACTGTTTCCTTTCTTCTCCCAGCTGCTGCACGACCGCCACCTTCTGGTAAAGCTAGAAGCCAGTCAGGTGCAGATAATTCTGGCTACTCCCCTCCAGACATGTTTGTGTGTGCTGAGTGTGACAAGATGTACAGCAAGCAGAGAGATCTGGAAATACACAAGAGTTACTGCACCGGGGGTCACTAGCTGGGATGTTCATTATCATGACTGTGTTTCTGTTTTTCAAAATATACCATTTTTCAAATTGTTACTACATCGCAAAAGTAGTGCTATGAGATGCTAGGTATTAAAAATGACTTTACTAGCAGGTATTTATATTTTTGCAGGTCACCATTACTTTGAAAAGCACAAGCCAAGGGACATAGAGATTTTGGGGTGGGATGGGGGATGTTTACTTTTTAACTATTTGCTTTATTCAAAATGTTCAAACAATTGTCTACATAATGTTAATAGTGCCTTGATGTACTGTTATGTTTAGAAAAATCTCTTTGTGGGCAGATATTATTTTGCCTAGACACCATTTATCCTCATAGATGTAATAACTGAACATTTTATCTATTTTCTTAACAGTTGTAAATAATGCTCTTATGTCATGTTGACAAGTAGTATGCTAGTGTAGCTGAAAGGCCTGTGGCATGAATCTGATCACATGACTGCTTCATATGTAATAGGACAGAGCACTTTGATATTGTTCATTCACCATGTTTATTAATACTGCCGTTCACAGAAGTCATAGATATTCACAAGGCGACATCCTTTATAGGTGCTACACTGGAACACAGATCTGTTCATGCTTGTTTCTTTATTTGTTTTGTTGTAACTGAAATTTACTAGTATTTGATTTCATGATAGTCAGTGACCTATTTTGCATGCAGAGAATATTGCACATCTTGACCAAACTATATATCAACTTGAGAAGTTTTAGAGTTTTACAATCTTATAGTCTATTGCTGATACATTTGATATTGAAGACACAAAGGGAGACACTATTATCAACAGAAAACATTCTTGTTTAGTTTGTAAACAGTCATTACCATCTTCTTGAGTGTAACAGTTATAGTAACATGCTTCAGCAGTAGAGAAATCAGTGATGTCATTTGATTGTGTTGTCATAGTAACTGTGATCTGTTAGGATTGTGATGCTGTTTCATTGTAGCGATATTTTCTAGCATCTGTAGGATCTGTGGTGATTTCCCATGTCATCTCCAGGTGAAGCTACATGAAACGATGAAGTCTGACTTACAGTATGACCCAGTTAATCAGACTGTACAGTTAACAATGATATTATCCATAAATGAATTTCCACAGGAATATTGTAATGCTCTACAGGCATTGTGTGAAATACCCACTGGCCTGTGGCTAGTAGAAATCAGTCAGGCCAGTAATCTCCACCATTACTGGCTCGACTGGCTAGTGACTTTCAAACATAGCTAGCCCAACTGGCTAGCAAAATTTGGAAACCAACGTGCACACAGTCTTCAGGTATGTATGATATTCTGAACTGCAGTGTTCTGGTAGTCATGGTTATCAAACTAGCAGGGTTTTACTGAATTCATATTTCTTACTATCCATGAAGATAGTCTTGTCAGTGTCATAGTATTTTTTAACAGAAGCTATGTCCTCCTACACTACACGCTACAGATCCTACACTACAGATCCTACGCTACAGATCCTACGCTGCACAGATAAAATGAGGATGGCTCCACTGTATTGTAAGAATCCACAAGTTTCAAGATCTGTTACTAACTGTACTGTTTCATTTTATTGTTACTGGGACCTTAAGTTTTGTGTCCTTCTTTCAATGGATGACTTGATAATAGTTTCAGCCATAGGGTAATTTACACCAAAATTAGCTGTACGATAGAGGATCACAACCATTGTCATGTAGCTGTGTTTAATTGTATCTTTTGCCTTCTGATATATGCTTTGTAAGCCGTTGGTTTTGCATTACATTGCTTTCCATTCCATTACAAATCCCTGTCTCTTGCCATACTGAGAGCATAACAAAAACAGTTTCTCTGCAGTGGTTCTGGGTAGGTTTTGCACTGCATCGTCTTAATGACTTGATTCTTATAGACGTCTATTTTGATGAATCTTTTTTTACCTGAAAGATATGTTTGGGTTTGTTTGAGGCCTACTACTTACTTATTTATGGGTATAAAATGCCATGTTATGTGATTGCTTTTCCACTTTAAACAACTCAAACTGGGTATGCAGAAACCTGATGTTGCACCTTTAATTTGGTAGTTTCATATCAGGTAAAACAAGTGATATCTGTATCTGTATTCCACTTACATGTATAGGTTCTAGAAGAAATATCCAATTGTTGAAAATGTTTGTTTGTATTTCATTATATAACTCTAACTATGCATCAGAATCAGCGTTTGCGTAAATCGGGACAGTGATATATTGTTAGAGCTATCCTGACTGGCTAGCTGAAAATCTCTGATAATTTGTTTCATATTTAAAGATAGAAATCTATGTTTTTGTTTTTGTTTGATTTATGTTGTTGCTGAGGGGTGACAATAAATAACTTCCCATTTTCAATTGCTAAGCATCATCCCAGTTCTGACTGATGTGCACTTTGATCTTGATATTTTGCAGGGCCAGTGAAATATGATGTAGGCTGACAACATTTTTTGCGTAACAGCCCTCCTTGTCAGTGACTTTTCAAAATTAATTCATACACTGATAAGAATACCCGTGAAGGCAAGCTTTAAATAAGGTCCTGACATACGACATTCCTGACAAGAAACACAAAGTAACTCCAGTGTTTTCCTTTGTCTCTTGTCCCAAAGTCAATGCCAGATAAAACATATTGTACCATTTGTGGATAAAAAAGTATGTGCATGTTAGATTATGAAATTTTTTATAAATTTTCTGTGCACATTCTGTAATTAATTTTAAACATTAAGGAGGATTCTTTTTAACATGAAACTATTTTGAATGATAATTTAACAAGCTACACATGCACAGAATTTAGGAAATGAGTACCTTTGTACGTAATTCGAATTTGTATAATTCAGATTTCAGTTGATGAAGATTACTTTTACATATGAACACAAATAGCATCT
Source organism: Haliotis asinina (assembly GCF_037392515.1). NCBI lineage: Eukaryota > Metazoa > Mollusca > Gastropoda > Lepetellida > Haliotidae > Haliotis > Haliotis asinina. The sequence continues at coordinate 97,083,305 of NC_090280.1, forward strand.
CACAATTTACAAATATTTCACGTGACTATATGGTGGCCTGTGACCGGTACATTGCCTTAATGAATGAACTGTGATACTTTACAATACAACTCTTACATTCTTACAGTATTAAGTACTTATGATAATCCAATATTGATGAAGTATTAATGATCACATATGTATGACAGTGGTGGATCCATAATTTTACTCAAGTAGGGGGCACATAAGTCATGTCCTAAACGTTTAAGCAAATTGATCCCCAGGGAAATTTCTTTGGGGGAAAAGATTTTTTTTACAAACCCCTTTCTGGATGGGACCCTGTATGACACTCAACATTGGCATTGTTTATAGCTTTATGACTGTCTTACAGCGAGCAAGGTGCTCTGATACCAAACCCTGAAACATAATGGTATTATAGTAAAGTGTATTCCTAGAGAGCTGTGTACTTGTTAAACAAATATCAGTCATTTTTCAGTAATTTTTTTCGGATCTGTGATACACACTAAGTCAATCATAGCCTCAATTCACTGGTTGGGAGTGCCAAGAAGTTTATTTCCCTGTAATTAGATTTGGATAAAGTAATGGTCAACTGAATGGCTACAAATCCTCACAAATCTCAACATCACCATCCTGGGTATGATTCCCCACTGGGTACAATGTGTGAAGCTCATTTCTGGTGTTCCCCACCTGATATTGCTGGGAAACTGCTTAAAGCAGTGTACAATTCAACTCACTCACTCACTAATATCTGCTCTGAGTATTCCCCTACAGCTACAGTTTGATGGGTCCATGTTTGATAGGTTGAATAGACCCCATGTCAGAAGAACACCGACAGCAAAATGTATGTTATATATTGTATTTATACACAATATACGTGTATATCTTTTGTAAACATGAGCTACATGAAATGTTCTCAATAGTAGATGAACCGTCCAACTGTGTCTTATTCCAGGTGTCATAAAAGTAAATGTTACTAAATAGTGTTATTTATGTGCTTTATATGTTAATTATCATTTAACTTAATAAAATAGAATAATTTTGTCAACAAATAATTTTTAACCTCTGTGTTTGGTTGTGATGTGTTCTTTCATACAGCTTGTGTATTTTGATTATAATGACGCTTGACAGATGTCCCATCACAAACAGCAGCCATTTTATCTCAGTTTTAGGGAGGGTCTCAAAGCATACAAAAGCCGTTATTGGAAGTGGAACACCGATGCTACTTGTGTGGGTGTGCTTCAACACGCTCACGATTACAGGAACAAGATGGAATATGATATGCCACATTATACGCTGTATATTTAATCACAGCATCACTCTGTTCAGACCAGATGCAAGTTTATTTTACTCCAAAATGACACTGACAAATCATTTGAAACGGTCCATCTGTAGAAATTAGTTTGGATGAAAACGGTCCAGGTGTAGTGAAAAGATAAGAACTACATGTATCAACTGGAATAAGGGAGTTCATTGGTTATTCTTTAACAATTACACCGCGCTTGTATTGTAATGCATTAAACCCAGGGCCAGTGCTTTTATACACTGCGGGCATCACCCTGAATAGTGATCTCACTTCTAGAACCCATTTAAAGACTTTATCCTAATCTGTGTGATGGACATTTTAGAATTTGGGGAGTAATAAGAAAGTAAGATACTTGATGGATATCAATTTCTGTATTACATATGATACGACGTTTCGGTGTAGATTCTTATACCGTTGAATATTAAGCAAAACATTACCCTGCCTGGCAAATATGGTGGACTTGAACTCAATACATTGCGTCTAGGTGTGGTATACATGTGAAACTCAGTATTTGTCATGACTAGTACAAGCACACGTCGGATACATCAATGCAATCCAGTGACCTTGAAGCGACGCGTCTCTCTCTCTCTCTCTCTTCTCTCTCTCTCTCTCTCTCTCTCTCTCTCTCTCTCTCTCTCTCTCTCTCTCTCTCTCTCTCTCTCTCTCTCTCTCTCTCTCTCTCTCTCTCTCTCTCTCTCTCTCTCTCTCTCTCTCTCTCTCTCTCTCTCTCTCTCTCTCTCTCTCTCTCTCATGTAGCCGGAATACTGATAAACCAGTGTGGACCACCGTCATGTAGCCGGAATACTGATAAATCAATCAACCAACAAACAAAACTGAACCTCATGTTAAAACGACACGTGCTTTTGATATGGCCCCTTATGAAGCATATTGATGTCATGAGGCTCAATGGGAGTGTCTCGTCAGGGTGGTTAACTGTCAGTCTTTGAAGTGAGGGATCTAGTCCTGCCGCCCGTCCATGCCAATATAGCCGCGAGATGTTGTGATCACCAGAGGGTGCTGCTGGGTCAAAGTCACCTGCACCAAGGTCAAGGCCTCGACTTTGAAGTTTTAACATCTCCATAAAACATGTCTGTGAAAAACGATTCAGAAACAAGCTATGAACGAAAATGTCACATTTAAAACATTCCTTACTGTATGCAGATGTAGGTTACATGTTATGCTGATAAACCAGTCACTACTAGAGAATCATTTACAATCATAAATTTTTAGTAATGAACGTTTTTTTTGGAATGTTCCAAGTGAATTTTAATATTTATCCTCTGCTTGTAAACTATCCATTATAACATTGCTTCAGCACATCGAGCTACCCCATAAAGATGTGTTCAGCAATCCATCCTAGTAGCAAGAAGCGACTACTGAGATCGGGCGGTCGATCTGACTTGAGTGACACATGAGTAAGTGAGTGAGTATGGCTTTACGCCCCTTTTTGGCTATATTCCAGCAATATCAAGTCAGGGTACACCAGAAATAAGCTTCACAAACATTACCAATGTTGTGAATCGAACCCGGGTCTTCAACGTGACGAGCAGTCGCTTTAACCACCCGGCTACCACACCGCCCTGGGCCCCATTTCACAAACCGAGTAACGGAGTAACCGAGTAACCGAGTTTTGAGTAACGGGACCCTGGTTGACACATCCATGTTTCCACATGAATAAACCCATGCTCATGAGGACTATCACTGGGTTGTGTGGTTCGGATTCAGTTATTTACAGACCGGTGTCATAGATAGAAACGGGTGTAACAGCAACCATACAAGAATATGTTCTGTTGTAAAATGTAGATTGAAATGCCACAAGGACTTCCGATAGATGCTAGAGTTTGACGGGTGGCAGGTATACGTCGTGGACGGGGTATACCGCCGTCGTCATATCACTGTGGAGAATCCGGGTTAAGTACAGGCCTGGGGAGAGAGAGAGGCGTCGCTTCAAGGTCACTGGATTGCATTGATGTATCCGACGTGTGCTTGCACTAGTCATGACAAATACTGAGTTTCACATGTATATCACCCCTTGACGCAATGTATTGAGTTCAAGTCCACCATAATTGCCAGGCAGGGTAATGTCTTGCTTAATATTCAACGGTATAAGAATCTACACCGAAACGTCGTAGAGATTTCATTACCCATTTCATTATCTCCCTTGGTTGGCTCCGCAGTCTCGCGGTAGGCAGTCAAGTAAGCCGCTTTCACAACCAAGCTTGCCAGTGTCAACAAAGGTAGCGGTCGCATTCGCGAAGGTTTGTTCACAGTGCGAATCAGATTTTGTTGGGAATCATGCACACAAACTGACAGGTCTGCAACGTTTAAAAAATGTGCAAAAACTCCTTCTACCTCTTTCAGAGTACTTCTGCATCACTTGTGTTTCCAAGTTTAATCGGTTACATAATGTCAGAAGCGAAAGCGAGTTATGATTCGTACGTTCAACTGCCCAGCGTAGACACGTGATTGGATAAAAAGCCAGCCAAGGGAGGTAATAAAACCATGCCGTAGATGCATCCAGGGTATAGTGGAGATTTACTGGAACGTACACCCTGGAGACATCGAGGATGGGGTCGTTGTTGATGAGTCCTGCTGATGACTCGATTACTTGCAAACCACCGCCATATACTGGAATATTGTGACGTTTACAAACAAGCAAAGCAAAAACCTGTCTCTCCATAAGACGCTCATACATTCAACTTTCGTTCTGCCCAGGTGAGTAATTCAATGGCGTTTTATTTTTCAGTTGAATATCTGCTTGAACTAGAACACTAAGAAGTTTCTACCAGAGGAACCGTGCAGCTGTTCTGATATGAAGCAATCTATAGGTATACTAATGCCTGGTTTGCTGAAATCGATTCACAAGACGTGGTCTCTCAGCACACACTACCTCAACACTCAAAACCTTCTTCTCCACTGAATCCGGTCATGAGACGACATCACTGGGTTCGAGTTTCTGTTTGGACAATAATTTTTAGAAATAAAAATCTGGACTTTTGCAACCGTTTATTGTTTTATAATGATATGAAATCGATGAAGAAATTAATACACTCATTACATAAATACACTGAGTACTAGTATTTTACAGGAACGTATGTTTAAAGTCGTAGGCCCAAAGCGAGCTTAGCTGCGACTTTTGTAAGCCTATGTTAACATAGGGGAGTTGCAATCACCTTAACTTTAAGATATAGCTTTGTGCAATAAAGCCCAAGTCCTAAAACACGGCCCTGACCTCAAACGAGAGCTAAAACATCGAAGAATCGGCCTCTCATTTTGGACGAAACAACGAGTGGCAATATGCTGTTATTTTCCTAGAAACTATTCTTAAAACTTACGTCACGAGAACAACGACATGACCGACATGACGACAACAGTGAAATCACTCCAATAATTCTTCACTGTGCCTGAAATCAAAACACTCCTACGCCTTTCGTAAGTATATATTTTCCTTGGACGTTAGGCTAGCCCAATAGTTAAAGCGTTCGCTCGTCACGCCACAGACCAAGGTTCGATCCCCCCACATAAATACAATGTGTGAAGCCCATTTCTGGTGTCACTGGCCATGCCATGTTATTGCTAGAATATTGCTCAAAGCGACATAAAACCATACTAAATCACTACGACCGTTGACCTTGAAACAGTACAATTACGTAACACAAACGGTTTATACTGTGGCCATATATGACTTACTCTGCTCATTTTATTAAAACACAATCAGAAATGCGAAGCAAAAATCATAAACTTTATTCAAAATAAATGACTATAATACATGTAACATTATATACAATAGGTGTCAGGTTGGTTTTAACACCGTACTCGGCAGTATTTCAGCAACGTAACGGCGGTCTGTAAATATCTGAACCAGACACTCCAGTGATTGACATCATGAGCATCGAATTACGCTATTGTGATACGATGCATTATGGCCACCAGTTCCCGATAGTCGCCTCTTACGACAAGCGTGGGTTGCTGAAGACCAATTTTAACGCGGACCTTCACGGGTGAAGACCAATTCACATCCGAATCTTCAAGGGTCTGTTCCAAAGTTTTCCCACTGCTGCCTATAAAACTGAGACATCTTCTCAAGAAATCCAAATTTCTTTTCTTTTTCCCCCATTTTCGTCCGAATTACAAATATATGCGCATAAAACGACATCTTCGAAAGATCCCTGTACGCGACGTAGCCGCGACAACCTTCATATGAAGTATTTAAGTGGCGAATACGACGTTCGATTTCATTGCACCTTTCATTAAGATGATTTCCCCTCCCTTGTCTTTGCCCTATTTCACAACGCGGTCACTCACGTACTTCAGCATACACGAGGGACACTTTCATCGTCATGTGAAACGGGATACAAAACCTGGGAATATAACTACTCATTGTTGACATTCAACTGTCTCATCGATTAGACTAGCATTGTTAAGTTTAACAAGACTAAGATAAGGCTAAACGATGTCTCTTATGTCTCTTTAGCTTTTTGAACGCCATATGTTGCACGCCAGTCATATTTATTACCGGGGTTCTTTCTTTTTCTCACGTGAAGCCTGTTAATTTGGTTTAATTTTGCAAAGCTCTGTTGATTGGTATATTTGTCCAGGGAAAAATAAAGTGTTCCTCTCTTAGTGAAAGCTTGTATGTTCTTTAAACCCCTCGTCATGAAAAGGGTTGTATGCAGATTACTACTTGGAGGATAATGGATACGACAATTCAAGGTTTAGAAACTTCAGGAAACGTTAAACAAACTATCTGTAACAGCGTGAGTGACACGAATGATCAAGCGTCTTTCCAGTGCGTGACTTCTTCCTTCACCTCCCGGCCATTACAGAATCTGGAAAGTTACCCTGGAATCCCAAGCGTAGCGACATTTAAATGTTAGTGTACATTTTATTGAATGACTCTCTAGTCAACTAGGATAACATTTACGACTGATTTACAATTTCCTGTAAGAATTTATGTTTGGTTATTTAGTCACATTGGTTCGAGATTACTAACGGAAAAGCTCCCAACTACCCTCGCATTCTCAGTAAACTGAATTTGTGATAGTTGAAACGAAATGGAATTTCAAACTGACAAGAAACACGAGAACTTAGCTTGGGGAGAATAATCAGCGTCACGGTGGTCATGAAGTTCTCAGACGACCGTGAGGTTGTAATCGGTCGTGCTCAGCTGACAGCAGGCTTCTAATAGCCAAAGAGTTTTACGAACTATCACCGCTGAAGAACTTGACAAACGATGATGTCATGGCTACAAGGGCCGAAGTGATTGTACAGTCTGTGTTCAATACTACGTCATCAGAATGGTTTCCACGAATGTTTCTCTAACCATTTCCTTTTCTTTTCTTGCAAATATTTTGTTGAAAGATGCGAAAAGTCAATATTATTATAATACTTAACATGCGGTAAATTTGCAATGTATTGCTTGTCAACAGTCTGCAATAGGGGGTGGAGCAGGCGACGTTGTAACCATGACTCCAGACAATCAAGAGGAACAGGGTCAAGGTCGTTGTTGAATTTATTCGCGATGACGTTTGGTCTTGAAGTCAACCACTTCAGATCTCCAGAGCCGAATACACAGACGCTACGGACAAAGGTGCCGTGGCAGACATCTCTGTCCCAGTTCCAGATGAGAGCACGAGAGGCGTGTGTGTTGAATGTCTGTCTTGTCTCAACATACGTACCCCCAGGCGCCCACGGAAGAGTGTTCAAGGTCGCCCAAAGGTTCTCTTCCGGAGATGATGTGTCATTTAACCAGTTTATTAACTTTCGTGCAACATCGTCCGTTAATACGAACTTCACAAATTCTCTTTTAAACATCCCATACGCACTCCCTTTGCTCAGCTGAATGTCATATCCAAAACGTTCCTTGTTGACGTCAGTCTGTTCAAGTTTACCATCAATAACCAGGAACTTCTTCTTGAATCGCCATTCCTGAAATCTTGGATGGTCGTAACTTTCTATGTCGTTTGCGCCGTTCAGCCTCTTCAACATCATGACAATTTCCAGGTTGGTTCTCAGTGGAAACTCTTGACCAGCCAGGTTGATGTAATATTTCCACTTGACCTCCGACTCCATCAGCTTCTGCATACACTTCATCTCAGCTTGAATGGCCGCAGAGCTCATGTACACCACCGTCGTTCTGTTTTCAATGACGACAACGTTGTCAAGACAATCAGCGATAGATTTCATCGTCTCAAACACCCCTGCTTCAGCTTTCTGATCGACGTGGATGCAGTAGACGTTATGTGGTCGATAGATCGCCCTTAGCAACTGTTCCGCCTGTTCTGGTGCTGTGTGCATCTTGACTGCAAATGCAAGAGGGTATTCTAATTCTTCTGAGGTCACCGGTTTGTCTTCGTACCTATGGGTATATCTGAACCTCGTGCAGTTCTTCAATAAGTTCTGAAGTGTACATTGAGGTTTAGGAATTATCGGCTTTTTGTTCAACGTCTTCACATCAGAACCTTTCACTAAAGATAAACATTGGTCTGTTACCTCAAGGTCCAGTGTACAATCGTCACTCTCTGATGCACTTTCAGTCTTATTTGCAAGAATACTGTCGTTGGTACCGTTAGATCCGATTTTGAGAAAAGTTTCATTCGCTGGATTTGGGTGAAATTTTAGCAAAGTCAGCAATTTGAACTTGACGGGTACACCGACAGCCATCGGCGGTTTGGACATGCCGTGAAACACTCTCATCCGTCCCCGGCTCGTGACGTCACCCATGGCCTGGAGTTTGGATGATATGATTGGTCCCAGGAAGATCAAGACGTTCCACAGTGAAATGACCAACAACGTGTAGGTCACTCCAAACGGCAGCAGGATTTGGACACAGCGGGCTGGCATCCTGAAACAGAGTGAGTGAGTGAGGTTTCGAGCTGCTTTGAACATCATAATGCAGACACTTTAAATGGTGACACCAGGTGTCCACCCAAGAGTGATTGAGTGAGTTTAGTTTTATGGTCGCTTTACAATAACAGTCAATATCCTTGGCGGACACCAGCCTTGGGATTCACACAGTGTATCCATGTGGTGAATCGAACCCTGGACTTCCGCGCGACGGGCGGAGGCGTTAGCCAGTAGGTTACATTACCACTCTAGTGAGTGAGTGAGCGAGTGAGTGAGCTTTGAACACCATGATGCACCCACTTTATAAACATGACATCAAGTGTCTTTTATCAGTGCGCACTGGTAATAATTCAAATACAGTTACATTTGCTCCAAAATATTTCACCGGAATTAATCAAATATTCTGGGCTAACGACAATATGAACAGTCTTTGAGGACATTCCGCTATGAGGAAATAATTAGAGACAAAGATTATGTCCGAAGCTATTTCTTGCGTGGACCTGTATTACATATCTCCGCCATGTGTAGCGGAGATTTGCCTTTGTATGGGTTTCCGCAGTGTGACACGGCTGGAGTCAGGATGTGCTGTTTTCTGGACGAACACATATGGTATTAGTATTGTTTGAAGGTGAATCCTATTAACTCTACTTTTGATAAGTTATCTATACTTATGATATAATCAGCATTGTATCGTGATGCAAGCAGAGACTTCCTATGTCTTCTATTCATAACTGAGTTGCTTCGCGGAAAGCGACCTTTATTTAGTTGTTGTTTTCACTACATCTGAGTTAGTGAGGTGGGTTTGACGCTGCTTTGAACAGTATCCCAGTCATAACAGGGTGTGTCTCCTTTATATGGGAGGAAACCCCGAAGTGATGCAGGCATGCCCAGTGCCCGCTTGCACAACGCGATCTTAGTGCTACTACAATGATTGTAACTCCTGTTCTCCAACATAGGCTTACGATAGTTGTAGGGCTAAGATTGCTTTGTGCAAGTGGGCCCAGACATTGTGGTTTACGCTGCTTTTAGAAATATTCCTGCTCTATCGCGAACATCTCCTAGCCCCCTGTCACCAAATGGGGAGACCTTTCATATACCGTATGTATTGAAAGTCCTCAAGACTGTTTCTATCACAATATTAATGGACGACTTCTAAATATGTTCATAAAAAATTAGCAGATTATCCAGAAACTTATGAATGGACCCGACATTTATATAAACTGGGTATTTTCAGTAATTATTTATTGTGGCCCAAACAATTATATGTCTCACTCTCACAGAACATCAATATATAGCTATACAGTGTGTCATATAACCAAGTCCTAAGCCGAAAACCTCTATCGACCACTAAATTCTAATCAATTATGACTTGTGGGTCCCAAAATAATTATTTGGTCAGAATATTAGGTGTCTTTAAGTGGCATTTAAAAGATTTTATGGGCAGACAACTTCTGATGTGGTCACTTGTTTGGTAGCACCTACACAGGAACGTCATAACTACTGCAGTAAAGAAAGTCTTTCCATACAAATGGTTCCTCTCCATAATATTGAACTAACGACTAATGAGTAGAGTGAATTGCGAATTGATTCAGTAAACACTCACCTGAATGAATGTTAGCTGGTCATCAGAGTAAATTATTCCCGGCAAACGCAGGTAGATTAAACCGCTGTTCCACCTCTCACCTTCTTTTATACCAGACTGAGATCCGCGAAGGACAGGTTGATGCCGACCCCTTGTTTTACATTCATCACCTTGTTGTCCAGCCTTCCCGAACTCTTTAATCACCCGTTCACCCTCCCTGTTCACCTCTGACCCCCTCCCCCTCCCAGGGCCAGCGTATCATCGTCACGTGCGTGCTCTCATGTCACGGAGGCGAGAAGATATCTGTTTCTGGATGACGGAGCGGGCTTGTTGGATGCTTCAAGGATGTAAACAGCGTGTTGATCTATTCCAAACCTGCTTTTAAGTTTAAGAGGTATAATCACGAGTGAATATTAATGAAGGAGCCACTTGGAGACTTAGAATATACACTCGAATATTCTCGAACAGCTGGTGTCAGATCATGGAAACATTCGTAACAAGCATATTTATATGTCAAAAATAACATAGTTTACAATAAAACGTCTGTACAATAGCGCAAATTTCACTTCAAGATCACGTCTAATCCGGATCTTCATGGGTGGAGCTTACAGAGTAGATGTATATGAACATGTTTAAATACAGGCGGCATTGTATTGAGCCAATCATCTTTGCATACAAACGCTGTATTATGTGTTGGTACAAATTGTTGAACATGCCTTCTACACGTTTTCCTAAGAAATGTTACAATTTACTACTGTTAGATTATTCAAATGATAAAATTAACTGGACATCAAAAACATTTATCGAATACAATGGGTTTTGAGTACGTATGGGAAAATCAATCCATACCCAATGTGAACCTCTTCATTTCTGAGTTCACGGCTAGAACCCAAAACATCTATTTACAGGAATGGCATTTCTCGTTGTCTACTGGCCCTAAAAGCCATTCGTATTCTCAATTTAAACCTCGTTTTGGTATTGAGCCATATCTCCATTGCATAGCTATCAAGAAAATCCGTACTGCTTTAGCTAAATTCAGGTGTAGTTCACACTAATTGAATATAGAAATGGGTAGATACAGAAAAAAAAAACCAAAAGCTTAAGATTGTGTGAAATATGTTCCTGTAACTACATGAAAAATGAGTACCATTTCTTGCTGATATGCACTGCTTACGATGACCTCCATAACCGTTTTATTCCCGCTAATGTTTTCACTCATCCAACCGTGTGTAAGTTCAACCGACTAAAGAGTAATGCTACTCGTATGGTCTTACGAAATCTTGCCATGTTGATATTTCACGCTAATAATCGGCGTCACCGCAGCTTGAAGGCTGCAAATGTATCATGTATCATGTATCATGTATCATGTATCATGAATAAAGAAAGAAAGAAAACAGTACAACTAAGTAAGTATATGAAGATGTCGCTGTATCGTTAGGAGATTATTATGGTAACGCTTGCAATACTTTCATATGTTGCCAAACGACTCACTCGGCAAAATTTCAGCTACATCACAGTGATCTGCACATAATCGAAAATGGACCAGGCGTTCCAGTCATTGACACCTTGATGAACGTTGTTAGGATGCAATGCATCATGACATGCAGCCACCAAAGTAGCGAGCCCTAGCTCTTACAAGCATGCTTGTCCAAGACCATTTCTAAACGTGAACTTCACGGGTTCACAAAGGACGAGGCCCATCTTGGTTCATGGTATGGTTTAAGTGAAGGCATTATGAAAGACTCCATTACAAGTCTGTCTGTTAGTGCTTGGAATCGTCCAGCTACATAATGTCTAACGTGCCAGTGATGGTTTGTCAACTCCTACTTTCCTAACTGGCAATAAGCGATCTTACTGTGGGAATATTCTTTACGTTAATATCGTAACCACAACTCATTTTTTTTTGTTACAGTGAACTCATAACAGAATTCGACATTAGTTTTGGAAAAAAATGGTAGCACCCAGAACACACCATCCGTTTTCGATCTGGAATATTTCTCTTCAAAGTGAGCTAGTTTGGTTTTTAGTCGCTTTTATCAACATTCCAGCAATACCATGCGGTGACACCTGAAATGGACTTCACACCATCACTTTAGAGGGAAAAAAACCCCTAACAAATGACTATATCACCTGTTAAAACATGTTAAAAGAGCTGATGCGGACAGACTTTGGTACCTATTTACTATAATAACTTAAGCAATTAAGAGTTACAATTTTCGATGTGTGTAAACGAGACTTTTACACAATTTGAAGTCACACCCCTCTGGACAAACATGATATAACCTGTGGGAACAAAGATTGGGCTAATCTTATTTCCACGTAATACATTCCATAGCCACCTGGCGTTAGTCCTATTGTGCAATACTTTCTGACAAGTCGATGGCTGACATATCTTAACATAACAGATGAAAACACGTGCGCCGTAACCCGTGTTGGTAACACTTCCGGTGTCAACCAACTAAAGGTCAAACGGAGAGCAGACGACCGATTTCGATCGACATGTCCACCACATCTAGACGGTATTCTTCTATGAAATTTTGATAATTTCTTCCGTGTCAGTATCTGTATTTGACAGAGATGAATTATTGAATAACTGAATTATAAAAGGAAGCATGAAAAGATTATCATGTACCCTGGACTATATTTTTGTAGGTTCAAGGTTGAAATGCAGCATTGAATCGTGAGGGACTTTTCAAAAATCATTGGTGGATGTGGGGACGTCATTGAATTTGTACATTAAGTTTAACTTACTTTATACATAAATTCAAGATGGATGAGGCTCCTGGACCACAATGTATGTCCTAAGAGGGGAAGGGCGGTGGTTCGATCCCGTCTGACGCCCGATATTAACGGCGTATTTTCAATTTAATGTGTTTGACGACTACATTAAAATTGTCACTGGTGGATCAAGAGGGGTGTTCAGGGGGTTCGACCAACCCCCCAACCCCACTTCCATCCCCCATCCCCTTTGAGAATGATTTATGATCACATTGAATGTTTTTTTGCGTTGGCGGAGCCAGTGGAGATTCGAACTCCCTGAACCCCCTCCATTCAAAATTCCTGGATCCGCCCATGATTGTACTTATTGTTACCCCGCCTTGTCTCGGTGTCATTACGCTGCGTCTTGTGTAAGTATCCTTCTTAAACTACTGCATTATGTCTTAGTGGGTTAGCACTATAAAAGGACATTCGGACCAGTTCGAGCGGCCACGCACACACATGCATGCATGTCTTATATGCATGCATTGTCCTGAGCACAATTTAACCAAACACCACTCAAATGTATGTATTGCATTTGGGACACGCATTAACAAACGAAAAAATAAAATAAAATAAAAGTCAGTTTAAGACTACTTGCACATGACTCGCGTGGACGCATGCAGTATACTGTTACCATGCAGAGGAAGAGTCGGCACGGTATTGGTCCCCATACAGTAACTCATGCTTGTCGTAAGAGGCGACTTAGGGGATATCGGGTGGTCAGGCTCGCTGACTTGGTTGACACCTGTCATCGTATTCCAGTTGAGTAGATCGATGCTCGTTTTGTTGATCACTGGATTGTTTGGTCTAGAACCGAATATTTACATGCATCCGCCATACAGTGTTTGCCATACTTTAATTTTCCAGTTATCCATCAGGGCCACCTACCGCCGGCAGGTTTTAAAATTTACAGGCCCCAGAATGAAATCTGCAGTCCCATTTTGTTAAAGTCAGACCAATAAACACAAAATAGACTACACTGGTCACAGTGTCACACTGTTTCTACAAAAACAATTAGCGATGTTTTTACTTGTTAAAGACTGGTGTGGACATTCTATGCACAAAGCGGTGAAATACCAGGAAGTAATCGTTAAGTTATCGTAACATGATGGATCATTCCGAAACGTTAGTAAAGGGGGAAAAGACAAGGGAAAGATTCAAGTTGTGAAAAAAGATAATTTACTGAAGGCCACAAGGGCCTGCAGATATTTGAAACTGCCGGCCCGATGCAAAAACAACCGGGGTTGGACGTCAGGGCCGGCGATTATTTCGAACGCTGCCTCCATACAGCTTAAATATTGCTGAGTGCGGCGTCAAACAACAAACAAAGGATAAAGTGTAACACAGAAGCCGGGAAGTCGAAACATGGAGCATCTTTGACAACCGACTATTACATACCTTGGGAAGTTAGAATGTGGTTTAAGATTAATTTGATTTCAAACAGCGCTCCAGAGTTTGCCTTAAACTCGGATCAGGGTAAGCACACCCATGTTTTTTTTAACCGGTGGTCAGATAACGTTATCAACATTTTCTTGAACAGAAACCTTCAAAGGCGGAGTTTGTGTGCGATTGGCAGTCTTCCTATGACCGTGAGGGCTTGATGAAGCTGGTGAATGGTTCTTCATGAAACCCAATCATGATTTACAGATACTCTACGGTGAATGGAAAACTACCGTGTCTACTTGACTTTCCTCTTTTAAAAAATACTTGTTTTGATCATGGTCTAACTTCGCAATAATACACATTGACGTAATGGCGTGGAAAGGACGTCAGGCCAGACAACTCTATGGGTGCAACAAAGTGCTGTCCACGCACTTCCGGGAGATTATATCGACATTTGGGAACGTCTTTCGAACAAATCGTGTATTTTTTCATGGGTAATCTCCCATTCACAACTTGCATTGCCCGGGGCTAGAGGGGCGGCTTGTTTATCTCGTCTGCTGACTAGGAGGGGCAGACGACACTTCTTCGGTTTCCTGTTTGACTGGTCTTTACTCTGCCAAAATAAATGTAAATTATTGCAGCTTCACTTGTTTGTGAAAATTCAGGGCACTCTCTAGCAAAAAATTATTGTTACGGTTCTGAAAATTATGTCAACAGACGGTTGATAGAGTGTGCAAAGACGAATTATCATTGGTAGTGAGTGATGTGGGCTTTACACAGTACTCCAGCAATGTCACGGCGGGGGACAATGGTATTCACATATTATTCCCACGAGGGAATAAAACCCCGGCCTTGGCATAACGTGACGATCGAACACTTTATCCACATGGCTATCCAACCTTATCATTTGTAACAGTTTTGATGAAATAATGCTACAGTAATAGAAATAATGGCTGCAGACGAATTATAAATTACACTCTGTAGAGAAGTTTGTTAGAAAGCGGCCATGGTGAAAACATGATCAACCACTTGACACAAACTTCCAATACCATTTAACAGGACGTATTGAAAAGTGTTTGGCACACATACTGAAGGCAATCAACTTACTACTGGTCCACCTGTGTGGAGATTACAACTTTACGAAACTTTATTAACCTTTAAGCAAGAAGTCATCGACGTACGTGGCACCTTGAAATATGTAATGAAAGAATTAACGGTGAAGTCAGGCCCGTTGTCCCCATCCCGATCCGTCAAATTACACGAGGACAAACTGGTCTTTGGGATTGCTTCCACCCTCAACCTGATCGAACGGGGTGTCTTTCTGCTCCCTTCGGAGGGGCTGTCTAGTGGTTAAAACGTTCGCTCATCACGCCGAAGACATGGGTTCGAATCCCACATGGGTACACTGTGTGAATCCCATTTCTGGTCCCCCGCCGTGATATTGATGGATTATAATATGAAAGCGACCTCACTCACTTCTCACGAATCGTCGCTTCATACTGTTTTCATTTTCAGTTCTGCTCCTTCAGTGGTTGCCCTAGTGTTATAGATCGTACGTCTTAGTTGGGATAAAACCACGATTCGCGATGGTTTTGAAAACATTCCACTTTGGCACACTCCAACCAGAGTTTTAACAGAATGAACGAACATGCACTTTGCCATTTTATGGCACATAATCGGCCCAGATCACACGTCAGCCACCCGACACCTATTTTAAGTGCCACTTCCGACAGTGCCACCACCTAATACCCAGATTTACCGTCATCGCCGTCAGGGCGGTGTCACAGAGGCACGATACTCAGAAGGACATCACTTCCTGCATACTTTCACAGTATCATCCGTCAAGGAACCTATAAGGTAACGAAGTCCAGTTTTCACTAGTCATGTCTGACGGTACCTCCCATGGTTTAACATAGACTTGCGACAGCGTGATAACCACCCAATGCCCAAATACCAATTTCAGAAAAAAACCACCCAATACCCATTCGGGAGCTGCTTCGAACAAGGTTTCCGACTGACCCATTGTTTCACCTCTTCTTCCGACCATCACGGAATTTAGGTACCCTTTAAAATTTATTCTACAGTGGAGGCCCCAAATTGGTATCAGTGCGCCCCGGAACAATGTGGCATTGGGCAATATTTCAGTCATGGTGTCCATCATGGTGAAGTTTGTTCAAATTGCATGTGAGAATATTGGAGCGACCGTCCTCCAAAGATGTGGAATGAAAAAAATATATGAAAGAAACATTTACAAGTAGCAACACCATACACTCTTTCACCCCATATCCCTGTCTCTTGTCTGGCTAAAACTGACACGCTCAACCCATTTCTCTCACAAATGACGCAAGGCGAGACAGTACGACATGAACTTGGACGGGCTACCTGCTGTCGGCGCCTTCTCTCGCCCTGGGCAATATGGAGTGTGCAAAGTGATCGTGTTGCTGCTGCAAGTATGGAAGACAGCCACCCAGACTTGCTGGATACACCATATATTTCGCAGAGACTGAACACAAGAAATGATGTATGAAGATGCTGATCAAAGTTGCGGCAGTTCGTTTAATTTACATACGTTTACTGGAAGAATCTTGTCCAACCTCAATGTCGGTTTGAAAACACGACGTTGAACTCAGCGTTTGTTTCTTTTACATGTATATTCTTGTACAGAGATCACGCGCGTGAATCTAATTATGCTTCCAAGCCATTCCATACATACTGTTTTATTTGGAACCATGTTATTTGTTTCCGGGCTTTTATTCCACGACAGGTTTTCTCTGCAAGGATTGGCCATCAAATATTTCAATTTCAACTTCATCTTTAGTGTGTCAAAATGATTTTATTATTACAAGGGACCGAAACATTGAAATAGAAAATTGGCATTCCGAGGAGAGGCAACTGAATTAATTGCAGTCAATTTGCGCTTAACAGCCAGAGACATGGAGATGTGACGTCACATCCCACACTATAATGGTGACAAAAGACATTGGATTATCGAGGATGGGTTCACTGTTAACCTTAGTAACCAGGATTTGTATTTACATGGTTCTTTCGGGATATTTTTATTTCTGCAAATTAGAAGCGTGCAAGCTAATGTGTATGAACAACCACGTGTAGGTTGAGGTGATGACGTAACTCCTCCTAGAGAATGGTGCCAATCGGCTAGTGGATGATGGTCCGTGTTTAAAATTAATGCAAAAGGTATTGCTTTGTGGTTCACAAATGTACCTTTTTATTTAAATCTCACCATTCATACCCCATGCACGTTTCTGTTCAATTTGGTTCACGTCACTAAGTAGATGAAATAATCTCGGTGTAACGGCAAATTTGGATTAATTATAACCAAACCCCTAAATGTTGCGTGGCTGGCTAATTGATCATCCATATAACGATTTTCAACGATTCAAGGGTACAAACACAATATTTTCTGCTTGTGGAATCATCTTCCCCGACAGGCCGTAAGGCTGTACCTGGCGACACGTCTAACGTCAAACAGTCCGTATGACAGCGCGTGTCTTGCCCCTTTGGTTATTTGTAATATCCAACATCGGACAGCCGCCACTACCACGCACTATGACGACCACCAGTCGCAGGACCAACAACACTGCAAAGGTCGCAGTAATTCCACACTTCAATCAAACCTTTCAAAACCATAAAAGCTCGTGCGGACCACGTTGCACTACTCCATCACTGTGACACGTCAGATCACGTGACCTTTTGGCGTATCGTCTACGGTACCAGGTACGTCAGAAATCACAGGATTAGGATTGTCACGAAAATGTCGATAATGTGTGAAAATGAATTATACAATTAAATACTTTGAATAGTTTGCTAACGAACTGATCATTATTTACGAAGCAAAGGGAAAGGGAACAGGCATATGCACGTATCGGCAAAAGTGTCCTTCGTAAACCCAGAAACAGTTATTATTTAATAAAACAAGCGCCTGTATGACGCTGAACTGCTCGCCATAAGACATGCTCAGAGCAGAGACCATAGGTCTGCTCGAAGCGCGTACATAATGGACACCATTACTCCTGACAACCCAAGCTGTCCGTGAGGTGCTAGAAGTGTACTAGGCATGTGACTTACCCGATCGGGTACCCAATTTCTGCTGGGTGAACAGAGGCAGTTTTGGACCCATTTGCCTAAGGTGAGACCACACGTATCGCACATGCTTCAGTGTGGGACAGGACAATTTTTTGGTAACACTCACGAGTGAAGCTGACCCAAATGGTCACCCATCCAAGGACTTTTCATAACCAACGTAATGCCTAATTTGTGACCTGGGCTCTACTTCAAATATACTGAAAGGCAAAGAAAACGTGATAATATTGGAAATGGCATTTAAGTATCAATGGAATATTTTAACCTCTCTCTTTTTTTATAAAAAAAATACATCGGAAGTCATGTTTGAGGAAAACGTGATTCGTAGTGTTTTGTCCATTCAAGTATTGTTTGAGATTGTGGTTAGAAAGGTTTTTATTTGTGGAAATGAAGAGCTCACAACACAACACTGAAGTCGAGATGCATGTGCATCATGCATGCTTTCAGGCATAAATTGCCGGCTTGAACGATAACCGTTCACTTGTTTGCTGAACACAGCAGCTATGACCAGATTACGAGCGATAATATATATATTTTTATATATATTGTCACAGTGGACAGAGATTTAATGCACCACAATTTAGAGTTGCGTCAAGTCTACATGCAAGGATATAGTTACAAACCAAGGTTCATCAAAGCAGGGATAATCTACAATCTGTATGTAGTCTCCCTGGTCAAAGCTACGACGTTTCGGTGTCTGAACACAGTGGTGGTCATTGCAAATGCCGTGGGCCCGTATTAACACAACAATCCATGGCACTCATGTAGTTCTGTTAGAAACAGGGCCATCTCACTCCAAGATACAGAGCCATCAAACTTGGTCGTCAGAGACATCTTGTACACACTGTGGGGTACCAAATGTGGGTAAAAATCAAACACTGCATTAGACTGATCCTAACTTTCATATCGCTGTCACCGATGTATAAACCAATGTATAAACATCTGGATATGCGGCTTGTCCCGGAATATCACGAGAAAGTAATGAATGCACCAGTGCAATCTGCAAAAAACTGTACCCACTCCTGACAAGTACTAGTGTTACTGATATTACGCCCACAACCACTGCCGACACTACGACCATATCCACTAATGATGCCGAAACTGAAACCAACTACACTGTGATGAGACCCGTGAAGGTTCCGGGGTACAATAGGTCTTCAGGAACCCAAGCTTGCCATTAAAGGAGACTATGCTTATCGTAAGAGGCAACTGACAGGATCTTGTGGTCAGGCTTGCTGACTTGGTTGACACATGTCATTGGTTCCCAATTGCGCAAATCGATGCTCATGCTGCTGATCACTGCATTGTCTCGTCCAGACTCGATTATTTTACCGACAGCCGTCATATAGCTGGAATATTGCGGAGTGTGGCGTAAAACAAAACTCACTCGCTCCACTGTGATGACAGCAAGTACTTCTCACACAATCACATAGCTGTCAACCAAAAGTTACAAGCTAGGTCCAAGAGCCACTGGTCCCCATCACCGGCACTTCACGTAAAGGTATGAGATTTAGTATACTGGCTGCCAGAAGGTGACTCTTACAGTTTCCTCATCTGTGACTACTTTAAACATATAAACATGACTGCAACACTAACGTCTTCTGTGAGCCCTGCTATTTCTCCTTCTTCAGCTGCCGCCGCCACCACTACCACTACTACTACCATCACCACCAGTACTACAGCTACTATTACTACTGCTGCTAGTGGTGTCCCCCAACTTGATATATCCTCGACAAAAAAGTTATGGATTCTGGTATTTTCATGACTGATATTTTGTCAGCATGTCAATGAATAACTACATCATTATTAATAATTTCAAAATTTACAAATATCCCTAACTATTTTTTGTAGCAGTAATTTTTAAACACTGCTAAAAGCAGAATAAAAGCCAACTCACTCTCACACACTTATACCTATACTATAACACCTACTACTTCTACCACTGTAACTACTACAATTACAACTGCCACTAACACTGCTACTACATCATCTGCTACATCTCAACTCCCTGTTACTATGACAACTCTCCAGCTGTCACCTTCGACAATGATGACTCCATTAAGTCAAACCAAGACTAAGCATGTCTGTGTCAAGAAGATGCATTGCCGCCTAGAATAGACTTCACAACAAACATCAAGTCACTAAGTCGGTACTGATACTGTCTTCCTCAACACTGATCACAACTGAGGGGAAAAGTTCAGTGGGGGAGAGGGTCTTTGTTTACTGGTCTACCAGGTTATGGACCTTTTCATCCTCTGTCAATGTGGCTTTTGAGGCAACCTTTAATCTATAGCCAGCTGGGTGATGGTGAGAGCCTGCTTCTGTGATGACTTACCAGTTGTGGTTAGGACGAGACTGATTATCCAATTAATGTGACTGTTTGTTCATTTACAGTGCATACACAGATTCTTCATGTTGGTTGGTAACGGTGTTAAAACTTCACTCTCACAGCAATAAAGTTGTTCATATTGTCATTCTTCCTTACTGTTCCAACTTCTAAACACCTCTAGAAGAAGTTATGAACAGATTATTCTTATAGTCCGTTTGGCTCAAAAGCAGGCCGATGAATTGCCATCTGACTCAAAAACTATTAAACATAGCATACTCAATGAAATGCTGATCATAATCAAAACATCATACCAACTCTGTGAGGTTTTTGCAGAATTTTTGTCCTAAAAATAAACAAGTTGTTTAACGATCTACTACTAAAATATTGACACAATTCACTGTTTGGCATGAGGGAGGAGTGCAGAGAAAGAGACAGGCAGGTTTGCGTGAAAGGATGGAGAGGGCACAGCACAAGTGAATGGAAAGATAACTTTCTCGGCACTTGTGCACATGCTTCTTGAACACCTAGCTGTCCCTTTCTCTGCACTCCTCCCTCGTAACAAACAGTGAACTGTGCAAACATTCTGCAAAAACCTCACAGAGTAGGTATGATGTTTAGATTATGACTTTAGATCACTGAGTATGCTGTTTAATAGTTTTCTAGTTTTCTGCAATTGATCAGTCTGCTTTTGAGCCAAACAGACTATAGACCATTGTCTTTGTTCTTATCATCTTATTCCCAGCTGAATAAGATTTTGAGGATGGTGTTTAAATGTTTGTATGTGTGTGTGTGTGCATTTAAAACACAATGCTACAAACATAATGTGTCAAACAAGCAGCATGTTTCAAAACGCTAGTGAGCATGCATGCTCACACACATGCATGCATGCACACACATGCATGCATGCACACACGCATGCATGCTCACACACATGCATGCACATCCAGTTCCATGCATGTCCCCATACGTGTCCTCACACAAATACTCTGCATCCATGTATATTTATTTAATATTTCTCAGTTCAACTTCAAGGACGATTCAAGAAAATATCTCCATCAAACTTAAACTTCAGCTCCAAACAAAACATCTTAAACAAAACAACATAATTTATTTCAGCCTGATTATCTATTTCATTCCAACATTCATTTTGTACAGAGAAAATGGCAGGCAGTCAAACATAAATTCATCTGGGAAACAGTAAATTATTCATAAATCTTTCTCCACTCTGTCGCATTGGAGTTCTCAAGCCACCAAAATCTACATTTCACTCAGGTAGATTCTTGTAATTGAGAATTTACACTCTGGTGCAGGATGACAGTGGAAAAATAACAAACACCTATCGCTGAGAAGACATTTTGTTATTTATGTCACTCATGATGTCTCTAAACTGTGTCCTAATGTTTCTGATGGTCTCTAACTCTCTGGAATTACACTCACACACTCTAAACCTTCATGGGCATAAAGACCCTCCATCCTGCCTTGTCTCCCGTAAAGAAGACGATATCAGTTCCACTATCCCAATTAGGTGTACCAAGGTCTGTTTTCAAGTCCTTATCTGTGTCTGATGCCAGTGGACTGGCCTGTGCAGTCATAGCTTGAGCTGCAGATTCCTGGGTAGTTGACATCACCATGGCAACGGTCACCCTAGGTCCCACAGTTCCTCATGGACAGGGTCGTCATTGTCAAAGAAGTCATTACACAGGTCAGCAAACTGTCCCTCCTCCCATGGGCATTCTCCAACCTCCTCGCCAGCTGGTTTGAAATTACCTGGAACATTTTAGCAGGATCATATTGATAATGGGACATAAGAGCATTGTATGAGGTGAGGTGGGGTGCTGAACAGTGAGGTGAGGTGAGGTGCTGTGAGGTGAGGTGAGGGGTGAAATAGAGTATGACCTGTTAACACTCACTTATTCATATTACCATTGTTATTTTTTTCAAATTCAACACCATCTTCATCCTTATCATCATACCGACCTGTTCATCTTCACAGCTCTCCTTATCATCATACCGACCTGTTCATCTTCACAGCTCTCCTTATCATCATACCGACCTGTTCATCTTCACAGCTCTCCTTATCATCATACCGACCTGTTCATCTTCACAGCTCTCCTTATCATCATACCGACCTGTTCATTCTCACAGCTCTCCTTATCATCATACCGACCTGTTCATCCTCACAGCTCTCCTTATCACACTAAACATACATGATCAAGGTCTGAAGCCTGACCCCCTGATCCTTTTAGGTCCCTATCTCCGGAAGAAGACCAAGCTCCATGTTTAGGGCACATGCCCCCAGTAACTCAGTCACCTGCAGGGTCTGGTCTGTCCTCCTCGTCCTGGTACCAGTCCTCCTCATACTCTTCTACATAATGGTCTGTAATACACCACATGTCAAAACATTCCTGGGTCAAACAAACAGGTACCCTGAAGGGTGAGAGAGTGATGTGACCCGTATGGTGTCATACGAGTGACTGAGTGTGTGAGTTTAGATTACTCAGCAATATTCCAGCTACACGATCGCATTCTGTAAATAATCATGTCTTGACAAGACAAACCAGTGTGTGCATCAATCTGTGCAACTGGAAACTGATGACATGTGTCAACTAAGTCAGCAAATCTGACCACTTGATCCTGTTCGTCGCCTCTTATGACAAGAAGTCGCCTTTTGTGGTAAGCATAGGTTGCTAAACACAAAAGTCTATCCCAGATCGTTATGTGTAGTGTGGTTCTCATATGGTATATTTGGTGGTGTATGCTCTTCAATAAATGCATTTTAACAATTCCTAGCTGATCCTAACAAAATCACACAGAACCATGAGAGGTCATGGGTGTAACTAAGGAAACAGAAATTGTATGCAAATAGCACGTACATACTCCAAAATGTGAAATGAAAACGCTCTGAAATATGTTCTCTTGCATTTAGGGAAGTAAATCGGCAATATTTTCAAAAGCAAATTAGTATAATCAAATAAGAACTTTTGAGGAGAACCAATATACCTTTGGGTATTTCTGTACATAATTTAAGATGCTCTGGGTGTTTTTCATGACATTTTATTTGACTGACACGACTGGCTAAGACATAGTATATCCTGATTTATCTCAATATTCATCCCTAAAGACAATTTGTATGATTAGTGATAACTTTCAATAGAAATTCAAAAACAACATCAGCATGTGCACAGACTGAAATGATATTGAAGTATGAATCATCCATGGTCTCAAAACAAATACAATGTTTCCAATTTGAAAGTTAGTTCATACATGCTGACACATGTCTATATATCGTTTCATACAATCAGAAATTGTTTTGGTTGGCTGCAAACTATTGTCAAAGATATAAGGAATACAATAAAAATAAATAGAAAATTCTACAAACTTTGTGACCTCTGACATAGCAACAAAAACACAGCTGTTCATCTCCAAGTAACAGACCAGCACATTAATGATTCAGGCCATAGATTTTCAAAAACAGTCATTAGACCTATACATTAACACTGACTTACAATTATCATAGTTCTTCCAAAATCTAGGGCAAATTCTTTAAATGTTAGACACTGATGTCTGATCCGTCTTTGAGTTAGTTGTCACAGCTTTGCGTTTGAAATAAGTGTTAATTTTATGTGTGGTGGCTGTTGCATGTGTGCCGAGTCAGTAATGGAGAGTAATTTCCCCTGATGACTTGTAAGGGAGACAACTCTTTTGACACTGAGCATGCTGCTA
Source organism: Haliotis asinina (assembly GCF_037392515.1). Classification (NCBI taxonomy): domain Eukaryota; kingdom Metazoa; phylum Mollusca; class Gastropoda; order Lepetellida; family Haliotidae; genus Haliotis; species Haliotis asinina. Next base: position 97,107,311 of record NC_090280.1, read on the forward strand.
CTCTAACAGTGGATCCGGTGACACTGACATGTGCCAAACCTATACTAGTATGTGGAGTATGTGACACTCTCAGTGGTCTTGTGAAAAGTTTTTAGCAAATCAGGGTCGAAATAATACCAAAAAATATAAGTTTTTTCGGAAACTTACATGAAAAAATATAGACAGACAAAACTGTTGTACTCAAATGAGTTGTCTGCATAACAGAAGTTATACTGATGAAGGTTACAACTGGGAGTTGGACAACTGGGTCCTCCAGATGTCAGCACACTATACTGATACCTGCCAGGATTTTTCTTGTGGGTCACATCAGTATAACCAGGACATAAAATTTATTGATAAAAAAATGTGATGCTCTGGCCTTGATTTGTTTAAGGACCATCATGCATTGTAGTAGATGACTGGCAGTGATACAGATGATGTAAAATGAGTGACACCTACCTGGAAACAGCAACTCTAGGTCCATTCGAAGACTCAGCCTGGACAGATCAATCAGACTGACCTCCAGACATGCCGGCACCGAGACATTCTCCGGCACCACACTGGTTCCTTAAGGAAAGGAATGCAACTCTTGACACTCAACTATTGTGTTCCTTTAACCAGGTCTATGTTGCTGAGTTCATATTTTATTGAGAAGACTACAATACTGCAGCTGTACATTGGCAGCAGGTTATCTTTGAAAAGTCCACACACAGACGAATAGCTTCATTATTAATGCTGTGAGGACATGTTTACTCTGATGACAAGCATGAACATATTCTGACACAGATTCATGACGATGTTGCTGTTACCAAACATGTCATAAGTCAGATCTTATCCTTTATCGGTACCTCGTTTTTCAGCAAAAGTGATCTCATTCTCATTCAATCGAAAAATGTCAGAAATGTATCTTAGCATCTTGAAAACTGTATTAGTCTGATAGATTGTGATTGTTGTGTTATTGTCTGTGTGTCTGCTGAAACATCTTCAATGTCTTATTATCTGTGCGTCTGCTGAACCATTGTGATTGTGTTATTGTATGTGCGTCTGCGGAATAATCTTGATTGTGTTATTGTCTGTGTATCTGCTGAACCATCTTGATTGTATTATTGTCTGTGTATCTGCTGAACCATCTTGATTGTGTTACTGTCTGTGTATCTGTGGAATCATCTTGATTGTATTATTGTCTGTGCGTCTGCTGAGCAATCTTGATTGTGTTACTGTGTATCTGCTGAACCATCTTGATTGTGTTATTGTCTGTGTATCTGTGGAATCATCTTGATTGTATTATTGTCTGTGCGTCTGCTGAACAATCTTGATTGTGTTACTGTGTATCTGTGGAACCATCTTGATTGTGTTACTGTGTATCTGCTGAACCATCTTGATTGTGTTATTGTCTGTGCATCTCCTGAACCATCTTGTGTTCTTGTCTGTGTATCTGCTGAACCATTGTGATTGTGTTATTGTATGTGCGTCTGCGGAATAATCTTGATTGTGTTCTTGTCTGTGTATCAGCTGAACCATCTTGATTGTGTTACTGTGTATCTGCTGAACCATCTTGATTGTGTTACTGTCTGTGTATCTGTGGAATAATCTTGATTGTATTATTGTCTGTGCGTCTGCTGAACAATCTTGATTGTGTTACTGTGTATCTGTGGAACCATCTTGATTGTGTTCTTGTCTGTGTATCTGCTGAACCATCTTGATTGTGTTATTGTCTGTGCGTCTGCGGAATAATCTTGATTGTATTATTGTCTGTGCATCTGCTGAACAATCTTGATTGTGTTACTGTGTATCTGTGGAACCATCTTGATTGTGTTATTGTCTGTGTATCTGCTGAACCATCTTGATTGTGTTACTGTCTGTGTATCTGTGAAATCATCTTGATTGTATTATTGTCTGTGCGTCTGCTGAACTATCTTGATTGTGTTACTGTGTATCTGTGGAACCATCTTGATTGTGTTACTGTCTGTGTATCTGCTGACCCATCTTTGTTGTGTTAATGTCTGTGCATCTGCTGAATCATCATAACTGCATCGACATCTGTGTGCTTCTTGCTGTCAACGTACCTCCTACATGTAGCACAATCTTCCTGTTGGACACAGTCACAACATTGATGAAGGCAACAAGGACGCTGTTGGTCATATGAATGTTGCCACTGACGTCAAGGTGAACCAGCCAAGGACAATGTTCAACAACAGACTTAATACCTGAAACAATAAAGCAAACTTACTGGTATGTCACATCTTATCTTTCCAGTTTATACACCTAATCATAAAAAAATTTATATACTCTGAAATTATTTTTCACCAACAACACCAAACAAACAGCTCCAGTCCATTGAAGTTACAAGGCCACATAACAGTAAATGAAGGTTTTATTCCAAATATTTCTATGGTTTTACCTATGATAATGATGCTGGTAATTTTGAGAGTAACTATGAGTCATCTATCATACACATTTGGATATGTTACTCACTGGATTGTCTGGTCAGATTTGAGTATTTACAAACCACCACCATATAGCTGGTTTATTGCTGAGTGCAGCGTAAAACTATACTCACTCACTACCTGGCTCATGCTTCCGACTACCAGAAAAGATCACAAGTAGAGCTGGTCTTCAGCTCGTCATACTTGTATCATTTAAAGATGGGACTAACGGGATCGGGTGGTCAGGCTTGCTGACTTGGTTGATGCATGCTCATGCCGTTGATCACTGGATTGTCTGACCCAAACTTGATTATTTACAAACCGCTGCCATAGAGCTGGGATACTGAGGCGTTAAACAACAAACACAACTTAATATAGTTCTGACATGATAAAGAGTCCTGTGTTAGGTGTTAGCAGGTGTCATACGACGACTATCACCATATAGCTGGAATACGAAAAACTAAGCAAGATATCATGTTAATATCTGGTGGGACTGGATTAACATTAACATGTGGACACACATTAACATGTGGGACACACATTAACATGCACCAATACACACAGACCACCATCTTAAGTAATACTTGTTCCTATTTGGAAAATACATGCTAAAACAGTAAAAAATTACAGCAGTTGATAAGAGAGAGTCAGTCACCATGATTGAAAATATTTCAAGAACTTATCCAAACTTTGATTGTGAACCATGTTTCATATTTAAACCTCAAGTGACTTTGATATTCTTACACCTCCTATGAATTTGACCTGAAGTTGAAATCATTATGCAGGTGAAGTGGTTGAGGCCCTACACTGAATAGGTATACAAAGTTTCTCAAAGTTCATGCACAAATACTCAAAGTGTACAGAATCTTTTTACCACTAGTTCGGACTGCATGGCCTTGACCTTCAGTGTTGTTATGTATTTTTGTCTGTTGAGAATCTTAGCTCTGTGACAGTCATAAGTCCTAAAATCATCTAACATCTGTCTTCAACAGATGTCAAAGTGTGGGAGGTGCAATGATCTGAGCACTCACATTAAATTAGTTCCTTAACTAAAGAGACTTACTACTGTCTGTGAGTCCAACACAGGCTCGAGCCGTTAACTTCCTGAGGCATCCATTGATGGCGATCAGCTCGAGACTCTCATCGTGAATCTGGACATAATGAATGAGTGAGTAAATGATTCTGTTCATGAATAAAATCCCTTTCAACCGAGTGAGTGAGTGAGTAAGTGAGTATAATGGCAGTTAACACTGGAGGAAGAGCCACAGTGATTGAGGTTTCACAGAATTAAAATAGATTCAATTTGAGATATATAATATAATATCATGACTATGAAATATTTTCATCTCATACATTCAGGGCACAGGGAACATAAACAAACACTGAGGGTACATCAACCCATGCTCCCCCCTATGACCAGTGAACAACTTGTGATGTACATTAAATGAAACACTGAGAACAAGTAGAGTTGGTGTAAGGACTCATCACGCACCGCACCTGCATCTGTTTCACTGTTCCAACTACTGCACTTACCCCCTCATAATGCAAACTGATAAGAGCGATATGAAACTGTGATCGTTTGCTACACAACTTTTATCCAGAGATGAATAAAATTCTCACATTTAAGTGATCATTCAGCAAGATAAAATTATGAGGATTAGCAAATCTTTATTTCACTCTGAGTTCTCACAGCAAATAGATTCTATATGAATGCAACGATGTTGAGCATTATCTTAAGGATCATTTCACCTCAGTACGACTAATGCCTAATGCCTGTACAGTCCACGTCGATGTGTACATCTTTTCTCACCATGTACAAGTAGCTGATGGAGAGGTTCTCCAGAACAGGGAGCTGGGCCAAGGTAAGAACTCCAACATCTGTCACGTTCTGATGACAACTGCTGATGTCAAGTGTTCTACAGGAAGAGAAAAACAGAAGTAACATACCATATAGCATGTACTTTTTGTTTTTAAAGAAATCTCAGCCCCAACAGACATATGACAGAATAAGAGAGAGAGACAGTGAGAGAGAGAGTAATAGAGAGAGAGACAGAGAGTTTATTTGTATAGTGGTCTCATGGCCCAGAGTACAAAAAATACACAGTTGTTTGTGTGCATTCAATACATATCCATATATATAGAACATCAATATACAGGAGTCAAACAGGTAGGTTTTCCTTCAAATAGATTGCTAGACTTTTAATAACATCCATATTTTTTGCGTATAACAGCTGCTTAAACTTAAGAACGGACGGATTTGTGTGATAAAACCCAACATAAGCTGCATCCTGCTTGTATGGTAGTATGGACATACTGATAGAAAGTGGTATTCGTTTTTGATGACATGTAAATGACACTGAGTACATATTGCTATAGTATTATCGACAATGTCCTCATTGAAACGCAACTGTTGGACACCCAATTTGTGCGCCAAGCAACAAAATTTAAATAAAATACCTCTCAAGTCTCTGTGTGTATTATGAATAAACTTAAAGAAAGGGACTACTATCAATATCACTTCTCGAAATTTGGAAACAGATATCCTTGCAGCGTTGCTTAAATGTTGCCACAGATGCATCTACTTTGCCCAAATCTTGAGTAATCCATACAAAAGAAAATCCAAATTTGAACATTAATGAATGAACATGAGAGACCCATTTCCATATTCATCAAAGACTTTAAGTATTTCATAGCAAGCTCATGATACCTGTGACTACTCATTCTTTAGAGGCTACACTTGTATGTGATACAACGACTAAAATAATTTACAGCCATTTGATATGTACCCAACTTCCCCTAACACAGCTTTTGTGGACATAAACCTTCCTAAGCCTAAGTACCTCTTGAAAAACGAACTTTGAAGCTTTTCAATATCTGCTCTAAATGTATATCCCCAAATTTCAGCACCATAAAGTAAAATAGGTGCCATTTTCATGTCATATAATCTTAGCCATTTCATGAGGTGTGACATAGTTTATCACCATCTTTTTGACAGGAAAGCTTGCTTTCATTGCTGTTAATGACAGAGGTTCACAAGCTGTGGGCCACACTAACCCTGAGGAAAATACCACACCCAAATACTTATAATTATTAACCACTTTCATCGCCTGACCATCATTAAACCATTTCTCTGCACTTCTAAGATAACCAACATTTCTAAAGACAGTGATTTGAGACTTATCTAAATTACATAAGAAATCTATTTTTCCTAGTTGTAGCCCTAGGACAGAATCATCTAGAATGACATCATTGGCAAAGGGCAGCAGTAAATTGTCGTCCAGTTCCGATTCAACATTATACCCCTTAAACCACTATTTTGTATTTCCTCTACTAACTCGTTTTTGAAAAATATGAACAATACAAAATTCTAGTACTTTTTTATTTGAGCCCCGTGCGAGATTTGAATCCCCATCCTCAGAGTAAGGCACCTAATCGCTGGCACACAAAGTCAGCTGCCTAACCCACTCAGCCACCAAGATTTCCACCAAAATGAAAGTCAGACAACTGGTAGTCTAGTGGAAGTTGCCGTGGCTGAGCGGGTTCTGCGTCTGACTTTGTGAGCTGGCAATTAAGGGCCTGACTCATAAGGGCCCCACATCATTTCAGAGCAAAACACCTACCTTTTACAACAGGCATAGTGGGAGCTGAGAGTTGAGCTTGCCTCAACAACCACAGGCACATTCTAGTTAGTGAGCTTAGTTTTATGCCATTTTTTGGCAATATTCCAGCAATATTATGGCCAGGGAAACCAGAAATGGGCTTAACAAATTGTACCCATGCAGGGAATCGAGCCCAGATCTTCAGCGTGGACAGGGACATTTCAAAGACAGGTATAAAGTGTATGATAATGTGTTACCTGAGCTGCAGACAGCCGACACAGATGGCAGCGAGGGTGGAATCCCCAACAGCGACGTTCTGGGACAAGTCCAGCTCAACCTGGGATGGAAGCATAGGTCAGTGAACATGGACGTTAGCTAGATATGCAAAATACTGGTGTTTATTACAGCCCATGAACAGCATTATTTTCCTTTCCTCCACAGCCCTTTCTGCAATGCTAAAACCCTAAATGAAGCAAGATTTCCTCAGGCTCTGAATCTCCCACCTCACTGGAACTCCTTTTCCATTCAACAAAACGTGGCCATCACAACAGCTACAAACTGTGAAATATCAGATCATTTAGTTTCATTCTCCATGGATTTTTCATAAACTTCAAGTGATTGTGTATAATGCCTGATTTTTAAAATGAGGAGATGCAGTTAATTCATCATCTAACCAAATGTTAAGAAGCTTATGTGATCGCCAGTTTGCATCAGTTGTGCATCGTGGGTCATCTGTCTTTCTAGAGTGAAACTGTTGACTTCTTATCCATTTGAGCTACCATCTTTGGGCACTAACACTAGAACACTGACAGGTGGTGGTTGGGCTGGGTTGAGAGGGGTGTGTGAAGGCAGGCTAGCCTAGTGGGTAAAGTATTTGCTCATCATGCCAGTGGCCAAGGATCAAATCCCTACCCATGTACAATGTGTGAAGCAGAGTTCTTCTAATTTCTGTACACTATCATTAGAATACTACACACACATATATTTGCTCCTTGATAGCATCTTTAGCATCATTCACAAATTCAGATAAAAAGGTGAAAACTATTTCAAGCTAAAGAATTTGAGACAGAATTCTGACTCACCAGATTGGCCAAGTGTCCCAAAGCACTCCAACTTAACAGAGACGCTGATAAACGAAAAAAGAAACATCATAAGTCACAAGTTGAAGTGAGTTTTAAGTACTATCTAGCCCTTTGTTTTTACTACATGCTAATCAGATTAAAAATGACTTAGTACTCTTATCAAAATCAAAATTGAAGATGCAAAACCCTGGAGACTAAAGTAAACTATGCCGGGTGTGTCCTTCCAAAACCTATGAATATGTTTTCTAGATAACACTTAAAAATACAAAAATGACATGATTACCAGTGCATAGCCAAATTTGGCTAGCCAGTGTGAGAGCAATGGCAGAAAGTCCACAAAATAATTCACTTGCCTGTAATGTGAATGTTGATATGAGTTTCGTCATCAAGCTGCTGATGTTATTTACATTTTCACCAGGCCATAATCTTGCATGACTTGAAAAAGCTTATTATATCCTGACATGTCAGGATGAGGGGTATATTAACAAAATGACCTGATGAAAATTCATCAGCCAATCAGGCAAGTGATTGTGGGAATTACTGGCCTGACTGGATTTTCACTTGTCACGGACTGGCAGGCCAGTCGCTATTTCACACACTGATGATGACAAATAGAGTCAAGGGAAGTAATACTGTCAGCTGCACCAACATGGGCAATATGTTGCCACCAAAACCTATTTAAATAATGACTAATAACGTTTTTCATTTGTGCAGCACTTATTTCCTATGTAGCACTGCTCAGAGCTGTTGTCTGAGAGTCTGCATTTATGCCTTGTTGTAGTGATGCCACTTTTAACAATATTCCAACAATATAATGATGGGGAACACCAGATATGGGCTTCACATAATGTACCCATGTGGGGAATCAAAACCTGAGTCTTCGGCTGACGAGTGAACGCTTTGACCACTCAGCTACCCCTTTTCCCCTGTTTTGTTGTAGTAGGCAGAGAACAAGTAAGTCTTTAGTGAAGGTTCAAAGATGAGGAATCACTTTTATATGAAACAGCACTTACTTTCTGGATATGAACCTGCTGCCTCCAAGACTCTCATGCTTGGGAAGCTCTGAAACACAACAATCATCATACCATAAAGACATACTTTACGTCAGAGTTATGATTTCAGTATTGTTCAGGGAGGTGAGACGCTGGAAGTTGATTCATCCTGTAGTCAACAACATCATAAATATCACACTGGCAAGGAAACATCGCAGGTTTGGTTTGAGTAAGTGAGTGAGTGGCTGGGTGGGTGACTGTGTGACTGGGTGAGTGAGTGAGTACAATACTTTAATTTGCCAAAGAAACAGAGACTACTCTGTACTAGGGCTGTAAGATTAAAAGTATCAATAGATTCCAGTTGTTGAGTCACTGATAGCAATTAATCGATGGCAGAAATGAAAAACTATTGATGTATTGCTAGGATATAGTTTATATGGGTCGGTGATTATTTTGAACCCAGAATTTCCCTAGCTACAGGAAGAAAAAGCCTATTCCATCCCAGAAGCCACAGAATCAATACCACACAGTGCAGTGTTTTGGTTCTTTCAATCTTAATCTCATTGACAAATCCATTTGATTTTTCAAGGAATGGTATCACATGGTTCTGTCTGATTTGAATCTCTGGTTCTGTAATTACTGTAATGTACATGTCACTACTCTACAAATAAGTCAGTCTCACTGTGCCCAGAATCTCGATGGCGCTGTCCGTGAGGTAGACGCTAGACTGTAGGTGCAGCTCCTCAATAAGGGGACATAACTCTGCTAACTTGAAGATAGCTGTGTCGCTCAGCTGAATAATGAATACTCATTCATGTAACATTCACTGAATTAGAAAGATCTGTTTGACATTACTGACATTAAGCGAAATATTACTGCATTTATAATCATGGCTTATTAGTTTTCTTTAGAAGTAAAGCAGACAGCGAACTTAATCATTTACCCCCATCTCCCATCCAGAGCGTGGGTTCATGCTTCACAATCTGTTACAATGTGTTTCTTATTCATTCACTATTATCATGAGACAGTAATTACTAGGAAATAGTAAGCCTTCCATTTTTTAAAAAATTATGTTTTTCAAATTATACCATATTTTTAAAGGGTACATTACTCTCACCTTTTGCCTTCGTATACTTCTGACATTGATGGATAATTATCTGACCGTGACATAGCAACTGACCTTAACCTATTTGACTGACCTTGACAGATTTAACTGACCTTGACCTATAGACAAACTTACAAAGCTGCAGCCAGTCAGATGAAGGGTTTTTAGCTTTGGTCCAGCCATGTGGAAACACTGAAAGAAAACAAGACACAATCACACTGAGCAACAAACCATGATGTGTATCTACAGCAGCTAAAAATAAAGTTTTTTATTACTACGACCAATATCATAACATCAATGACAATTACTACTTCTACTACTTCCACTATGACTTTCATTACTATCACTATCAATAGTAATAATGTGTACTTAAGAAAGCACCAATTCAACACTAACAGAAATAGTTTCTACAGGCTATAATGTCCATGAATTAAAAGGTCCATGAATTAAAAGGTCCATCAATATTAAGCAGCATCATAAATAAGAAGAAATATAAATTTTCTGAATAAGTATGTTGAAGTTCTGAGAAGAAACAGAGAGTATAAATTCTGATAGTAATACATGCTTAGCTGTACATTCTGAAGCCAAAAGATTTCAGTTTTCAAAATAGTAATCTGATGTAGAATCTGACCTCTCTTGGTAACCAGGGAATGTCTTTTGGCGTATGAGAATTGTGTGACAATTTGTGGTGAAGACTACAATTCTCACTCACTCACTCACTCACTCACTCACTCACTCACTCACCCACCCACCCACTCACTCACTAACCCACCCACTCACTCTTACCTTGCCAGTAATCATACTGTTAGACTCCATATCAATCAGCTCAAGCTCCTTGCAGTGATGGAGAACCCACCAAAGGCTGGAAGAAACATATAGATGTATGACAGTACCAGAAAAAGTGTGGAGAGCAAACAGAGGAAGACGTGTCTGTTGTTATTATTTTCATTATTCTGAAGATGTTTCCTGCCAAGTGATTCTTACAGCAATATTTATGCAGTGATCAATTATTCTGTCTTGATCTGAAAGAAATAATCAAATGAAACACAAAATCAACGCAAATTCATACATACGTCGCAATGAAAGAAACTTGCTTGGGCCAAAAGAAGTGAGTGAGTATGGTTTTACACCACTTCTAGTAATATACCAGATGGGGACATCAGAAATGGGCTTCACTCATTGTACCCATGTGGGGAATCGAACTCGGGTCTTTGCCATGACAAGCAAACACTTTAGCCACTAGGCTACCACCCCTTGGCCACAAGGAGTACCACCTGTATGTTTAAAGTTACAATGAATAGTACTGCCTAACGGGCTTGGCATTCAGGGGATAGGTTTTCTAAGCTCTCTTAGCTCTAAGATTGTTGTAAGTGAATGTTAGTTTATGGCACATACGACTATCATAGCGCTAAGAGAGCTTCGAAAATCTAGGCCCAGAACATTGTGTCACTGGCTACATAGGCCCAGATAAACTGCGTATCTGCGTAAAATATGCACAGAAAGTTTCCGAATACACATTGAAAAATAATTGTTAAGCATCAATTACACATTTAAAATGTTAGATACACAAAACGTTTGAAAGATATGCGTATGTAATATATTTATGAAAAATCGCTTGTGTAATGAAAAATACACCGATTGCTATCAAATTGTACTGTTAGCATACGACTAATGTTGCACTGCCGGTATAGGATGAGTGAGTCCATTTAAGTTGGTTTTGCTTATGCATGACATAAGGCAGTACATACCTGTTTCATAAAATCGAAAAAAATACTCAAATAATGGGTATTGGAAAATGAAATACCCTCTCAACACACCAACACCAAAAAATACAGTGGGTACAGTACCCACATGAGCTAAATTTTGTCTGAAGCTCTGGGACAACATAAAAGATGAGACATACCCTTTCTCTCCAACATGGCTGCATCTTTGTAGTTTCATCACCTGAAACATTAAACACAATTCAGTTATATACCCAAACAAAGAAGATGTGGCTTATTGACTTGGTTGACTAATGTCATCATATCGATCAGAATGATGCTCATGCTGTTGATCACAAGATTGTCTAGTCCAGACTCCATTATTTAAAGACAGCCACCATACAGCTGGAATATTGCTGAGAGTGGTCTTAAAAAACAACAAAATCCAAACAATGCGTCAAGAAAGTTGACCATCTCAACTTAGGAGTATATACAGAAAAAGAAGAAGCCACAAAATTTTGAGAGTGACACTTCAGTACCAAAGCCTTAAAGAAACAAAGCTCAGTCACTTGACAAAGCAGACATATGACTGACTTGAGAACACATGCATCCTTCTATTATCCGGGGCGGTGGGGTAGCCTAGGGGTTAAAGCGTTCGCTAGTCACGCCGAAGACCTGTGTTTGATTCCCCACTTGAGTACAAGGTGTGAAGCCCATTTTCTGGACTCCCCCACCGTGATATTGCTGGAATATTGCTAAAAGCGACGTAAAACTAAACCCACTCACTCACTCTAGTAGATCCTCATGCAGAAAGCATGACATGTATACAATAGTGAAGGACCTGATCTCAATGAATGACAACGGTTTTACTCTGCTTTTGGCAATATTCCAGCAATATCATTGGGACACCAGAAATGGGCTTCACACATGGTACTCAAATGGGGACACATGCTTTTGATGTGACGAGCAAACACATAAACCACTGGACTATCCCTAAGTCACTTGGAACACTGAAGACTTACTGGGAATCCTTGTGGGTTCTGACTTGATGGATGTTGATGAATTTACCTTCAATTTCCTGCACTCTGTGGTCAGATTCTTGAGTGATCTGTTGGTGGCTGCCACACCCGATAAATCCAAGTAGGTCAGGTTAGGGCACAAGTGGCCTGCAAAGGATTGTGATCAACAGATTATTGTATAGGACCATAACAGGGTTACACTGTAATGTATACAGTTATATATCTTTATTCATAAGGTATGTAACTTAGACTGTTTTTGAGGTTAAGTAACAAGCCTCTTCAGCAATCAAACTGACAAAAATAGACAGAAATATTTTCCCCTAAGCTTTGTTGATGTTTTAACAAGTAACAAGTGAAGAAGATGTGTACATTGTTTTCTGAAGGTAACAATGTAAAGTAAGTGTTCATTCATCAAACCATAAGCATCAACCATAAGCATCAACCAAAAGCAGTGAACAAACCTATAATGTCGGGTGCAAAGTCTGTGAGAAGTCGGGGGGAGGCAGACAGGTCCAGGGACACCAGCTTGGATCCACATCTCTGAAGCAATGACTGCAGCATCTTGTCTGTCACACCTGAAACAGCATGTCAGTCAGTCAGTCTGTCATGTTCCTCAAAGCAATCGTAGCACTATGACTATCATAAGTCTATGATAAAGTATGGCAGTTACGATCATCTTTGGCTGCGACTGCAGAGGAACGTGACCCAGGAGATATATGTTTTGGCGGATCTTGCTTTTAAATGAGTGAGTGAAGAAAGGAAGAAGGGGAAGGAAGGAATGTGTCACGAAGGAGAAAATGATGGAAGGAGACTGAGAAAAAAAGATTCAAATGGGACAAAGTTCTGACGAATTGAAGGGAAGAGAGACTTACAGGGACATGTGTATTTAACCATAAAATCATAACATTCTATTTGATGGCTATAATTCTTCATCCTTTCTCACCTCCAAATCTCTCGAACATGTCCTTGAAGTGAAGTGACTTAACAGTCAACCAGGTCTGGAGGCTAAGATGGCGCCACCGATGACACACTGAAATATCATAATATTAAAAATTTAATTTTTATGATAAAATTGATATTTTCTACTTACACACATTCCATATTGCTTATGTCCCTTTCCCTGTCAACGGCTACAGGAACAGTGAAAATACACTGACCCACTGACGCTGAATTTTGAGGACCATAGAATGTTGTCTGTAGAAGGGGGTCAGCTTATCTATGAGGCACAATTTCACGAAAGTATTTTTCTGGTCGTCAGTGCCCTGTGAGGACGATCTTACAGGTTAGTGGTACACCTGCTAGGAATTATATTATCGATTATAACCACTTTGTTATACATGATCAATAAAATACAAATCAAGGTACACATTATTCCAAAGTTTTCATTATTTCAAATTATTTTGCCCTTAGTCATTATTAAAGGGGCACTGATGCGGAGCGAATAATGCTTCTCGCCAACGGTCTAATTACGAAAGCAGACCGCAAATTGGTCAGCACCCACTCCTTCTACCGTGACGGACAAAGGAACTGGGCTCCTGTCCATATTAGCAGAATTTCTTCACCTAAACAGTCAGGAGGCCGGATGCCCATCACATGCCATTTGTTTAAAAATATCCATGGTATTCCTTGTCTGATCGTAACCATATATCCCAGCAGTGTAGTTCTTTTCGGATGCTTGGATGGTATACTTACTGATCCAATTTGATCATATTTCTGTGTTTTTAACCTCGATATTAAATCATGTAAATGAAAATATGATGTCTACAGGCACGTAGCAAGCCATTTGTTTCAGTACGGGAGATTGCAAAGCTTTATATTTAGGTAGTTTTGAGTGTTGGTTGAGCTGTGATAGCAAATAGCATACGTAAATTTTGGTAGCTATGGTAGCTACAATGGTTTATTATTTATGATAATAAAACACACAGTTGATTTATTTGAATTCGTAAACAAAAAAACGATGACTTTGCCTTTGGTAGAGAAATCTGAAAATTGTCTTACGTAAAAAAAAACTTATTTCACCTATTTACCAAAGTACACAGCAAATGCCTGTGTGTATTCCTTATGTAACGAAATTCCGTTAGTATCCTCAAAACAGTTTCAGCCCATAAGTGTTTTCAGGCTGCATGCGACACAGAGATTACATTTTCCTTGCTGTAACTCGCGTTTGATGGTGTAAACCTACACGTGTTATTTGTCATCATTCTCTTGATGGTCAATTCATGAATTTATAACAGGTATAATTAGTAGCAACACCACTTCGGTTACTCAACAAAGGTTCCCATTTGGCATTTCTCCTGTCTGTAATGGCAAATGTATTGTATGTTATGTAATATGTGCATGTAAGTGATGCAAGAGGGTTTATCACCTGAGTTACAAAAACAAACATCGATCAAAGGATTAACCGATAACACACTGATTGATTAATTACTTTTATCTTCTAGCGGGTTTGTCAGAAGGCAGTGTGTGTAGATGACTACACCCTGTCGTAAAGTGTGAGTGCAAAAACAACATCCTCCCTTCAAAGAATTAACTACCCTTGCGTTGATTGATTGATTGCTCAATATTGGTTAACTAAATTACTTAGAATAGTGGACATCATGCAATTAGTTGCCAGGTGTGCTATCTTGGGAGACCAATGAGAGGTTTATCTAGTTTTCACCAACGAAAGACGTGAAACGATGTGTTACTTTTTCGAAAATGAGACAGTTGTAAGACACGCGACACACAGCAGGATTATTTACCAGCTGCAGATGAATGGAATACGATTCTTTTACGTGGATATTGATGGATACATTCCTGAACAAGGTAGTAGCCTGACATTGTTGCTATAAAATTAGTCTGTTTTACATTCATTATTTGCATTTTGTTATAATTTATTTGTTGTAGCATTCAGCAGAATCTGTATGACAGAAAACACACACTAGATCGTGTATGTGTGTGAAATAGGATCCACATTGGCAATCTATACAATGTATAAATGTTGCTGTTATGTTAGAAATTTACTATGAGTATAAGCAAATCGTGTGTTCTTTTATTAATTTTCAGAATCATACAAATATGACAATAAAGTAATTAGGGTTATGAGACAAAATATAGAGACGTACATTGGCTTCGTTATTTTTCCGTCCTAATAGTTTTTTACCATTTCTACCACTGGCAGATGATTAACCTTCGAAGTGTTTCATTTGTTTTCATAATACATTTGTAATGAAGTACAAATGACATCACCTCAGTTGATCTGTCTATAATTAAACTATCAATTGCGCTTACGGACTGCGCAGCAGAGGTCACGAACCAGTCACGAATTCTGGGATATCATCCGGGTACTCACAGGAGAAAAACAATAACAAAAGTTTACACCAGTCCACGGAAATTGCTCCGCATCAGTGCCCCTTTAAGTTTCGTGCCTACCTATTTACACACAATATCAATTTTTAAAAAGTTATAATCCTGTCCAATCGCCATTTGACGTGCCAATCGGATCAGCAGTTTCCTGTCACTTCACATATGGTGACTGCTTCCTGTTGTTTCGTAGACAAGTGATAGGGAGCCTGACTGCTATTGTTTTGTTGTTTGCACAAGCCCTTCCAAGAAGTGAGCGATTATTGGAGTAGGGGCATTCATTTGTGACATGTCATTATATTCCCCAGCTGAGAGCCACGATGTGATACCACTAAGCGATTTTCCTGCTTTTTTTTATATCAGAATTGAAATATCTTTCCAAAGAAACACATACTGAATAATAAAAGTAAACAATTTACTTTTAAGAGAACTTTTATTGAGTAATTACTTTCTACAAACAGTGCCACAAGGGGTCGCCAATTGTCAAACAAGTGACTTGCTATTTTAATTACACATTTACATAGCGAAACATTTTATCATGATACCATATTTAGCGATGTACTGACATTTTGATAATTAGTATCCATCTTCCTTAATTTGTACTTATTCAGAAGCAGATAAGTCACTCACCTCTCTCTAGAGTTAAACGCCCTTTGATGGACAAGAAGCTCATGATGTAAAGCAGAAGTTCATCACAAAGGTCATTGATATTTATCCCAGTGCTAGATGGCATCATGTATGGGTCAGATTGACTGTTGGTCTCTGCAACTGTGGGCTTGAACAAACACAATACATGATGCTTTGTTTGCTCATGAACAACCTGGATGCATAATTCTTTGTTTGTGAACAACCTGGATGCATAATACTTTTTTTTTTTTTTGTGAACATCCTGGAGATACATAATGCTTAGTTTGTTTATAGGTTCTCAATGACTACAAGCAACCCTTCTTTAGTACAACATGAACTACCAAAGATATTGGGATATACTGAACTCCAACTGAAAACTTGAATTTGCTGGAAATCTCCTGCTGAATAATAACTGCATCTCAGCATAACAAAAATCCCTGGTGTGTGAACTTGTCACCTACCATGGATGTATCTCCAGCTTCAGGTGTTAACTCAGGGATTCCAGTGAACTTCTTGAACGTTGTCCTCTTCGATTCTTCTGCTCGGTGAACTCGTAAATTCCTGATGGGAAAATAACATGTGGTTTGAGGTGCGATGGGGTTAAACTTTGTATACGTGGACATATATAGTAATTTGAACATATATAGTAACATGTACAAATGTGTGTGGCTTTGTGTGTGCATGTGTGGATGTGTGCATCTGTGGATGTGTGTTGAACTGCTTGTACTTGTCTACACTAATGCTGGTTTTATAGGGCTGAGATAGTTATCCAGTTTTCAACATGAATAACCCACTACAACCCTTAGTCAACCAAGTCTCTTTTGCCTTCGTCCCAAACCATGAAGGGCTGGGTTAGTATAGATCTTCAGCAACCCCTGTCGTAAGCAGTGACTAACAGAATCGGGTGGTCAGGCTCACAGACTCGGCTGACACGTCATCGATTCCCAGTTGTGTAGCTTGATATTCATGATTTGGGTAACTGGAGCATGGTGTAAATCTAAACTCGCTCACTCACTAATAACCATCAGATGATGGGGACCCTCTGGGACATGTAATCAACACTGATCATGATGATGAAGTGTATGGTGTGTTTAGTCAGGGTTGGGACTCAGTGAATGTAAGATCATTCATAGCATGATATACAGATTAAGTTGGACGTCATAGAAACTGGTAGAGTTACCTCCCCTCCAACACCAGCTCCTCCCTTGATGCTTGCAGAACACTGTCTGCCTCCTCCTTCGTGGCGAATGACACGAATGCAATCCTGATAGACATACAACATATGTAAAAACTGTATAGTAATATATTTATATTTCTACCTATGTGCTGAATATCTCAACCTATGTACACAGCAATTCAAGAAGAAAGTTTCCTAATATTCAGACATTTCATTTGTAGAAACCCATTATACAAACAAGGCACAAAGTACATAATTGATTATACGAGGGTTGGCTGAAAGGTTCTAAGCCTCACTGTGAAAAAAAGTTACAAAGTCCACGTTTGTAATTTATTTTTCTACATAGTCCCTTTCCAAGTTCACACACTTTTGCCAGCGATGCTGCAAGGCCCAAATCCCGGTCAGGAAGAAATCTTCTTCAGCTACCCTAAAAAAATCAGTCACAGCGGAAATGACGTCATCATTACTTGCAAAATGGTGACCAGCGAGTTCCTTTTTCATTTTGGGGAACAGGTGGAAGTCAGAAGGAGCCAAATCAGGTGAATAAGGAGGATGGTCAATGAGTTCAAAGCCACAATCGCGGATTGTTGATATGGCCACCACCGATTTGTGAACAGGCGCATTGTCTTGGTAGAAGAGGACACCTTTAGCGATCATCCCTCGTCGTTTGGCTTTGATTGCTTCTCGCAACTGGTTCAGTAGATCAGCATAGTATCTGCCGTTGATAGTTTGACCTTTTTCAAGATAATCAATGAGTAGAATACCCCTGGAATCCCAAAAGACTGATGCCATCACCTTTCCAGCTGAAGGAACAGACTTGGCTTTCTTTGGAGCTGGTGAATCAGAATGCTTCCACTGTTTTGACTGTAGTTTTGTTTCTGGTTGAAAGTGATGTATCCAGGTCTCATCCATGGTTACAAATCCTGCCACAAAATCATCGGGATCTGCTTCAAAACGATGCAAATTGTCAAGGGACATCTGGAACCTGACACGTTTCTGTTCTGCTGTCAAGAGCTTTGGCACCCATCTTGCAGAAACTTTAGTCATTCCTAATTCGTTGGTGATAATATGCTCAACCCTCTAATGAGAGATGCCCACTACACTAGCAATATGTCGAGTAGTCAATCGTCGATCATCCATCAACATATCGAGCACTCGCGTGATGTTTTCTGGAGTGGTTGCTGTTGAAGGCCTTCCTGAGCGTGGGTCATCATCAAGGCTTTGTCTGCCACGCTTAAATTCTGCAGCCCACTTCTTTACTGTGGAAAATGAAGGAGCATCATCCCCTAGAGTGGAGACCATGTCAGCATGTATCTGTGTTGGGGACATCCCTTTCTTTTGCAAGTACTTGATGACTGCCCTGTATTCAGTTTTGTCCATTTCTGATGATTTCAGAGGGTAGGTTTACCAAAAGAGCTGTAGTTGAGATAAAACTATTAGTACGTTTGTAGTTCTTGTGTCTATGATTCACTAAATGATTGTCCTCATTGGTGGCAAACACCTGTCTCTACCTGGTGGGGAAAAAAACACTCAGGCTGAGAACTTTTCAGCCAACCCAATTTAATCTAGTAAGAAACACTGTACAAGAGTAGTAATTTATCATGGGTGGAAACACTGTACAAGAGTAGTGATTTATCATGGGTGGAAACACTGTACAAGAGTAGTAATTTATCATGGGTGGAATCACTGTACAAGAGTAGTGATTTATCATGGGTGGAATCACTGTACAAGAGTAGTGATTTATCATGGGTGGAAACACTGTACAAGAGTAGTGATTTATCATGGGTGGAAACACTGTACAAGAGTAGTAATTTATCATGGGTAGAAACACTGTACAAGAGTAGTGATTTATCATGGGTGGAAACACTGTACAAGAGAAGTAATTTATCATGGGTGGAAACACTGTACAAGAGTAGTAATTTATCATGGGTGGAAACACTGTACAAGAGTAGTGATTTATCATGGGTGGAAACACTGTACAAGAGTAGTGATTTATCATGGGTGGAAACACTGTACAAGAGTAGTGATTTATCATGGGTGGAAACACTGTACAAGAGAAGTAATTTATCATGGGTGGAAACACTGTACAAGAGTAGTGATTTATCATGGGTGGAAACACTGTACAAGAGAAGTAATTTATCATGGGTGGAAACACTGTACAAGAGTAGTAATTTATCATGGGTGGAAACACTGTACAAGAGTAGTGATTTATCATGGGTGGAAACACTGTACAAGAGTAGTGATTTATCATGGGTGGAAACACTGTACAAGAGTAGTGATTTATCATGGGTGGAAACACTGTACAAGAGAAGTAATTTATCATGGGTGGAAACACTGTACAAGAGTAGTGATTTATCATGGGTGGAAACACTGTACAAGAGTAGTGATTTATCATGGGTGGAAACACTGTACAAGAGTAGTGATTTATCATGGGTGGAAACACTGTACAAGAGTAGTGATTTATCATGGGTGGAAACACTGTACAAGAGAAGTAATTTATCATGGGTGGAAACACTGTACAAGAGTAGTAATTTATCATGGGTGGAAACACTGTACAAGAGTAGTGATTTATCATGGGTGGAAACACTGTACAAGAGTAGTAATTTATCATGGGTGGAATCACTGTACAAGAGTAGTGATTTATCATGGGTGGAAACACTGTACAAGAGTAGTGATTTATCATGGGTGGAAACACTGTACAAGAGTAGTGATTTATCATGGGTGGAAACACTGTACAAGAGTAGTGATTTATCATGGGTGGAAACACTGTACAAGAGTAGTGATTTATCATGGGTGGAAACACTGTACAAGAGTAGTGATTTATCATGGGTGGAATCACTGTACAAGAGTAGTGATTTATCATGGGTGGAAACACTGTACAAGAGTAGTAATTTATCATGGGTGGAAACACTGTACAAGAGTAGTGATTTATCATGGGTGGAAACACTGTACAAGAGTAGTGATTTATCATGGGTGGAAACACTGTACAAGAGTAGTGATTTATCATGGGTGGAAACACTGTACAAGAGTAGTGATTTATCATGGGTGGAAATACTGTACAAGAGTAGTGATTTATCATGGGTGGAAACACTGTACAAGAGTAGTAATTTATCATGGGTGGAATCACCGTACAAGAGTAGTGATTTATCATGGGTGGAATCACTGTACAAGAGTAGTAATTTATCATGGGTGGAAACACTGTACAAGAGTAGCAATTTATCATGGGTGGAAACACTGTACAAGAGTAGCAATTTATCATGGGTGGAAACACTGTACAAGAGTAGCAATTTATCATGGGTGGAAACACTGTACAAGAGTAGCAATTTATCATGGGTGGAAACACTGTACAAGAGTAGTAATTTATCATGGGTGGAAACACTGTACAAGAGTAGTGATTTATCATGGGTGGAAACACTGTACAAGAGTAGCAATTTATCATGGGTGGAAACACTGTACAAGAGTAGCAATTTATCATGGGTGGAAACACTGTACAAGAGTAGCAATTTATCATGGGTGGAAACACTGTACAAGAGTAGTGATTTATCATGGGTGGAAACACTGTACAAGAGTAGTAATTTATCATGGGTGGAAACACTGTACAAGAGTAGTAATTTATCATGGGTGGAAACACTGTACAAGAGTAGTGATTTATCATGGGTGGAATCACTGTACAAGAGTAGTAATTTATCATGGGTGGAAACACTGTACAAGAGTAGTGATTTATCATGGGTGGAAACACTGTACAAGAGTAGTGATTTATCATGGGTGGAAACACTGTACAAGAGTAGTAATTTATCATGGGTGGAAACACTGTACAAGAGTAGTGATTTATCATGGGTGGAAACACTGTACAAGAGTAGTGATTTATCATGGGTGGAATCACTGTACAAGAGTAGCAATTTATCATGGGTGGAAACACTGTACAAGAGTAGTAATTTATCATGGGTGGAAACACTGTACAAGAGTAGTGATTTATCATGGGTGGAAACACTGTACAAGAGTAGTGATTTATCATGGGTGGAAACACTGTACAAGAGTAGTAATTTATCATGGGTGGAAACACTGTACAAGAGTAGTGATTTATCATGGGTGGAATCACTGTACAAGAGTAGTAATTTATCATGGGTGGAAACACTGTACAAGAGTAGTGATTTATCATGGGTGGAAACACTGTACAAGAGTAGTGATTTATTATTGGTGGAATCACTGTACAAGAGTAGTGATTTATCATGGGTGGAAACACTGTACAAGAGTAGTGATTTATCATGGGTGGAAACACTGTACAAGAGTAGTAATTTATGATGGGTGGAAACACTGTACAAGAGTAGTGATTTATCATGGGTGGAATCACTGTACAAGAGTAGTAATTTATCATGGGTGGAAACACTGTACAAGAGTAGTGATTTATCATGGGTGGAATCACTGTACAAGAGTAGTGATTTATCATGGGTGGAATCACTGTACAAGAGTAGTAATTTATCATGGGTGGAAACACTGTACAAGAGTAGTGATTTATCATGGGTGGAAACACTGTACAAGAGTAGTGATTTATCATGGGTGGAAACACTGTACAAGAGTAGTGATTTATCATGGGTGGAAACACTGTACAAGAGTAGTGATTTATCATGGGTGGAAACACTGTACAAGAGTAGTGATTTATCATGGGTGGAAACACTGTACAAGAGTAGTGATTTATCATGGGTGGAATCACTGCACAAGAGTAGTGATTTATTATGGGTGGAAACACTGTACAAGAGTAGTAATTTATCATGGGTGGAAACACTGTACAAGAGTAGTGATTTATCATGGGTGGAATCACTGTACAAGAGTAGTAATTTATCATGGGTGGAAACACTGTACAAGAGTAGTGATTTATCATGGGTGGAAACACTGTACAAGAGTAGTGATTTATCATGGGTGGAAACACTGTACAAGAGTAGTGATTTATCATGGGTGGAATCACTGTACAAGAGTAGTAATTTATCATGGGTGGAAACACTGTACAAGAGTAGTGATTTATCATGGGTGGAAACACTGTACAAGAGTAGTGATTTATCATGGGTGGAAACACTGTACAAGAGTAGTGATTTATCATGGGTGGAAACACTGTACAAGAGTAGTGATTTATCATGGGTGGAAACACTGTACAAGAGTAGTAATTTATCATGGGTGGAAACA
Source organism: Haliotis asinina (assembly GCF_037392515.1). Lineage (NCBI taxonomy): Eukaryota > Metazoa > Mollusca > Gastropoda > Lepetellida > Haliotidae > Haliotis > Haliotis asinina. The sequence goes on from NC_090280.1 coordinate 97,129,537, forward strand.
CTGTACAAGAGTAGTAATTTATCATGGGTGGAAACACTGTACAAGAGTAGTGATTTATCATGGGTGGAAACACTGTAAAAGAGTAGTGATTTATCATGGGTGGAAACACTGTACAAGAGTAGTAATTTATCATGGGTGGAAACACTGTACAAGAGTAGTGATTTATCATGGGTGGAATCACCGTACAAGAGTAGTGATTTATCATGGGTGGAAACACTGTACAAGAGTAGTAATTTATCATGGGTGGAAACACTGTACAAGAGTAGTGATTTATCATGGGTGGAAACACTGTACAAGAGAAGTAATTTATCATGGGTGGAAACACTGTACAAGAGTAGTAATTTATCATGGGTGGAAACACTGTACAAGAGTAGTGATTTATCATGGGTGGAAACACTGTACAAGAGTAGTGATTTATCATGGGTGGAAATACTGTACAAGAGTAGTGATTTATCATGGGTGGAAACACTGTACAAGAGTAGTGATTTATCATGGGTGGAAACACTGTACAAGAGTAGTAATTTATCATGGGTGGAAACACTGTACAAGAGTAGTGATTTATCATGGGTGGAAACACTGTACAAGAGTAGTAATTTATCATGGGTGGAAACACTGTACAAGAGTAGTGATTTATCATGGGTGGAAACACTGTACAAGAGTAGTGATTTATCATGGGTGGAAACACTGTACAAGAGTAGTAATTTATCATGGGTGGAAACACTGTACAAGAGTAGTGATTTATCATGGGTGGAAACACTGTACAAGAGTAGTGATTTATCATGGGTGGAAACACTGTACAAGAGTAGTGATTTATCATGGGTGGAAACACTGTACAAGAGTAGTAATTTATCATGGGTGGAAACACTGTACAAGAGTAGTGATTTATTATTGGTGGAATCACTGTACAAGAATAGTCATTTATCATGGGTGGAAACACTGTACAAGAGTAGCAATTTATCATGGGTGGAAACACTGTACAAGAGTAGCAATTTATCATGGGTGGAAACACTGTACAAGAGTAGCAATTTATCATGGGTGGAAACACTGTACAAGAGTAGTAATTTATCATGGGTGGAAACACTGTACAAGAGTAGTGATTTATCATGGGTGGAAACACTGTACAAGAGTAGTGATTTATCATGGGTGGAAACACTGTACAAGAGTAGTGATTTATCATGGGTGGAAACACTGTACAAGAGAAGTAATTTATCATGGGTGGAAACACTGTACAAGAGTAGTGATTTATCATGGGTGGAAACACTGTACAAGAGTAGTAATTTATCATGGGTGGAAACACTGTACAAGAGTAGTGATTTATCATGGGTGGAAACACTGTACAAGAGTAGTGATTTATCATGGGTGGAAACACTGTACAAGAGTAGTGATTTATCATGGGTGGAAACACTGTACAAGAGAAGTAATTTATCATGGGTGGAAACACTGTACAAGAGTAGTGATTTATCATGGGTGGAAACACTGTACAAGAGAAGTAATTTATCATGGGTGGAAACACTGTACAAGAGTAGTGATTTATCATGGGTGGAAACACTGTACAAGAGTTGTATTTTATCATGGGTGGAAACACTGTACAAGAGTAGTGATTTATCATGGGTGGAATCACTGTACAAGAGTAGTGATTTATCATGGGTGGAAACACTGTACAAGAGTAGTAATTTATCATGGGTGGAAACACTGTACAAGAGTAGTGATTTATCATGGGTGGAAACACTGTACAAGAGTAGTGATTTATCATGGGTGGAAACACTGTACAAGAGAAGTAATTTATCATGGGTGGAAACACTGTACAAGAGTAGTAATTTATCATGGGTGGAAACACTGTACAAGAGTTGTAATTTATCATGGGTGGAAACACTGTACAAGAGTAGTGATTTATCATGGGTGGAAACACTGTACAAGAGTAGTAATTTATCATGGGTGGAAACACTGTACAAGAGTAGTGATTTATCATGGGTGGAAACACTGTACAAGAGTAGTGATTTATCATGGGTGGAAACACTGTACAAGTGTAGTGATTTATCATGGGTGGAAACACTGTACAAGAGTAGTGATTTATCATGGGTGGAAACACTGTACAAGAGTAGTGATTTATCATGGGTGGAAACACTGTACAAGTGTAGTGATTTATCATGGGTGGAAACACTGTACAAGAGTAGTGATTTATCATGGGTGGAAACACTGTACAAGAGTAGTGATTTATCATGGGTGGAAACACTGTACAAGAGTAGTAATTTATCATGGGTGGAAACACTGTACAAGAGTAGTAATTTATCATGGGTGGAAACACTGTACAAGAGTAGTGATTTATCATGGGTGGAAACACTGTACAAGAGTAGTGATTTATCATGGGTGGAAACACTGTACAAGTGTAGTGATTTATCATGGGTGGAAACACTGTACAAGAGTAGTGATTTATCATGGGTGGAAACACTGTACAAGAGTAGTGATTTATCATGGGTGGAAACACTGTACAAGAGTAGTAATTTATCATGGGTGGAAACACTGTACAAGAGTAGTGATTTATTATTGGTGGAATCACTGTACAAGAGTAGTGATTTATCATGGGTGGAAACACTGTACAAGTGTAGTGATTTATTATTGGTGGAAACACTGTACAAGTGTAGTGATTTATCATGGGTGGAAACACTGTACAAGAGTAGTGATTTATTATTGGTGGAATCACTGTACAAGAGTAGTGATTTATCATGGGTGGAAACACTGTACAAGAGTAGTAATTTATCATGGGTGGAAACACTGTACAAGAGTAGTGATTTATCATGGGTGGAAACACTGTACAAGAGTAGTAATTTATCATGGGTGGAAACACTGTACAAGAGTAGTGATTTATCATGGGTGGAAACACTGTACAAGAGTAGTAATTTATCATGGGTGGAATCACCGTACAAGAGTAGTGATTTATCATGGGTGGAAACACTGTACAAGAGTAGTAATTTATCATGGGTGGAATCACTGTACAAGAGTAGTAATTTATCATGGGTGGAAACACTGTACAAGAGTAGTGATTTATCATGGGTGGAATCACTGTACAAGAGTAGTGATTTATCATGGGTGGAAACACTGTACAAGAGAAGTAATTTATCATGGGTGGAAACACTGTACAAGAGTAGTGATTTATCATGGGTGGAAACACTGTACAAGAGTAGTGATTTATCATGGGTGGAAACACTGTACAAGAGTAGTGATTTATCATGGGTGGAAACACTGTACAAGAGTAGTAATTTATCATGGGTAGAAACACTGTACAAGAGTAGTGATTTATCATGGGTAGAAACACTGTACAAGAGTAGTAATTTATTATTGGTGGAATGAGAAAGCTTGATTGGTCTTATACCATTCAGAAAAACACTGGATTACAAGATTGATAAAATGCAAATGGTGAAGCCAAGTAGAAACAGATGATGAAGAAAATTTAAGTAAGAGTGAGACAATTTATTCAGCAGTGTAATGAACAATACTGAGCCTAATAATACTAAGCCAGTGATTTAATCAAACAGCAGCATCATAACACATACCCTCTGGGCCTTTTCTTCAAATGATCCTTCACAACATGGACGTATGTGACTTTTCCAAACTTAGAGAAGAAATCTTTCAGTTGCTGCCAACTAACCTGAAACATACAGAGTGAATGAGAAACCGTGTTTTTGCCACATCCAGCAATGTTATAGCAATACGACATGCAGAGAATCTGCACATCTTTCTTCAGTGATATTTATCAAACAGTAGTTTCACTGTATTCAGAAGCAGAAAGACTTAATCAACATCCTGAATAAATATGAAGACTGGCACTATGTGTAAATATTATAATGTCATGAATGAGTTGAATAACCTTTGTTTTCAGTTCCTTGACATTCGGCTCCTTGATGGCATTTTTGTTACAAAAGGGTTTAGTCACTGTTATTGCCCATGGTATAACAATGTGTACTATGTCACGCTATGACATCATCAATATTTTATCTTACCTCACACTTTAATGTCATTTTATGATTGGCTGAGCCAACCCATGTACTCCGCGTACAAGCGAGTAAGTTTGGTACTTCATGTTGCCTATCTCTGGTACTCCTTATTGTGATCATATACTAACAGTTCAAAATTGACACTGATGTGTTTGGTAAGAGAAATGCATTGTCCACTGGTCCCTCAGGGCCCATAGGTTGATGTATCCTTCTTAGTTTGTATATGTTCCCTGGGAACATTGAGGGTATATTAACCCATGTCCCCCTTGTGACCAGTGAACAACTCATATGTGTTGTCAGTCAGTACAGTAATTAATGTTGAAACTTATATGCCCTTTGTTATTTTAACGTCTGCTTTGTTCTTCGTGAGAACAACAAAATGCATGACCAAGATCCTTTATGGATAAATCTTCTTTTAATTCTTTGACACACAAAGTTTTGGGTCATTTCAGACCCCTTCAGCAAGTGATCTCGACACCTGTCAAAGAATTAAAAGAAGATTTATCCATAAAAGATCTTGGTCATATATAACAACTTCTAAATGCTGCTAAAAGACAACAAAATACATCATAGGTAACATCTGCCAGCAGGAACACGATACACTGACAACAATCACCCTATATCCGACATTCCCCACAAACACTTTTTGTTGAAGCCCATAGTTATCTTCAGACTCTTCATTTTCATTGTCATTCTCAGCAACAAATGCATCTGTGACATGCAGACGATGTTGAAATGCATCTGAGACATCCATGTCCTGTCTTGTATCTGCAACATCATCTTCTCCATTTTCTGCAAATGTCTCCTCTTTCTTTGACTCCTTATATTCCATTTCTGTGAAAAAATATTTTCACTATTTATTGTTTTATTAAAGATGATGACAGGGCTGACTAGGTGGTAGGACTGCTCTAGACAATGTACACGTTCTAGCTAGCAAATTTCCATGCACAAACTCCACAGAAGCTGGCAGGACTACAACCTGCATTCAATATATCCACCTGCCTGACTGCCTGGGACAAGTTATTTTCAACACCGACTGCCAGATTCTAAAACTCACCTGCCCAACGGTCAGGTTAAAATTTGGAAATATATGTAAACATATTTTGTGGGCAGTGAAGTTTTAGTCAGGCATGGCAAGTTTTACAAGTGATAGTGGGCGTTTAGAAAGTCAGCATGACTCGCCATGAGAGTTCTTGAAACGTTTTTGACTTCAGTTCCAAACTTCAAGATTGCCATAAATTAAAGGTATACTTGCTCTAATGCATATAAATACATTAAGGGCCCACACTATGTAATCACATTTTTAGAAGTAGAATAGAGGATACGAGACACGCTAATACTCATCCTTATCAGATGAGAAATATGATTTGACTAGGATGAGATTTAGGAGGGTATACGGGCGCGTCTTTCGTGTTAAAGGGGCACTGATGCGGAGCATTTTCCGTGGAATGGTGTAAACTTTTGTTATTGTTTTTCTCCCGTGAGTACCCGGATGATATCCCAGAATTCGTGACTGGTTCGTGACCTCTACTGCGCAGTCCGTAAGCGCAATTGATAGTTTAATTATAGACAGATCAACTGAGGTGAAGTCAATTGTACTTCATTACAAATGTATTATGAAAACAAATGAAACACTTTGAAGGTTAATCATCTGCCAGTGGTAGAAATGGTAAAAAACTATTAGGACGGAAAAATAACGAAGCCAATGTACGTCTCTATATTTTGTCTCATAACCCTAATTACTTTATTGTCATATTTGTATGATTATACTCATAGTAAATTTCTAACATAACAGCAACATTTATACATTGTATAGATTGCCAATGTGGATCCTATTTCACACACATACGCGATCTAGTGTGTGTTTTCTGTCATACAGATTCTGCTGAATGCTACAACAAATAAATTAAAACAAAATGCAAATAATGAACGTAAAACAGACTAATTTTATAGCAACAGTGTCAGGCTACTACCTTGTTCAGGAATGTATCCATCAATATCCACGTAAAAGAAATCGTATTCCATTCATCTGCATCTGGTAAATAATCCTGCTGTGTGTCGCGTGTCTTACAACTGTCTCATTTGCGAAAAAGTAACACATCGTTTCACGTCTTTCGTTGGTGAAAACTAGATAAACCTCTCATTGGTCTCCCAAGATAGCACACCTGGCAACTAATTGTATGATGTCCACTATTCTAAGTAATTTAGTTGACCAATATTGAGCAATCAATCAATCAACGCAAGGGTGGTTAATTCTTTGAAGGGAGGATGTTGTTTTTGCACTCACACTTTACGACAGGGTGTAGTCATCTACACACACTGCCTTTTGACAAATCCGCTAGAAGAAGAAAAGTAATTAATCAATCAGTGTGTTATCGGTTAATCCTTTGATCGATGTTTGTTTTTGTAACTCAGGTGATAAACCCTCTTGCATCACCTACATGCACATATTACATAACATACAATACATTTGCCATTACAGACCTTAATTTATAATGTTGAGTATTTACTCCAGACAGGAGAAATGCCAAATGGGAACCTTTGTTGAGTAACCGAAGTGGTGTTGCTACTAATTATACCTGTTATAAATTCATGAATTGACCATCAAGAGAATGATGACAAATAACACGTGTAGGTTTACACCATCAAACGCGAGTTACAGCAAGGAAGATGTAATCTCTGTGTCGCATGCAGCCTGAAAACACTTATGGGCCGAAACTGTTTTGAGGATACCAACGGAATTTCGTTACATAAGGAATACACACAGGCATTTGCTGTGTACCTTGGTTGGTAAATAAGTGAAATAAGTTTTTTTTACGTAAGACAATTTTCAGATTTCTCTACCAAAGCCAAGGTCATCGTTTTTTTGTTTACGAATTCAAATAAATCAACTGTGTGTTTTATTATCATAAATAATAAACCATTGTAGCTACAATAGCTACCAAAATTTACGTATGCTATTTGCTATCACAGCTCAACCAACACTCAAAACTACCTAAATATAAAGCTTTGCAATCTTCCGTACTGAAACAAATGGCTTGCTACGTGCCTGTAGACATCATATTTTCATGTAACATGATTAAATATCGAGGTTAAAAACACAGAAATAGGATCAAATTGGATCAGTAAGTATACCATCCAAGCATCCGAAAAGAACTACACTGCTTGGATATATGGTTACGATCAGACAAGGAATACCGTGGATATTTTTAAACAAATGGCATGTGATGGGCATCCGGCCTCCTGACTGTTTAAGTGAAGAAATTTTGCTAATATGGACAGGAGCCCAGTTCCTTTGTCCGTCACGGTCGAAGGAGTGGGCGCTGACCAATTTGCGGTCTGCTTTCGTAATTAGACCGTTGGCGAGAGGCATTATTCGCTCCGCATCAGTGCCCCTTTAAAGAACATCATGTTTGAGGAATTCACTTACTTTCAAGAGTTGATTTGGGGTTTTTTTACACAGCGATAGTGGGAAACGAAACTAGAGTGATCTCCCTTGAACCGCATATCGCTGCTGATAATGTTTCACGAAGGCATTGAAACTGTTGAGCATAGCATTATCAGGGACGGATCCAGAAACGGGGGAGTTCGCACCCCGAAAAGGATTTCCCTGAGGAGCACTTCCCCAATAACCTTTAGAGTTCATGATTATTTATGTGCACCCCATTTATCCAAAATCCCGGATCCGTCCTGAAATACCCGTCCCGACCCGGGTTCACGGAGCCACCCCATACGTATTGGTCAGTATAACTACTCGCAAGGTTTTCTCTGAACAAGCGCATGTTCTCCAAACTGGTTGTGTTGTTAAATACTTGAATTCGACTTCTATTTGTCACTGAAACAAAAGTAAGCTGATAAAACAAATATAAATAAATAAAAGTAAAATCAATTACACCAGTTACTCGCATTTGTTTAAATGATTTATGGCTACGAGATCTACGTGACGCCTGTCAGCTTGAATTTAATTATGTTTAATAAACTGAAATCACTCACGATATTGATTTGTTTTGTTCTCTGGGCATATTATAGTTATATTTCGTCGCCATGACCATATATTTTCTTCTTTATAAATCCGAAAATCCAAAGATTTGGTATTTTACTCTCCAGTGCACTCGGCAAAGAACATTACAACACATAATAATCATCTAATTAACTGGCCACCGCGGTGTCATTTGTGGATAAATTATACAACTGTCAAATGAGCCCATGTTTTGCTTTGTTTTGTCGGCTGGGACGTGGGACAGCGTCGTTCTGCGCAGTTGGGATATGATGACATGTCTACCAAGGTAGCAAGCTTGACCATCCGATCCCGTTAGTGGCTGGTTAGAACAGTTCTAACCCAGATATTCATGGTTTGAATATATCAATGCATTAAAATGTGTTTGTGATGTTTCAGGTGCAAAAAGATGCAACCATTTTGGAGAGAAAAGGTATATATATCTCATGTTTTATGTTGCCAGTTACAGAGCGTTCTACTTATCTGTATTATTCATTGTAACTTTAAACATACAGGTAGTTTTCTTTGTGGTCTAGGGGTGGCGGGGCAGCATAGTGGTGAGTTAAAGCGTTACCTTGTCACGCCGAATACCCGGGTTCGATTCCCCACATGGGTGCAATGTGCGAAGCCCATTTCGGGTGTCTCCCTCTGATGGAATATTGCTAAAAGTGATGTAAAACCAACTCACTCACTGTCGCCATGGCCAGGACACTATGGTAGGCTTCGACTAGTGGGAAGTGAAACAACCCTGCATATATAGAGTCCTCGACATTGTAACACAAAGCCTTATACATTTGTAACAATATCAGAGTTCGCGGTAGGTTTTGTGAGTGCAGATATAAAATTGTGAAAATGTAGTCCAAATCTTTTGCGCGTTACATTTTCATTACAATCTTGAATCATTTCAAATTGTATTGGTTGCTGTTTTAGGGTACTTTATCAAATTAAGTATATCAGAACCCATGCGTCCAAAACACGCATACAAAATATTTTTACGGGTTATTTGTTTTGTGTGAAAAACGCAGGTTTCTGTGTTAACGCGTGCACTGCTTACGCATTCACGGGCAATTTCGGTAATTTCGACACCAGCGTCATTTCTGGAACACGAATGGTGGGAAAATAGACTAACAGCTAGTCTCTGAAATGAACATATTTTACATGAAAAAAACGTTTATAGTGAAAAAAATAATATAATGAAATGGAGCCCTGAGACTTTCTTCATTTCCCTGAAGCTATTGAAATCTAGACTTGCCACATTTTCTAGACTTGCGTGGGCTTTCTTGGATATATATACTTCAGGGTCTGTACGACAGACTAGTGGGAAAATGGCGACCGAACAAGGAATAGCGACTGTGGTAAGTTACATTTTTACTCGAACTGGAGGGATATCTTTCCATATACATATTCTTGCTTCCGTTGTTTAGGGGAGGCCTGATTCACTTAGAATGGGCGAGTGTGTCCTTATAATCTTTATGACGAATATTAAAATGAGAATATATACATCTGCACCATCCACTTATGAAACAAATAATAAAAATTATAAATATGAACCAAAACAAAAATCAGCTTCAGGCCCGACCACCCAAATGCTTATTTTTATGGCAAGAGCGGTCGACCTTCAGTGGTTGTGACGTCATACCAAAGAGGACAGTTCGTGTGTTGGCCTTTCTTCTGTGGAGCGTACGGCATTAAGTTGAAAGTGACGGGAATGAAACATTTGTGTTGTGAATAGGTATTGGATTATATGGTGGTGGTGGTCATGTTGGAAAATTTTCTGAACCTCTGGACAGACGCAAAACATAAAGATCCAGGTTACAAATGATCTTCAGTAACCAATGCTTATCGCAAGAGGCGAGTAACAGATTCGGGTTGTCAGGCTCATGTTATCTAGGAGGGGCGGTGAGTAGCCCAGTGGTTAAAGCGTCTGCCCGTTCGATTCCCCACATGGGTACAACGTGTGAAGCCCATTTCTGGAGGAGTGCTAAGAGCGGCGTAAAACCATATAACGACATTAACAACATATAATTGCATGGCTCTGACCATGTTTCATTTTCAGAAGAAAATAAAGATGTATGTACATTCTGCGGATGGTTTGTTCTGTGTTAAAGCTGATGATTTGTCAGGACGAAAATCCTAACTTATTTCAGTTGTTGGGTAAAGCATTCTCTAACCTTTAATCTCTTTTCAACAGAAACAAGCTACTTTAATAAAATTGAAAATCAGCACCAATGAGACAGGTGATTCAGGCCCAGCGCATGTGGATTATATACATTTGTTTTAATGTAGCCATTTCAGAACCAGCTGTCCTAGTTTATATCTGCACACGTAAAGACAGACCACCCACTGTCAAGACCAATGTTCAGTCCACCTGACCACGGAACGTTCTGAAAGCACAACGAACATGCGGGACAGATTGTCGATTTATTTCTACATAAGTTCACCGAAAAGGCTTATATATACAAGTGCCATGATGTGTTGTCAGTAGGTGTATATTTACACGATGTGGCAGCACTGAAACGGGACTGGCTTTAAACACCGTACACAAAATCCACATTACATCCAGAGTGTGTGACATGCATCGAGGTAGCGGACTTATTCAAATGACAGGTATTGCATTGCCCACATTGTCCTAAAAACACCGTCTGAATACAAGTTTGCGCTTACAGGGCGCATCGAAGAGAAAAGATGTAAAACTTCAAAATTTGGTCTAAATACACAATCCTTTGTGCGAAACAAAATAAAGGATGTGGCAATTTACAGAAGTGCCTTGGAGGGAAACTCTGGTGCTGTTCAAGCATTATTCCGGTACTTTCAAACACAAAGCAAAAGCCGATATTGTCTAAACGTTTTAGCATGAATAGGCATACCTGAAGCAGTGTGAGTTTACAAAAATATATGTACTGAATAAGTGATGAATGAATTTTCGCGATCTGTTCGGATCATAAAAAGGTTTTTTTCCTCATGCTTCAAATGTCTACATCCCTGCATCAACTGGATACACCTGTGGATCATCCTCAGACAACCCAGGCATGTTTCCCTTTGACACAAACTCTTCAACACCGGTTACATTGACCTCGCTCTGAGATGTTTTATCGTCAAGGACATTTAGAAAACGCTAAAGCGACGAGCTAGTTTTCAAAACATAGTTTGTGACATGACATAATTTTTCAGATTTTCAGCACCAGAGGCTTACAAAACGAAAACAAATGTGTTTCTGTTACAAAGAATAACAATCAAAGACAAAACATTCTGTACATAGCTTATGTACATACGTAACTGTTTTCAATATTTAACCAGTTAAATAAGAATATTAATAGTAATCCTCAAAGGGCATGAATCCGTGTTGATTGTGTTGGTGCGTGATGCCGTACACCTGGGGCCGCTGTAGAGGGCCGTATATGGAATATACAGGTTTCCGGTATGTAGAGGTCATGTAGTTTGAGAACGGGTAGAGGTTATCTTCCCGAGCGCTCAGACGGTTCATGCCCCGGGCTCGCATGGTTTCGGTGACTGGTCGGCCTGATCTCAGGTATTTCCTGTCGTCGACTGGCCAATCCTTGCCCTCACGTGACCACTTTGGTATAGCGGAAGTGCCCATTCTGTACTCCCAAGGACGTTGACATGGCTCGTGTCGGTCAACGACCTTCGGTAGCTCCTCCTGGCGGCGCATTGGTTCACCGTTGTCGTACCATTTGTCTGTCCAGTGCTGGAACAGAGTTCTTTATATTTTTGTCACGATAAACCTTTATTGATACAAATCCCGAAATATCAGACACGATACACATATTTTGACACTTGATTCTGATGATGTTGACATATGTACTACTCTCGTAAATGATTTCAACGAGTTCATGCTGATACCGTGAACAGACAATTTCGAATCGGATGGTATTTAGTGAGATCTTGGACCCATATCTAGTCCTCCATGATAGATATTTCGGGGGAAAAGGTCCCTTGTCGGACTTTTAACAGTGTAAACCTGCATGTCATTACATTTTTAGCTTTTTATGTGGATTTGGTTTTTAATCTTGTTGCTGAATCGTCTTAGGCGGCGCAATCCACCGTGAAGAGTTTTGTCCCTCTGGCACGCCAGGAAACAATGACAGAGGCTACAGTCCCGCTCCATCCTGACTATACCCCTACACCTGGCGGTGTATTATAAGGGCTAGTTGATTTCTGAGACCTGTGTTACTAAGGGCTTTTTTCAAATATGTGCTGACGTGATACAACTGGGATCCTGTTCAGATCGGTGTTAACACAAATTCACTCATTCACTCAAACACAGGACACAACGTCAGTTACCATCGTTTGCTACTCCAAACCATGATTATAACATCGATGCAAGAATGTATAATTATGGTTTATTTGGAAAGTTGTACACTCCTTTATATTGTCTTGGAACAGTAATAAATCACATTTTCACATTCACCAGTCACTCCAAACGTTTGCTTTTCATCAATTACAATCAGATTCTATCCTCTCTTTTTTCTACCAGTCTACAGCATTTTCTGGGACACGATAATCTGAATACCCTATATGTATATTACAAATGTCGACAGAAATGAAACACTCTTAATTCCATATAAAGATGACCAGATCTGATGGCCACGATGAGTACATACCTGATAGGACTCACGGCCAACTTTAGAAGTGTATTTTTCTGGAACACTTCGCCTGGTAAATAATAAAACAAATAAATATGCCATAAAATGTTTAACGCCACACACAGCAACAGTCTGTAAATAAGTCAGTACCAGATAATCATGTGATCGACATCACGAGCATCGCCCAGTTCAAGTGGGATACGAGGACATGTACCAACCAAGTGAAGGTCCCGAAGATCATGTTAATTGCCCCTTCTGACCAGCATAGGCTGCTATTTCCAACCAGTGCCTTTATATTCAGAGTAAGTGGGTGAGTGAATTGTGTTTCGCGCAGATTTTAGCAATATTCCAGCAATATCAAGGAGGGACACACTTGGTACCCACGTGGAGAACAGAACCGGAGTTTTCTGCGTTACGAGAGAACGCTTCAACCACAAGGCTACATCGCCGCCCTTTTATGAGACACAACAGGAAAACAGACAAACAGAATTTATGGGTTTATGTACGTATTAACACCTTAATTAATCTCTGTTTGACTAAATAATTGGGTTGATTAATAGTTTTTTCTAAGCTGCATCGTCAGTATTTGTCACTCAGGCTGAAGACATTTCACTGTTTTAAGGTGATTTCATAAATATTTTTGTAGGACTGTATTTTGTTGAATGCTTTTGTGATAGGAAAACATACCATTACAAGGGTGACGTCAGGGTGAAAATAGAAACATACCTGAACATTTCTTGTGACGAAGGATATTTCGGGACAGTCGGAGGAATGTTAACCCAGTAGGGGTATCGACTCTGTGGTCTGTTGAAAAACAACGTATCCGCCATGTTTGTCCGTTTTACCGCTGTCCTCCACCAACTTTCCGCGCAGACTATCTCTCAACTGCAACACGAAAATGTATTGTTGAAGGTCGCACATAACATACACTAAACACGCCCCGGTATAAATTTCATTTAATTTATTTTCACATGAATTCCTACCGATTCAAAATTTATTTCTCAACACGACACATGCTGTCAATAAGCACAAAAATAATGGCATTGACGGGTCGAGTTTGTTTACATTGTGCATGCTGGAAGGGGCTAGCAACGTGCTGTCATGGCGACGTCGATACATAAACACTGCCGCTTACAGCCCTGCAAGGCGTCGAGGCGGGTTGAATGCTTATCATGTACTGTATGCCTATCGCTCTATATTAATGGTTGATGTTTTAACTCATCCATTAATGGGGAATCATCATCCGATACTTTACATTTGATGAATTGTTGCATCAACCAACGCACCTGCCTCGTTTTGTTAACAAGCGACATATCCGAGGTCTAAGTATGGCCGCCTCACAACAGTTCCTGTCAACACCCGCCAAATTACCCAAATTATGGTATGTTTATTGCTGTTGTTTAATCATAATTTCATTTGAGAAAAAACATATTTATTTGACAGCGTGTCCGGTACAATGAAACATGTAGATTTCATACTTTTGGTTGTCATGTCGATACCTCTATGAGAACCTATGAAATGCATTGGAATATTTTTAACACGTTATTTATGTAAATGCGTGATATCACAAGAAACAGTATTTAACGGTCGTGCGAATAAGACCCGATAGAGGTAACTGAATTACTAAAATACAATCATCTTACCATCAAAGTACTAGAAGCTCTATTTTGCGATAACATAGTCAAATGACATATAACACCTGCTTACAGCACACGTTTATACGGCTTTTCAAGACTTCGTTTAACACTGACAGATCTAGCATTAAGTGTTTTCTGTTTTTAATGTTGCTCTCCTGACAGGGTTCATATCTTTATAGGGGGATGTTCGTATTGTTTCAGGCAACCGAAGTTGCACGAATGGAACCCTTATCACTGCAGCTCTCCTGATGTTGCCCACGTGAGTTTTACAAATCCGCCATTTCCAAACAACATTAATGTGTAAATATTGAAAGTGAATACAGCAGGTATTCTTCTTTCCGGAAAAAACCCCCGTTAAACATACGAGAAAACCCATTTACTCTCGTAATCAAAATAGACACATAGTAACATACTATCAATACCTTGATTAAATTTTTGATTATTCAGCATAGCGGCAGAACTGTATTTGAGGGAAAACAGTCTTGAAATCTTTTTAAAAAGCGTTGTTTGATGTGATAAACATTACTTTCCCTCAACAAAACAGGCGGGGTGGCGGAAGTGGAGCGCGGAGCATCCTGACTGGTACGCTCGTCGTGCTACGTCACAGCACCCAGACTGGTACAACCGGCGGAGGGATACAGTGAGGAGAGGTGGAGCATTCATAGGACATTGGCATACTTTGGCATCTAGCCAGCTTGTTGTCTAATATGTTGTGTTATCGATACAAACAGTCGGCCTAAAAGGGAGTGTGATGTAATACAGGGTAGTTCTGTTGGGCAAGATAGGTCATAAAATACTAATTTGTATTTGTACAACTAGGAATTTTAGTAATCCCCATATTATATTTAATATTTGCATTGTTCCACTATGTACAGTGATTTTTTTAAAAGTATTTTCAGTAATTCTGCATAATGTCGCATTAATTCTGATTGCATCATAACCTTTTGAGTGTCAGATTGATTCTTTTACACACAGTTCGCACAATGAGTGAGTGAGTGAGTGAGTGAGTAAATGCTTATGTGACGTGGCAGGATCTCAGCCCTTTCCATTCGTGCTCAGAAGAAATGCTC
Source organism: Haliotis asinina (assembly GCF_037392515.1). Classification (NCBI taxonomy): domain Eukaryota; kingdom Metazoa; phylum Mollusca; class Gastropoda; order Lepetellida; family Haliotidae; genus Haliotis; species Haliotis asinina. The sequence continues at coordinate 97,144,837 of NC_090280.1, forward strand.
AGATACATTCTAGTATGTGGAGGGGCTGCATAGGTCTTCAAAGTTGGCGTTAACACACTCACATATAAAGTAAGCCCATACAATAGCTGATGTAACTCAAGTAGTGTTAATCGAACTTGAGCATTCATTCCTGTCACCATTGTTTTCCAGCCGACTACAAGAACATCAACTGGCACTATGAGCGCCCCTCCAAACCCACCAGCCGCACTCACGACGACTTCGTACCCTACACCAACGAAGTTATGATGAAAGACGTCATCAAGCCCATGTCACACAACAAGGGATTCCAGGGCACCGTGACTTTCCCCAAACCTTTCCCCATGGAAGTTCCTCCCCCTAAGTGGGGTCTGTACCACCCACACCATTACGAGGAACCCACCCGTTTCAATCACTTCCCACCCGTCCGATACAGTGGATATTACAATTGAAATGAAAAACGTCAATCGTCATAACTGGCTTATTTCCGTAACCTACAGTTTCCATTCGGCTTCTTCCGGAAAGGTTTACGAATAGCAGACACCAGTCGTCACCACTCGCCTGTTTATGTAAAGACGCTATTGGACTTGTTCATTAATAATATCAGTTGGTCATGAATGGACAAACAACACTGAGTTAGTTCAGTTTCATCCTATACCTATAGAAATTATATTACTGAGCGCTCTGAAATTGCAACGTTCCTGTCAAAGCATCGCTCGTCAAAGCTGAAGGAGTTCCCAACATAAACTCAATACAGATTGGTGTCTGTTCATTGCAATAGCTGCAGTTTTTCCAATCTGATCATTCGTGTCCACTCTTGTCATCCCGGGACAAACCGAAAACGGAAAGAGACGAGAGGGGACGAATGTCCAGCACATGGTCTTAACAATTTGCTATATTAGAATCTTATTAAAGGAACACGTATTTGATGAAAATATATATTCATGGCATAATTAGCATGTCACCGTCATTTAATGCCTCCAACCTTTTATTGTGTTGATAGAAAAGTGTTGAAATCATAACAAGATATTACGACCGTTGGGTTCTTTTTTTTAAATCGTTGCATGTACTGAACATGTTTTCACTTTGACAACTATCACTGCACGCATGTGACTTACATCATGTTGGTATCAGTGATTGGAGTTCCTGAAAATATGATGGCCAACATTTACATTAATCTGACATTTGCAGGGTTGCTTTTTATTCACTGAAATTATTCTTAAGCCAGTTTCTTCTTACATAGGGGTCGATGTGCAAAACAACCGTAGCGCTCTGACTACCTTAAGTCTACGTTAAGGTATGGGAGTTAAAGTCGCCTTTTTGCTAAGATCGCTTTGTACAACGGCTCCATGGTCTTTTCCAAGATAATTTATATTTCGTGTGCGTCTATATACGTACAGTGTGTCAAATATAAAGACCATACATCTGTTAGAACACCCGGCGTCTATGGTTCCTTTCCTGAAACTACATTGATATACTTTTATCTGTCTGTCAAATGAGATGAGAAAAATGAGTTCCAAAATTGACTGCAAACCTCGATTACCCAATGTATTGTTATACCTGGATTCCACTAAACTGGCTAATCGAGGACTTGTAGCCAGTTCTTTTTGGAGGTCTGGAGAGCCGACTTGATTGTTATGTGTGTAAGGACTGTTTATGATTTCTTTCAGCTGTGCTGTTTGATTTACTGATCTACTGGAATCGATCTCTTATAAGTGTGATATTCGACACAGATCAGTAATCCATGCATGATCCCCTACAAGTTCTACGTGTATTATTAACTACGTGTATTGATAAGCTATGCCGTAAAGATGAAGGAAAACCAAGTTCTGTGTATAGTCAACTTCTTATTGCAATGAGTGCGTTTTTTCGTGTATGTTATCACAGCGTTGACTATCCATAGGCCCTGGTTTTCATTTACATAATTATTACATTGATGTAACACATAAGCTACATATAGTTGATCCTTAGTTAGCTGTACACTGTTTCGTATATTCGATGTGAACTATTTTGGGGATCACCATTGGATCTTAGTCATGTCAAATAAAGTATTTATATCATATTTAAGAATTTAAAGGATATTTTATATGTAACATATGTTCGTATATATTTCTGATTACCGCACATTAGGGACACAGATTGGAAATAATTTTCACCATGCAAGGCAGGTTGTTATGGACTATTCCAGGCATCAGGGAGTCACGCGGCACGTGTACTCGAATGGTTCCTCGTTTTATCAGTCACTGGATTAGGTGGTCGAAACTCAGTTAATTTTACGGATCAGACTCATATAACTGAAAGTGGTCTATGAAGGAAACAAATGCAGTCTGTGTATCTCTACCATATGATTGTGCATCTCTGCGACTACATGACGGCGGTATGTACAGATAATCTAGTCTGGACCAGACAATCCAGTGAATGACAGCGTGGGCACAGATTTTCGAGGCTGGGATACAAGATATTCGTCGATCCCGTTAGTCGCCATTTACGACAAGCATGGGTTGCTGCAGACAACTAAACTAACCCAGGTCTTTGTCGGGAGGTCGGAGACAAAACTCACATCTGGGTATAACCTCACATCAGCATTGGTTAGCCATATAGCGGCATGAAACCACATGCGGTAGTATGACAAAACCGGCAATGTGTAAACAGCTTCACAGACAAGTACAATAATCTTGAACTCTGTGGTAAACCCGACTTCACCTATTACCTGACCGAGACAAACATGTTTTACTGCTATCGAGTCTTACGGAAACCGGATTTTATTTACATTTTCACATAAACGTGTAAATAACGAAATATGGTTATTTGTTTGATTACTAACGTGTTACAAGTTTATGGCAAAGGTTATCACAGGCAGCTGAAGTTTATCCATAAAGCCGAACGTCAGAAGTGAACACTGTAATGAGAAAAAATGTTTGCCTTTAAAAGAATATATATATATCACAAATCTTGAAGAGTTTTCTCCAACTTAGATAAATATCACTTACAGCTGACAAGAAAAACGTACCCTTATCGCACCAAGCCACATGACCTCTCCAATCGAAGCTCACCTTAATTTTACCATTGTTGCACGATGTATTTCATTTAAGTGAAAGACATTCGTGACTAACTGTGTTATTCTGAGACGTGCCGAATGCTTTCTTGTTGGCACTAAAGTACGCTCGTTATTGATACGTTATCTGCATTATTGCTGATGCGGCGATAAACAACATTCACCCTCTGTTGTGCGCGTTCAAGTGTTGGGTCAGGTGAGCTACAAGTTGAAGTGAAAAACGACAGAGGGTAAGGACACGACGTGTCCCGATGTGATCACGCATAAGTGAAGTTAAACAGGGCACTTGCAAAACCTGTGGTTTCTCAACACAAGACTGAACCAAGTCACCGTTACTTTTAGTAGCTGGTATTATGGCGTTAACTTGAATAAGATCTTATGTGAACAAAAGAAAAAAGTGTGTGCGTGCGTGTGTGCGTGCGTGCGTGTGTGCGCGCGTGTGTGTAAGGCTTTTGTCCAGCGACTATAGAAAATATGTTGTTTACGAAGAAATATATGTCGAATACAGCAAATCTTCAGTTGAAGGTGACAAGTTAATTAAAAATATACCCATTTAAGCAAATTTCCAGCAATATTACGGGGAGGTACTCAGTATATTATTTTGTCGGGGCAAGAGATATATTTATGGTGATGGTGGAGGGTTAAAACGTTCGCCCGTCACGCCAAAGACCCGGGTTTGATTTCCCATTTGGGAACAATGTGTTAAGCCCATTTCTGGTGTCCCTCGCTGTGATGTTGCGGAATAGTGCCCAAAGCGGAATAAAAGTAAACTCACTCACTTTGATACTCTTTTATTCCACGTTTGGGAATATGTCACATGTGGTCTTTACACAATGTCCAAACGTGGGCTATTTAACCTGGGTATACTACAGGAAATAGGAACTATCCCTCAGCCACAAGGTGTCCCCAGGTCCTTCAGAGTCAGCGCCTCATTGAGTGAGTGTGTTTAGTTTTACGCCGCTCACAGCAATATTCCAGCTACATGGCGACGGTCTGTAAATAATCGAGTCTGGCCCAGACAGTCCAGTGATCAACAACATGTGCATCGATCTGCGCAACTGGTAATCGATGACATGTGCCAACAATATCAGCGAGTCTGACCACCCGATCCTGTTAATCGCCTTTTATGGCAAGCATGGGTTGCTGAAACCCTATTCTATCCCGGGACCTTCACGGGTTAGTCAGTGGTAGATGCTTCCATTAAGCAAAAGGCAGTATTTCGAATGAAGCACAAGGCATTAACAGCGTCAGGAGTTTAAGGCGATATGTGTTTTCAAGTATTTTTTCCTGAAAATTGGAGATAATGTGTTAAGATTTCAAGGTGCTCGAATTTCATGCAGACTCACTTGATCTTAATGGACACGTGTGACGGAGTCACGCCTTTATATCTAACCAGAAACATGAAAATAGAACTGATATTTAGAAATAAAAGAAAAAACATGTTTGTCCTTTGTGACATAAGGCTGTCTGAGGTGACAGTTCACGTGGAGGACATGTAGCAACACATACTCGGGAATTCGCGTGACAATATTTGAAAGTGCAGGTGCTCCCTTCCCATGATTTGTTGCCATGGTATCGCGTTCCATCATTATCTGCATTTCTTATATAAATATAGACCTAACGGCTTTTATCTGTCTTTATACTTACAGGTGTTTTTCAAACAAGGTATGTACATATTTTCCCTTTTCTTGTGAAATTATTCCATAGTGTTACCGTGGTTGAAGCCATGAATTTAACATGTATTTGGTCTTGCCGAGGCTCAGTGTATCTTGGACAGGGGCGAAAAATGAAAATAAAATCATAGTTAAATATTCAAAAGAAGAGTTTAGTTTTACGCTTTTAGAAATACGCATACTCATACAGTCGCCCAGAAGACCCTGTGCTGAGAATTGATCTTCTGCAACAATGCATTCTTGTCGGAAGAGGCGACTAGCGGGGTCGGGTGGTCAAACCCGCTGTATTGGTTGACACGTCAACGTATTCCAACTGCGTAGATCAATGCTCATCACTAGATTATCTGGTCCAGACTCGAATATTTACAGTCCCCTGTCATGTATTGCGGAGTTTCGGCGTTAAACAGAAAAACATGAAAGAAACAAATAAGTCGCCCTTGAGCATGTTTTATTGAAGGCTAATCTGCCCGGGTCAAGACAATATATTTGTTTTACCGGATCTTCACAAGTGTGTCAAGACAATATATTTGTTTTACCGGATCTTCACAAGTGTGTCAAGACAATATATTTGTTTTAAGAATACTGAAATGTTCTAAACATTCATGGAATGAATGTTTTTCTTCTTATTTCGGAATCCAGCTTCAACATGAAACTGATCCTCTTCTTCGTCTGCGTTGGTGTTGCTGTCGCCGCCGTCCACGCCAGCGCTCCAATCGACGCCCATCTCTGTATGTGACTCAGACATATGAAAACGCAATACTTCCTGCAGTACCTCCTAAACATTATCAGATTCACCTATATCTCAGAGTGTAAGAAGGTGTTTACACAGACTGCAGATGTACTTCATATATACTCAAGCACATACGAAGGCGTTTTGTTTTACAAGTTCGGGTGAATGAGAACATTCGGAATGTCATTTTGCGTGTCTTACACGATTCAAGGTCAATACTGAGTGTAACCCCCATGTGACAGCCAACACACTTCCCTCGTACCCCGTGTCAGCCTCCTGATCCTCGTGGGGGAGGGGCAGTATACGCCACAACTCATATTAAGCAGCTTCCAACTGGGTCAGGTTCTATACAGAAGGATCTCTTTTTGCACACAACGACCAATCATGTCCAAGATGTGCGCTAAAGGGTTAAGATCAGGACTCATTCAATCGTGGAATATGACAGGGGCGCTTAACAAAGTTCTTTGTGTATACATGTATATATTCTGCATCTCACTGCGGTCAGACATCTGGTCGCTACGAGGTGTAGTGTAGTAGTAGGGGCACTTTGATCTAATGTATGAATCCTTGAGATTACGGCTGTATTGTCTGAAACGTTGGCTCGTCCACATGAAAATATCTTGCCAACAGAGATGTTGATGTTGTTGTTTATAAAGAGGATACTAAACGTCCTTCAATGTAATACCATTTTTGTTAAAGAGTTTGATACCAGATCCTTCTCGGGGAATCTCACCCTTCTGCAAGTCATCCAATGTCCACTGTGACAGGCATTAGCACTGTGGCATCATCTGGCATCACGTGATATTACAATATGTGTAATAGCATTGTAGATTTATTAAACAGTGATATCTTCATCGGGTGAGTAATAACATGGATTAGATATTTATATCATTTTTTTCAACAGTTGATGGTCTTGCCCAAGAGCTCGGCAAGGTTCTGAAAGGAATGTACGATTCTAAACAAACTATCACCCAGGCCCAGTGTATTACTGACTGTGAAACCAACATGGGACTTAGGGACAACCTCTGCAAGGACGTCTGCAGAATGTAAGATCAGATTTATACACACGGGTTGTCTGAGGCGCCACACGCTGTTAAAAGTTACGGCCCTTTAGCACACCATGGCCTTTAGGACATCCCGTTAAGGATCATGTGGGAAGGACCCGTAAGAGTGACCCTTATAAGGATGCAATCATATCTTTGATTACCGGAAGCGAAAAATCTGATTTGAATGTAAATAACTATCACCGCCATATTGCTGAGTGCGGCGATAAACAAAAAAACAAATATGACTGAGGGTTCGAATCCCGGTTCGCCATGATTTTGTTCCTAGGTTTTTCAGCCTCATACCCATTATAACCAAAATGGTATCCGTACCATTATACTTAAAAACTTTGGTCGTGCAAATATTTCCAATTTTTGTAGAAATACGTTTTAAATGGTTTTTTTAAATCTTACAATCTCTGTTTCTGTTTCAGCGCCGCTACAAAGTACCACAACGTCCTTTCATCCTAATTGACACAGCAGGACTTCCATCCGTCAATATATCCCTTTATCACACTATCTGATTGTAGTTTGTTTGTCTGTTAGCATGTTCAACACAACACCGTCTGTTCCTGGGTACAGTGGGCGATAGTTAAAGAGTCCGCTCGTGACACAGTTGGCCAGGGCCGATTCCCCACATGGATACAAAGTGTGAAACCCATTTCGGGTGCCCCCGCTGTGGTATTGCTGGTAAATTGCTAAGGTGTTTCACAGGTGGAGTTTATGACACAAAGAAGAAGAGCATAGAGCAATGCCCCTTCCAGAATTCCATGCATCGGGCGCTATCTCATACATCGCAGCAATCAAGGTTTCCAGAAAACAGGGGGCGGTCGGGTAGCCTAGTGGTTACTGCGTTCGCTCGTCACGCCGAAGGCCCGGGTTCGATTCCCCACATGGGTACAATGTGTGAATCCCATTTGCTGGTATCCCCCGCCGTGATATTGCTGGAATATTGCTAAAAGGCGGCGTAAACCTAAACTCACTCACTCACTCCAGTAAACAGTATTGGGATTCAGACAGGGGGAAATACCAACATGTATACACTCGTGTCGTAAACATAGTGTGACATGTGCACTCACGTAATATCTTCTATTTACGACCCATATGTATATGAATACAATGGATAGTAATGAAAGTATTACACTCGAGGGTGTGCCACACGACTTATTCGAAACTCGCGCAATATCGTTTATTCCCATAAATTAGCTCTCGCTCGGACAATACAAAATTTCAAACTCGTTTCGTAAAAGACATATGACACACTTGCTCGTGTAAAAATCTCTATTTTCTTTCTCATTCAGTAACTTTCATCTTTTCAAAGAATGGAGTTTATTCATAACATTTCTGATGCGGTAATAATGCATTACACTGGAGATATTAGCCATTTCCGTGTGATGTTTTTAGGATTACTTTGTGGATTTGGGGATTAATTTTAGGGTTAGGTTAGGGTTAGGGACCTACTACAATATGGTAGGTAGATTTCGAGCCAAAGGTATTATCACAAATAGCAACACATGACAAAATGTCACACTACAGGGGCGTGATTCACAATTGTTGTAACCATGGCAAACCGGCCCAGCCCAGACCACAACCAAATGAATTGAAAATTGCAACAAGAAACCGTTTGTAGCTTTTCCTGTTTCATTTTATTATTATTGTTTATATATATGCAAGTAGTCCATTTGTGACACGTGCATTTCCATCTCATTTCTTGTGACAAAGATTATTTTTTCTGACAAGCAGGAAATCATTTTGCTTTTATCAGTTTTTGTGATAATCAATCACGATCACTCTGAAAATAATATTGTTCTTCGCGAATGTCTTTGAATTCTAATTCTCTAAGACGGATACGCTACCATAAGTATACTAAATAATGAAATCACATTCGAACGCAAAATAAATCATCCTGGGCACCAGACCTTTGCTGTAGAGATATTTTGGTTATTAAATCAGTTCCGTCAGAAGACGTTTACTTTTAACTGTTGACAGAACCTTTTACATAGGGGACCTGAAAAGTTAATACAACCGTCAACACAGAAGAGCGAACCGTTAACAAAACGGGGTCACACAGAAGGGTTATAGTGTTAAAAAACTGTTCACATAGACAATCCATACTTTTAATAAAATCGTTCACACAGACAATCCACACTGTTAACAAAACCGTTCACACAGACGACCCATGCTGTAAACAAAACAGTTCATATAGATAATACATACTGTAAACTAAACCGTTCACATAGACAACTCATCCTGTGAACACTACCTTTCACACAGAGGGGATATGCTGTCAACAAAACAGTTCACATAGACAATCCATACTGTTACCAAACCGTTCACATAGGCAATCCACAGTTAACAAACCCGTTCACATAGACAATCCATACTGTTAACAAAACCGTTAACACAGCCAATCCATACTGTTAACAAAACCGTTAACACAGCCAATCCATACTGTCAACAAAACCGTTCACATAGACAACTCATACAGTGAACAAAACCTTTCACACAGAGGGGATATACCATCAACAAAACAGTTCACACAAACAATCCACAGTTAACAAACCCGTTCACATAGACAACCCATACTGTAAACAAAGCCGTTCACACGGCCAATCACAGGCAACTGTAGCGCAAATGGGTTACGCAGCATAAAGAAATTGACCAGTCTTCTTACATACGGGCGAAGAGAGCAAAGGTTGGCAACGTACTTTCTTCCCTTCAGTTCGAAAAATATTTTTCATGTCAAAATAAAATATCGCCACCATCAAAAGTATACGCCCATTTCTTCGCTGGGTTGTGCTCTCACATTTCCAACCCCATGTCTTAACAATTACGTGAAACATTTTTTATTGAATCAGACCGTTCTTCGCCTCCATTCCCCCTTCTAGCTTAGGTCCAATGGAGTGAAGGAACAGGAGGCTATTATTCTACATGAAATACTTACAGTTATCTCCCCTGCTTCAATAGCCCCTTGCGCCTGAAGTGTTTTTAAGCGGAATAAATGTTACGAACATTCTACCAATAGCGACGACAGATAAGACAAATAGGCTCTAACAGGTTCATGATAAAATTAGGCAATATGGTGTGTCTTTCTAAATTCTGCTTATTCTTGTTCCGTCACTCCTTTCAACCAGAAGGTGGCAGGAGTAATGGAGACGAAGAACTATCAGTATCTGAATACCAAGAGTGACGTTTCTTCCGCTCTGCTTGTCCCACTGTCGTGAGGGATCTCCCCCTGGAACCTAGCACTGGCATTTTTCCTACTACTCAGACAGGCCTGTTTTATTGTCAAATATGGATCACTCACGAAGGTGATAGACCAAGTTTGAATCCACTGACATCCCCCATGCAAATTTAAGTGGTCCTAATTTGTGGACACGGCCTCCAAGCTTATCCAAAATCAGGGAGCCTATATATGTGTTGTCGAGTATCCCTGTCAAAATATTCCATTGTCCATGCACGTGGACAATAAAAGAATGCCATGTTTAAAGAGATATGCAGTATAAAAGAAGATAACATGCTAAATTAAACGGTTGTCATGACAACCAATCTGTAAGTGCACGTGTCCTTTATCTGGAAACAAAATCACAGGGGGCGGGGGTGTTTGGGTGTGTGTGTTCATCCTGTGTTAAAGCTCTAATTGATAATTGATGAATTTTGTTATTTGTTTTTCCTCAGTTGAGGACGTGTGTTTCCATGAAGTGCCAGATTCACGCATACAGTCCGTAACTGAGCAAGATAAACTTTTTGAGGTTACCTGATTAGAAAACACACCCTGATTCAATTCATTTGCGATCCATTCGTTCGACAAGTATACTTACTTTACTAAACTGCGATCAGTGCTTTCATTTCTATATGTACAGATGTAACATTCTAAAATATTTCATCTGGATCGTAAAGGTCATTTGCAAGAAACATTGATTACAGATATACCGTTCCCAATGGTGATTTTAAGGAGGGGAGGGGCGAGGGGGCTTTCAACCCAGTCTAAGTAAACTTAGTCTCAGTGTATGTCGCTACACTCCACCACTGAGTCTAACAAAACCTAGTAGAAGGTCGTGTCAGGTAACCTTTGAGCTACATATAACCGTCAAATCAAACGCGAGACGGTTAAATAGATTTAACCAATAACACAACGGCAACTATTTTGGGATTAGAGGGACTTTCAAAATATTCAGGTCACTGACACAGTTCTCTCCACAAACAAAAATCCGCATATAACACAGTTATTTGACCAGTTCTATATACGCTTTGGGGGTTCTGTTGACATGGTTACCATTAGCCAATATTTCAGCAATATGGCATCCTTGAATATTGCAAAAAACACTATTTTCAGGGACTGTTTACTTACCGTTGTCATGGTTGTAACGTGCGCCGTGTGCATCACCGGGAAGTATTAAATAGCATTCGGAATCGTTCGGGTACGAAACCTTTTCGAGATAAAAAGTTCAAAAGGTATGTGCGAATGTGCACTTTTGGTAAGCTGTGTTCTCATTGGTGAATCTCAAAGGTTACCTGACGCGAACACCCATAAGGTTTTGTAAGATTCAGTGGTGGAGTGTAACGAAAAGTACTGAGGATAAGTTTACTTAGACTGTGTTCAACCATTTTGTTCTTGGGAGAGTCATCAATTTAGTACACGTGGACCGGGGGTGGGGGTGTCAGCAATTTTTACTTGGAAATATTAAACATGCTTGACAATCTCCCCTACTAGCCACAAATTATGAACAGTCTCTTACAGATAAGTTGAATCGTGCAGACATGTAATGTTATCATATTATTTACGGGACATCCATCATGTACAAAAATAAATACTGATCTTTCGTCAATGGTGAAACTATTTTTGTCTCTTACCTCCCCTTCCAGCGCCACTGTCAAACTGTCCAACATTCTCTACCATTGAATCATCCACGTCAGCTGAACACATATCTTATCCAGAAATGTATCCTGATGGTCAGCCGCAATGTTTGTTGTGATATTGGAACAGAATATGATACGTTATAAGCAAGATTACTAAACGAGCCATCATACAACAGATACCGTGTTCCTTTTGATTACAAGGTGACTACTTATCTGACGAACAAAACGGGGGCAATTCTACATCTCTAGCACTGCGGTTGAGTGAATCGTGGTAACTTTCCACGAAACGATTGTTGCGCTAAGATGATCGTTACTCTCATGCTTTTAGGCTTACATCTGTCTCTCGTAGCGCTACGATCGCCTTGGGGCATACTTTTGAAAAGAAGAATCGTGTAGACAATTGTGACAATACCACCCCACCCCCCTTCCCCCCACTCTTAAAATCAACATCACTCCCCTTGCCATAAATTATGAATGGTCCCAAGTGAAGGTTGTAGATGTTCATACCTGTACCCACTAGCACTGTTGAACCTGCAAGACAGGAAACATAAAATTCTGCCCTACCCTTACGCCATATTGCTAATAATTCTCAATAAAGGCATTATGGTATTAATTTCCATCAAATTCAGATAATACTAATAAATACCATCTCTACAGATGTGTAATATATTTAATAATTCCATCAGCCAAGCAGTGTCATATTAATAATTATTACAACATGCAATATTTGTTATTGAAGATATTTAGTAATTTAAACAAATGCAATGGTTACATAGTCAATGCATTTCAAAATATTGTCAATAATATCACCCCCAGTATTTAAGAAAGACTTTTAATAATTCCACCACATGTACTGATTAAATGTTATCAATGATTAGCAGCTCATGCATTAGTTAGGAATTATTAATATCCATCCTTGCATTAGATAAATACTTTATATAATTCCCACCATGTCGGAAGTTACATATATATCTTAACAATCAAACTGCTACATTGTGATCACCAAGTACAGATACAGAAACAGAACCTCATGATCTTGTGAATTTTTTATTTGGCAATTTACATACCTTACAGGTAGACTGCAAGGTTGGTATCAAATGTTCCTTTACACAAAACAACAGCACTGTCTGTCATGGCAATGTCTAGAATGAGGATAAATAAACAACTGAAGACTTGTTGGTAAAAATACAATGAGTTCAACCCCTACACAATAACAACCAGGGAACCCCTAAACCGTCTTCACTGGAATACAGCATCAGTGTGAAATTACAATGTACAACTTTCTGATTGGATGAGAGGGAAGCCACATGACCATGAAAACAAACATTCACTAAAACCGACAGATTCTCAAGCCCCTACCATCTTTCAGTTTGAGACTTCCATCACAAGGAGAAAGTCAATTCTAAAAACAGGATGGGGGACAATCAATGGACAACATTGATACTGGCAATGAATGTTGTCACAAATAATAAAAAGAAAAGGCTAAACTTCAGGAAACCTAATTGGTAAGGTGGTAAAAAAATATAAACACTCTAATGACAAACACTTGTAACAATGTTTCAGGACTACTTCTTGTTGCCTTTTCAGATATATTAAACATTATCTTCATTAAGGACATTCCAAGGCCCTATCTTGCCTCCAACTTGTATTCCTCTGACAGAAGCATGAAGTGGCCATGAAATGTGCCTACAAATGTAATGAGGACAAAAGCAGTCCTGACATACATGAACAAGAAGTTATCAATAAAACAGTGTCATCTCTTCATGATTGTGTACATCTTTTGCTAACATGTCTACCAATGACTGGGCAGGAGGATGTGTTTGTGGTAACAAACTCTGTTCCGTCCACCTGGAACAGTCACAGACAGAGTGGCCTACTGGGTTCTGTGCCTTCTCATGAGACATACCATCCAAGTTTGAACCCTGACACAAGTTTCCTGTTCTGGGACAACTTAACCATTTCTCTAACTGGATCACTCCTGACTTCCAGAATGTAGCCCACTGGTTACTGTGTCCTACAAGACACATCCCAGGTTCGAATCCTGATACATGTTAATCACTGGTTGTGTCCCTCCCATTCACATCTATAAAGTTGCTACAACTACCGGTACTTGCATCATGCTAGGAGAGCCCTGATATATATCAGTGCTGATGACACAGGCCAACTTCCAAGGTTACACTACGTCCTATAATATACACTTTAGCACAACACTTTCTGAATCTGGACTGACACAGAAGAGCAGCAGTCACAACATCATTACACTGAAAGCCCTCTGTCGTAATCTCAGCACCAGCTCACATCAACGTTAACAGCAGCACTCTAAATAACTCACTTACAGGGCTGTACACTCAGTCACATGATAGATAACCTAATAGTTATCACATACAGTATTCCATATATGAGAACCGGGTACTTGTCCAGTAAAGTTTCATAACACATCATCACTTGGGAAGCCTTTACCTGCAGCCTCACATAGTTCATCTATTCAAGGCCACGCTAATTCATCCACTTGTACAGCATGCCTGTGAAATGGTGACATTATTAAAGAACAATTGAATAACAAAGATGTGATAATGAGGTCTGCTACTTGTACAGAGCAGCCATGAAAAACTTATTTAAACATTGACATTAATATAACAGTTTTTCTGTCTTCATTGCTCATGTGAAACTTCACATGCTGCTCAGAATGATTTGAAACTGAAAAACATTTATAAAGAATAGAACTGGAAGGCTCATCAAATACATAAAACATTACTAAATTAAGTCAATGATTTCTTTCTAAGCAACAAAACTGAGTTGTCCCCTCTACCTTCAGCATTTTGAGAAATTTGAGGACATGATCTTTAACTACCAGTCAGACTAACATTTGATGGAATTATTTTTCCACGTGTTCATAGTGCTCATTGTTGAAGCACTGAATGCCCAGTGCTTCATGATGAGAGTGGAGATGACAATTGATATGTGAAAAACATTAAATGCAAATATTCTCGTAATCGCGCACAGTTTGAATGGTACAAGAATTTTGTCAAGTCAGAAGGTGGTGATTATTTAAACGCTTTGTCACAATGTGGTCTCCTGAGTTGTCATGGGTACGTGCAAAGGAATGAGGCATATTGCCATAATACAAGAGCATGGATATACAGATACAGGCACCACTATTTTCAGTAGTGCTCACTGCCTGTATAGCTCCTTGTATTTCTTTCCAGCATGCTGATTGGATAGTTCATTTCAATTGTTCCATTAGTCTTATTCCATGAGTTTATAGTGGGGCATAGCAATGTGTTACTAAGAGATAGTCACAAAGATTTCTGGAAACATTGCTCAGGGAACAGGGAAACAAGTTTGATGTCTCCAGTGGAGATTAGTGCAGCACATATTCAGTGTTTGCCAAAATGTAGAAAACCTGACTCCCAAATCATGTCCACGACTCCCTCTTGTAACATGGGAGTCATAATGACTCATGCATTTTTATGCATGGATGCAGAAAAACTGCTTATTTGACTCCCCAAAATACTGTAATCCATGACTCACACAAGGGTGTGATGATGACTCCTAATTTCTTATGCCTAAGCAAACACTGCATATTTTTTTCTACATTTTCTCAACAAAAATACAGTATGGGTAACAATACTATCAAGGATAACCCACTCACAAATCAGAATTATATGTCCCTCAAGCATTAATACTGAAAGTTCACGATGAATGGAGCTTACAATATTAATTCCCTCTGTGCAAATACGAATTACAGATTACCTGTCTCTGCATTTATACAGAAATTTATCAAAATGGCTTGGAGCATACAACATTTATTAAAAAATCTGTCTTCTGTAATGTTGTAGAATATTGTATGAAAGAGAGATACTGATGTTGGTGCTTAAACACCTTTGTTCAATGTCAATCTGAATGTTCAATTTAAACCCCATATCAGATTGACATAAATAAAAGTACGTCTGATTTTAATTGAGAGATACCTATGACAGAAACACTGGAAATCCTGACACTGCCCTAGTGAATACAACTGGGTTTGGTCATCAGTAATCAAGATGTTCCACAAACGACGAGAGCCACTGATGGGAATTTCAAAGATATTTCATGCTATACCTTAATGAAACCTTAATCTGGATGCTAACAGGCCTTAAGTGTGTTAGCTGCTTAATGCCCGGCTGTGCAATACTAAAGCCTTATGACTTTGGTTTGTAAGAGATCATGTCTGGACCAGACCAGTGACTGATATCATGAGCCAGGGTGACGTGTGCATGACCACTTAATCCTGTTGGTTGCCTCTTTGATAAGCAGGGCTGCTGAAAGATCAGTAGTGACAATGGATCATGGGTGTACACTCACTGAACCTGTCAGAATCAACAATCAACTGCCATTTTGTGTGCAGGTAAGGATTCAGCAGTTGTATTGAAAGTTGTATTTTAGATTAATAGTGTCCAGATTATATGATTCCAGTCTAGGAGATTCAGTAATCACATTGAAGGTTGGGTTTCTGGATAACAGTGTCCACATATCAAGATTCTACTCTAATCAGGAGATAATGTGAGACATTCTATCAAATATTTTAAGACATAATCCAAAAGACAGTTCATTTCCAGTTGCAACACAGCGACATATTCAGGCAGCTCATGCTAGCCCCTAGTGCATGTCTTACTAGGAAGAAGATGTGCTACTCACATGGAGACAGAAATGCCTGTCTGAACACACCTGTTTTGGAAATGTCCCTCATTTAACAATCTCCAACAATTCATTAACAACATTTGTTCAGATGCAAACGGATCCTAGTGGATAAAGGGTTCGCTCATGCTGTTCACAGTAGGTTCAATTCCCTACTTGGGTAAAAAGCGTGATGTCCAATTATTGTATCCCCTGCCATGATACAGCAACAATATTGCTAAAAGTGGCATACAACTAAACTTTCTCACCCTGCTTAGCTGTACATTTGAAACATTTGACCAACTGAAAGATTATTTAAAGACGACCTCTATGAGTTTCTACTCTCACTAACCACAATGAAGACCTTGAGTCATTGCACCAGTATCGCAGATTTGGAGAACCCAATAAATATCTCTCTCCATCCAATGAAATAATCTCTTTTTCATATACGTTTCTTGTGAAAATGTTAAGTTGTAGACTCTGTGATTGGCTCATCCATGAGATCAACTTTTGGAGTGTCACTATCACTTGTCATGGCAACATGAGATGGCGTGGCATCCATGTTCTCTGTAAATTCAAGTTGCCGTGGTTCTGGTGCTGTGAATGGCTTGATCGGAGATGGTAGATTCAATGTTCCTTGTTCCTCGCTCTCTGCATCAAGATCAATCTTCACCTTCCTTGGTTTTAGTTTCAAAGGGGTTCGTGTAAGAACGTCCTGGATTTCTTTCATAAAGTTTTCTTTAAACTCCATCATTTCTTGCTGCAACTGCAGCGCCTCCGCTGCCACCTTCTCTTGCCGTTGTCGCAGTTCCCCAAGGCCACGCAGGTTTTCTTTGCTCATCCGCAGGCCCTCACACATATACTCGTTCCCTGCTGATGGCGGCACGGCCTCACCGGACATGTACCGATCAAACTCGGACTGGGAGATGCTCAGTGAATCGGCATTCAGGCTCTCGATAAAAGCAACTGCACAACACTGAAAACAAGACACAAAATCAGTTATTAACTTAAGACAAGGCACAGAAAAGTAGAATCTTTATTCAGTTGTTTAACACGCTCAGCAGTATTCCACCAATATAGCGACACCTATATAGTAAATAATTCTTTAAATAGTCACAGAGTGCATGAGTATATTCGTTTAGCAGTGCACTCCACAATATCACAGCTACAAGAATTTGATATTCTGAACAACACTTACCCCCAACCAATTCACAAAGACAGACTAACTGACTGATTCTAACCCACAATCCCCAACCACAGGGTAAGCCACAGCAGAAATGTACCTCTAACTAATGCGTCAGTCTATCATATCAGAGGTGCCAGTAATGAACTTTGCTCAAACATGTTTCTGAATCTTTAAGCAACAGTCAATATCCTTGGGACTCACCAAGTTGGTGAAGTAGTAACCAGCTTCTCCACTCATGAGCCGACTCGGGTTAGCAAATCGTGTGATGTATTGAATATTGGACTGAAGTCGTGGAGGGTTGGCCTTCAGCACGATGTAGATGAGGGCTGGAAGAAACTCATCAGCACTTGCTGGACCTTGCTTCGACTCACGGAGAAGCTCAAAGATATTCTTACTACAATTGACCACACAGGCTAGTTTGTCCTGCGTCGCACGCTTCGAATCCATCTCTATGGCAACTGCAAAGAGAGAACATCTGCCTTATGTTAAAGTAGATATAATTCGGAGCAAAATATATCATATGATGACATGGCCAGATTAGAACTCCAGTCAACAGCAGCAAGTGAAACTTTCATGAGAGCTTTTTACTTGTTACAGAGTTATCTCTCCCTTTCTGAGCACATACGCAGGGCAGACTTAAAGGTCAAATGCAACCAAAAAATCAAACATAATTAAAACACAATTATCACTTATTCATGACATATAATATACATTGTTGCTGGTGAAAAAACAAATAAACAAAATTATAAGCGTACCATCACGATTCAAAAGTGCAATATTTTGTACTTGGGCTTTTTTTCCTTGAAACGAAGCCCTCGGGAGACCGAACCCAGTCATAGAGGGTGGATTTGCACTCAAGTGTAACGACGGCTTCCAACTGGCTGATATGCTGGGGGCTCATTGTGTCTACAGAAAGATGACCTGTTTGATGGGCATTTTAGAAGTATGGCACAAGAAAGTAAGATTCTTTATGAGTAACACCTTCTTTTATTGTACTTGATGCATCATTTCAGTATGGATTCATATACCGTTGTTAAACAAATTCATACACACTAGAAGTTGTATCCATAAAGAATGTATATAGAGATGTTGGTTTTTTAAATACATATTCACTGAATTTGCGATCAATCCATTAAAAAATCATGTCAGTAGAGATGGTGAACTACTGCATGGTTGGAAAATGTCATTGGTCCAAGTACAAAGCTGGACTTGAAACTGACAAAAGTTTGCACCAGTTTCCGTCAGATCCAGTCATCCGAGAAAAATGGATGTAGTTTGTATGCAACCCACAGACATAAAAACATGTCATGAGTACAAGTATCACACCTGCCTTATTATATAATGCAACAGAGACAAGATTTGGGTGCACAAGTCATAAATCAATTTATTTTGTTCATGGCGTATGTCCTGATAGGTGTTAAGTTCAAATGGCATGTAAGTGATTAAATCTATGTACCATTCTCTTGCTACATACCAGCAATATAAGGGTTGGGGACACCCGAAAGGGGTTCACACATTGTTCCCTTGTGGAACATCATACCCTGGTCTCAGCATGAACCCATCATACCCATGGTTTCGGCAAGACACAAACCACTGTGCCCCTACAATTTAATTCTGTTGGAACTGACATTCTGCCTTAAAGGTCACATGCAACGTAAAACACAACTTTGCAGATTCTGATACCTTTCCGTATGCACTTACTGAAACAAATCATCAAAAATGCCAATTCAATCTATAAAGTTGAAAAAAAACCCGCAATGAATAAAAAACCCGTGAAATGATTCACTAAATTTCCCCCAGCGCTGGGGAAAAAGTGCTTTCAACAACTGTGCTGTCCTGCGCACATAACGCATGCATAGTGAATAGGTTTGCGGAGATTGAAACAGAATGCATGTTTGGAGTATGAGGTCGTGAGCAGTAGTCTAATCTTGGTTGTGTACGCAAACAAAAAAATAATCTACTAGTTACATAAGAAAAACATGTTGATTATGGTAAGCTGCCTCTGTCACAAAGAAAGCTCAATGTCTGGTTTATTGACACCTATATGTCTGCCTGCCTGTCTGCTAAGGACAATATGCAATATACAGCTTCAATCACTGACCACATGCCATTTGAACTTAACACTTATCAGGAAATACGCCATGAACAAAATAAACTGATTTATGACTTGAGCACCTGAGTCCTGTCTCTGCCACATTATGTAATTAGGCAGGGGTGATATTTGTACACATGACATGTTTTCATGTCTGTGGGTTGCATACAAAATACATGTACATCCATTTTTCTCGGATGACTGGACCTGAGGGAAACTGGTTCAAACTTTTGTCAGTTTCAAGTCCTGCTTTGCACTTGAATGAATGGCAGTTTCCAGCCATGCAGTAGTTCACCATCTCTACTGACATGATTTTTTAATGGATTGATCGCAAATTCAGAGAACATGTATATTTACAAAACCCAACATCTCTATATACATTCTCTATGGATAACAACTTCTTCCCGTGTATATGATTTTGTTTGACAACGGTATATGAATCCATACGGAAACGACGCATCAGCCACAATAAAAAAAGTTGTTATCCATAAGAAATCTTACTTTCTTGTGACTCACCATACTTCTAAAATGCCCATCAAACAGATCATCTTTCTGTACACACTACGACTGGGTTCGGTCTCCCGAGGGCTTTGTTTCAAGCGAAGTAAGCCCAAGTACAAAATATTGCACTTTTGAATCGCGATTGTACGCTTAATATTTTGCTTATTTGTTTTGCACAAGCAGCATTGTATACTATATGTCATGAATAAGTGATAATTGTGTTTTAATTATGTTTGAATTTTGGTTGTATGTAACCTTTAACATTTGCATTTTAATTGAAAAATGGGTTTTAAACCCTGACATTCTGACTGAAGTTGAAGTCTAAAAGCATGACAGCTTACATGTAATGGCTTGATCAATTAGCTGTCTGATCTGAGGATCGTGTTCATTGATGAGGGTATCCAGCTGCTGGGCTGTGATCCAATGAAGGCTCCGGATTCGGTTCTGTACCAGCAGATCCTTCTCCTCATCTGTGGTGGAGGGCGGACAGAACACTATGCGATACAGGCGTACCAGGACATAGCGCTCAGTAAAATCCAGGATCTTCTCTATCACGTCCTGGTTCAACCCTGCAACATGGCGATAAGATCATTTACACTGTCAAGCCCTATTGTAATATTATCATAAGCATTTAAAAATACTTCAGTTCTGTTCTATGGTGTATGTAGGTTGCTGTTGATTTTATTGAGAGATCCTTGAATTCTTCAAGATCGATATGAAGTTTACAATATTGGAGTATATTCAGTTAAGGAGAATATTATGTACTATCAATGTATAAACTTTCTAATACAGAGATGACATAGGAATAAAACATTTGCCCTTTTCTAACAAAGATGTACAACAATAAACAAACATTATCACTACAATATTCTACTCAGAAAATCACTTTGCCTATCCTGTGAGGCAGCACAGCCTGTCAGCAACCTACCAATGAGACCACAGATACTTGCCACACCCTCTTTGTGAGACCAGACAGAAAGCCACTGAGACACCCACCTATATATGGCACCATACTGAGACACCTGCCTACCTGTGAGACTATACTGAGACCACTGCTTATCTGTGAGACCACACACACAAAAACACCAAAACTCTCACCTTTGAACACAGTGTGAGAGTTGAGCCTGTCTGAGAGACTCTGGTAGAAGTCTTGGACTGTCTCAGACAGATCGTCTATCGGCTGCTCCCCGCTCTGCTGGATGCGCTCAATAAAACTGCGGACCTGCTTTGAGATGTCAAGTGCGGCAGGCTTACGAAGGGTCTTGAGAAACTCCGCAAACTCTCCCCCAACTTTCTGACTCTCAATGCTGGACCTCCGCGTCTCTTTCTGGGTGTGGCTATGTTGGTCTGCTGATGTGTCTAGACAAGAAAAACAAAACTTGAACCCATGCATATGCAAATTACCAACCATAACAGTGTTCTTCTTAACGTGGCAGGACAAATAAAAAAATACCATATTCTTTGAATAAAACAGATTTTGAAATTTAACATCCACATTGCAGCTGTCATTTGTACAAAAA
Source organism: Haliotis asinina (assembly GCF_037392515.1). NCBI lineage: Eukaryota > Metazoa > Mollusca > Gastropoda > Lepetellida > Haliotidae > Haliotis > Haliotis asinina. The sequence goes on from NC_090280.1 coordinate 97,166,129, forward strand.
GGTGGAGACAACTCTGTTCAAGGTAGACATATGAAGGACACTGAGATCAATCCAGTAACAAATAACTTCATTTGTACGTTGTCTTAAGTTATGGATCATTGAGATAACATGAATACTATTCATTAATTTTAACTTAATAAATCTTGTTCTTAATTAAATGCATCTGATCTTTCTGTAAAAACATCCATTTCACTGAGTAAGTGAGATGCAAAATTGAAGCATACACACTTATGGATGACAAATTCTGGGTTTGTTTTTTTTTGCATAGAACGGAACTACATAAAACCTGTCACATGTCAGGAAGTGTGCATGCTTGAACCCAGCTTTCAGAAAGACAAGCTAACACATTAATCAAGGAGTGATGCCATAATTCACAGACACAAATATGTTGCAACTAGTTTTCAGATCATCAAAACATTCTTTGTTGTATGTGCATACCTTTCACTGGTGTGCGTTTGAAAATAGACTTCATAGTGTGACTGCGCTTGTTGATCTGTTGCGTTTTCTTCTCCGCGAACTTGGAGAAGGAAGGCGGAGGCGTGTCCCCCGTTCTGAAAGAGACGAGTAATTGTACTGAAAACAATAAAATTACCTCTACCTGTCTAATCACTAGATACAGAAAACGCTTTTATAATAAACATAATACCTAAATTTTGTTGAGTAAAACATTCCTGAAATGAAGACTATTTTCAAAAGTATTTTCTTTCCTGTCACATATATGTTAAATTAAGAGAACTTAATATAACATGAGATGCAAGCTGATTTTTTAATTTTGTAACGGCAACTGCAGTAATTGAGGGTAACACCAGCTGACTCTTTGTTCTACCCTTTCCTGTTACAGGTACAATGTCTACAGCTACTGGAGAAATAAAACGTTCAACACAGGGTCCTACAAATATATGTACTATGATAAACAATTAAGACACTTAACCCTTGATCTGACGGGAAAAGCACAGTTTTTTTCAATCTTGTACAGACCAAATTACTATTCCAACATTGTTCAAACAATAGTATTAAACAGTTCACAAAATTCATTACTGATACTGGACTAGACAAACCAAATGAACAAAAAATATATATATTAAATATCAAATATTACAAGTTATGAAAGAACATTTCTTCGAATTTGTCGAGGTAGATTAGTATTTGCTAAACCATGTTCATCATGTCAACAATTAATCTTAAATTCCATCCAAACCAGTGACTAACCTTTGTCCCATTTCCTGCATATACCATGACACTGACGAAACTGGTCAAGATTGAAGTAACATCAAAGTGTAATCTACTTACACAAACTATAACCATTAAACATTTATACACCACTCAAATATAGTCAAGGGCCATCCAATTCTTTCATATGTGCATGGCAGATTAATATGAAAGAAGGGGAGGTCTATACACTTTTGTGAGTGGCATATTCTTGCATCTGCATCACATGACCAACTTCAAGTTATTGTTTCAATGATGGACACTGGCTGCAATTAAGAGTCTCTGACCTTCATCATTACACAGGCTAAATGATGTTCCTCCACACAAATATACAGTCCATTTTAATTTCTTCCTCTACAGGATGTAAACTGTGCAGTTGACACATAGTGTATTGTCGATATGTCATTGTGTCTGTTACAAAGCTGTTACATCTATCAATAATATCACCACATGGCTCCCTTTCGGAGATGTGAGGTACAAATATGTACCAGCATTGTCAATTATAAAACATAAATTGATGTTGATGCTGTCAGCATAACTGGGATGTGATAAGGGAAATGTCATGTTCAAGATTATTGCATTGTGTGTATGCCTGGGTTTCACTTTGGGTATCTTATTATATTTGTTTTTCTTATATCATAACATGTCACACTCTTGCTCTCATTCATCTTATAAAAGGTTGACAATCAGAAATATTGTTGATGTAAAGAATCATGAATGATTGATTTACTGAATGAATGAACAAGAGTCATCAGAAGATGACATATCCCCCTGGCCCCCACATATTTGAAAGGACAAATCATCCGACAGTTACTTATTGTGTTTTCAGGCCAAGTCTGAATTGTTTCCATGGAATTCATGAAAAATATAAATGCCATATATCTGTAATCAGAAAAAGTCACCATTTCAAGATCTGTCTCGTATATCTGCCAAGATCTTTTGAAAGATATGAAATGTTTTTTGAGTTGTGCTCCGGAAACGAAGTCAGCAAAGCGTTCATGGAACCAAGAAAATAATACATCATAAAAACCTGTTAATAGCAAAAGGCACCACTTTGGGGTCTGCCACACATATCTACCAAGCTTTACTGACAGATATTGAGAAGTTTTTGAGTTCTACTCCGGAAACGAAACACACCTATCACTTTTGAGAGCAAGTCTGAAACGTTTCCATGGAAACCGATAAAATAATAAATCACAAAAACCTGTAAGTAGCAAAAGGCACCACTTTAGGTTCCGATTGATATATCTACCAAGTTTTGCAGAAAAATACTGAACTGTTTTTGAGTTCTGCTCCAGAAACGAAGCCCATCCCTCGATTTTGAGACTAAGTCCGAAACGTTTCCATAGAAACGGAGAAAATAATAAATCAGAAAAACATGTAAATAGCAAAAGGCACCACTTTGGGGTCTGCCACACATATCTATCAAGTTTTACTGACAGATATTAAGAAGTTTTAGAGTTGTGCTAGCAAAAACTAAACACACCTCTCACTCTTGAGAGTAAGTACAAAACGCTTCCATGGAAACCGAGAAAGCGAGCAAATCACACTTTAGGTTCTGACTGATATATCTACCAAGTTTTGCAGAAAAATATTGCACGGTTTTTGAGCTCTGCTCAGGAAACGAAACACACCTCTCATATTTGAGACAATGTCTAAAACATTTCCATGGAAACCCCAAAAATAATAAATCACAAAAACCTGTAAATACCAAAAGGCACCACTATAGGTTCAGACTGATATATCTACCAAGTTTTGCAGAAAAACATTGAATGGTTTTTGAGTTCTGCTCTGGAAACGAAGCCCATCCCTAAATTTTGAGAATAAGCCCAAAACATTTCCACGGAAACTGAGAAAATAATAAATCACAAAACCTGTAAATACCAAAGGGCACCACTTTGGGGTCTGACTGATATATCTACCAAGTTTTGCAGAAAAATATTGCACGGTTTTTGAGCTCTGCTCCAGAAACGAAACACACCTCTCACTTTTGAGACTATGTCCGAAACGTTTCCATGGAAACCGAGAAAATAATAAATCACAAAAACCTGTATCTAGCAAAAGGCACCACTTTAGGTTCTGATTGATATATCTACCAAGTTTTGCAGAAAAATATTGAACGTTTTTTAAGTTCTGCTCCGGAAACGAAGCCCACCCCAAAAAATATAAATGCCAGAAATCTGTAAATAGCAAAAGGCACAACCATAGGCTGAGATTACTATATCTCTCAAGTTTAGTCTAAAAATAATGAACAGTTTCTGAGTTATGCTCCGGAAACAAAATGATTACGGACGGACAGACGAGGCGACGACTATATCCCCCTGCATGGATAATGACGTCACTGATAATATTGCGCATCAACTAGTGTAATGAAATACATTTGTATCGTGAACTTATTCACACAATACAGAGAGCTATGTCTTTACATATGATCTGTTTCTGATCTGCTGATGATTTCTTAACAATACATGCAAAATTATGCCACCAATCACACTTTTCAAAGTTATTCTTTCACTATTTATTGATAACTGATCAATAGTAGTTATCATTTGTATAATTCATAAGGTACAGGTTGAGCACTCATGAAGATAACAGAGATTGATAATCAATATTAGTTATTGATTATCAGTCTACATCAATAGCCAGCCCTACACCTGACAAAATTAGATTATGCAATGAAACAATGAACCAGACATAATTCAGATTTTGACAATAAACTCTCTCCCTTCCGTGTATCACTTCTAATTGCTGTTGAAAGACTTGACGCTTGTATGACCATTAACAAATACATTACCTGTTCAGAAACAACTGCAGCTTGAATCTCATAACTCCTGTCATGAAAGCTTGGAAGCTGTTCACTAACTATGCACTTAGCAAGCTGACATGCAGCATATTATCATAATCCTGCCTAACCACTAACGAGGAAGTGAAGCGTATCTCCCTCAATGAACATACGTAGGAGAGTGACAAACACATTTCTACAATATGGCAATATGAACCACCATCAATAAACAGACAGATGCACTTTTTTCTGAATCAGAATCTTGTAAATACTAATTCTACAGTACAATTTTTTATAAGGTTCTTGAAACACTAATGAAACACAAGCAGAACAAACCCATTCTTGGAATAAAACAAGGAGCGTTTTTCTGGCGTGGCTTTTTGAATCACTTGGCAAAATGTTAAGGGTCAGAGGTCATACCCCCAGGCACATTAATTTATGGTGGATCATGGGGCATTAATCTGAGCCATTAATATGTCACCTTTGACAAAAGCCATATACACTTAATGTGGGGGTTAAGACTCTCTATCTGTGTGTGTGTGTGTGTGTGTGTGTGTGAGAGAGAGAGAGAGAGAGAGAGAAAGAGAGAAGGGATACGTATAAAACATGACCAGTTTTGTTTACTTGTCATGCATGTGGTAGCTTAAAATGGCATGATAAAGATGAGGTGTGAATAAATCAGACTTAATCCATCAGCATTTCATTTTCAAACTTGGTTGTTAGTCATTACATTGGCAATAAACAGAATAAGATATCTTCAAAGTTCCTCCACCAAATTTGAACAAAGAAAGCAGAATCTGTTGTTATCAATATAATTTATTAAACACCTGATTTTGATGACTGCACAGTTGTATTTGCTGGTATTCTTGGAGGGAAAATATAAAAAGCAACTAGTCAGATGAAACACTGAAATCTGTTGATTACTTTTTTTTGCATTTTTATCTCGTCTGATATTGCTATTTACCAACCCATGAAGGTCCCGGGGTAGAATAGGCCTTCAGCAACCCATGCTTGCCATAAAAGATGACTATGCTTGTCGTAAGAGGCAACTAATGGGATCGGGTGGTCAGACTCACTGATGAATCGTGTCATCGGCTCCAAACTGCGCATATTGATCCTCATGTTGTTGATCACTGGACTGTCTGATCCATACTCGACTATCTACAGACTGCCGCCATATAGCTGTAATGTTGCTGGGTGTGGCGTAAAATTTAACTCACTCACTATTGCTATTTACCGATGATCAATCAATACTTAATGATTATAGATTTCTGTTATCTGTATTGATAGCCAGGCCTTATGGTAACATGGTTAGTTTTGATCATGAATAAGAGGGTTTCTGAATGTCCAAAAATATTCCAAGTGAAAAATTTATAGCTTATTTGCCAATGTTCACATTAACATTAAAGCAAATAACTTTTAAAAAAAACAGATTTTGCCTTTTCTTCTGGCACCCTGCCCCTTTTTACTGTGCCCTGCCCAGTACTTGCTAGTTGTGACGGAGCACAGGAACAGACTGAAAGTCAGCAACTGTAACAAGCATCTTATGATCAGCCTAAACACTGACAGCCACAATGACACTGACTTGGAAGCTGTTGTGAAAAGATTCCTGAGAAAAATGCAAAGTAGACTGTAGGTTAATAATACATGAGGCTCAATCTGATCATTTTGTTTTGGTTTTTATTGTGGTTTGTGCCCTTTTCAAACTAGGGTGCCCTTTTCTGTAGAAACTTCACCCAGCACTTTTTGTGGTCTGGAGGAAACACTACATGTGACATGGAACAGACTTCAAATCTAATGAAGAATGTATTTTGTCTAACCTTTTGGATGCTTCCCGCATGGCATCATGTTGTTGCTGTGCTTGTTTTGCTGGCTGATAGACCTCACGATAGCACTTGGAACAAAAACCCTGCCATGCTGGGTTACCATAGAAACCACAGCCATTTTTACACAGCAAGTCTGCTGACTCCAAGTGAAGTTTCTTGGACGTTTTCTTTTCCTTACTCATCTTGTGAGCTTGGGCCTAGTACAAAGCTATGGATCTGAAAGACAAATTAAAACAACATTAAAGGAAGCAACTGAGGTATATATGATAAAATATTTCAAATCCAGTATTTGCTATTTTCTGTTACCTTACTTAAGAGAATGAAGTCAGTGCAGATCTACACACAGAATAAAAGTGTAACACCTTGTCAGGCCCAACTCAAAATACTTTTCACTAGAAATTCAATACATGAAGCTCCTACCATTGAGAGCCCAGTTCCAGAGCTCTCTCTCACTATTACAGCTCCTTACTGTGGTAGGTGGGCTACAGCCATGCTTGGAGTTGTACACATAACCCAACCTCAGTGAGAGTGAGAGTGAGAGTGAGAGTGAGAGTGAGAGTGAGAGTGAGAGTGAGAGTGAGAGAATGAGTTTGATGTGGGAACACTGATACACTAGATGAAGAACATGAAAGCAAAACAGTATTCCCATAATCATCATCAAAACGACATGTAGGATCTGGAGATATATTGCCTCTTGATACGACAGTCACTAATGGCTGGCTGTCAAGCGTCCATGAGCAATTTTTTTTTCCAGACCAGGTGAGCAATTTTCTTTTCCAGACCAGGTGTTATTGTAAGGCTACAGTTCTACATGAAGCTATCCTGAGTTCGACAGGTTCTATGTCCCATCTCACATGAAGTCAATCATCATTCTACATTATGCTGTTTGTTCCTATCAAAAATGCTTCAGGAGCTAAGCAATAGTCAATAATCCATTTTATGGCTATGTTTGAACAAAATCTCCAGAGAACCCTCGATGACTGGAACAGAAGTGAAGCAAGACTTTTCCTCAGGTTCAAGAATCTCTAAAAAGACTGGGCCTCCTTTTCATTTTGAATGGAGTTATTTTCATTAACTAGATGGTTTACTCTCATTCTGCCTGCATCTCATTCTACCTACAGACATAATAAAAATATAGGCAGAATGAGAAAAATCAGGCCACCCCTAATTTAGAAATGGCATTGACCATGAGAATAACATAACGCAATACTGATTGTATTCATATTTTATGTATAGTAGATAACATGATAAATATGATGTAGAGACATTTGTATAACAGATATAACACATTTTTCTCATGTTTGCCTGTCACTGGGTTTCAAGAAAGGGATTAAAGGTGGATTAGAGAGAAGTCAGTTTCATCATTATTTTTCTGAAGAATCTATTTAAGATACTTAAAAGAGATAACTAATTAACCAGAAGTACAAAGGGAGAAAGGGAGGGGGATCAGGAAGAAACCAGTCTATTCAATGATTTTAATTGATAGGTAACAAGAAGAAAACAGTAAGTAAGTAAAGACACCAAAAGTCAGATTGTTCCACTCTTTCTTGTGAAGAGGTAGGGTCAAGCAGTATCTATCACTTTCTCATTCTGCCTACACAGTTGTGACCAACAAACCACGACTTTTGTTGTTTTCAGATGTAGGCAGAATGAAATGTAGGCAGAATGAGAGGACACCAACTAAATACATATTTATCCAGAGACTATGCATTTGACTAGCTGCCTACTGGTAAATCACATGTACCTATCAACATTCCTAGTCTCCGAATGCTATGGAAGGATGTAGACAAATTTAAATATTTAAAGACTGCCTTTATAAGTCTGTCATACAGACCCTGAATCAAGTCCATGCAAGTCTACAAAATGTGGCCATTCTAGAGGCCCTTCTGAAAATGAAGAAAGTCTCCGGGCTCCATTTCATTACATTATTTTTGTCCACTATGAACTTTTTTCAGTAAAATATGTTCATTTCAGAGACCAGTTGTTAGTCCAAGACTGCCTGTGATAATGGCTCACGTCAGAGTGTCTGCTGCTGAGTGTACAAAATGTTTTAACAAGATGACACAGAACTCTTCAAAACCATGGCCTCCAAGGAAGTGACCGGACTTGATATACTTCACACATTAATGAATGACTAACGATGCTGACTAATTTGCCATGAGCTTTTAACACACAAAACTCCAGACATACTAAATATTGAGTTACCTTATTAATGTTCAAAATACTCACTTAACTAATGCAGATTTCATTTTCAACATACTCAATTACCTAATTAATCATCAACTTACTCAATTACCTAATCAATCATCAACATACTCAATTACCTAATTAATCATCAACATACTCAATTACCTAATTAATTGTGTCCTGCCGGCAAACAACACATGTGTCAATAAGCAGGATAAATTTAAAGAAACAGGAGATGACACTAATACACATTAAGTGCAACATGTCTGGCTAATTGTTATTCAGACATTTAATACAACATGTTACACTTGGAGCTGCACATAAACAAACACAAATATGAAAAAATCAGACACAGAATTAAATACAGTTCTCAATAGTTTAAAACACTGACTGGACAAGATTCAAGGGGAAAAAAGTAACTGAAATGCCCAAAGCCATCAATATATAATAATTAACTAAGACAATTGTGAATAAATATTCATAATCAAATACTCCAAACATCATTTTGAGCCCTGAACATGTGCATAACAAAAAACATTTAACAATCAACTTGCAAACTGAAGATGTAATGCATCCAAGCTACTGTTAATTGTTGCAAGCTGAAACAATGTCAGTTGTTAATACTTAAAGAAAAAATTAATCATATAATCAGTGTGTTTGTACATCATGAATTCAAGATTGTCCAGAGGCAAACTTGTAACTAAGACATAAGACACTTCATGCATCTCACCGTTTGTCTTGGACTTAAGGTTTCGAAGTTGAATCCCATAATGAGACAAAGAATTTTGTGGAGCTAATATAAACACTGCAAAGCTGATGACAAAGCTGACACAAGATGCATAAATAACTTGACTGTTTAACACGAGAAGTAGGCAGCAGCTGGTATTCATACAGAATGATCTAACTTCTGAATCACTAGCTGACTGAATCACCACAGCATGGACCCATGAATACAGACACAAAGGCAATGAGAGGGTGAAAAAAACATTACTGGACAACCTGGCTCCATGAACACAGTAACTATGGATGGAGAGTATGGCCCCTGACAACAGTAACCATGGTAGCTGATGGACAGATGGGTGGAACCAGTGCATCATCAAATAGTGTGGCCCCTGTCAACAGTAACCATGGTAGCTGATGGACAGATGGGTGGAACCAGTGCATCATCAAATAGTGTGGCCCATGACAACAGTAACCATGGTAGCTGATGGACAGATGGGTAGAACCAGGGCATCATCAAATAGTATGGCCCCTGACAACAGTAACCATGGTAGCTGATAGACACATGGGTGGAACCAGTGCATCTTCAGGTACTGCACTAGTGGTCTAATATCTAATTACCATTACCATGTCACATCAAGTAATCAGCTTCCATATATATTAATGATTCAATGGAGCTGAAACACGAGTGTTTGCAGCGTCGGTTGTTAGTTTTTTTCTTTCTATATTAAAATCACCAACCATAGAGGTAAGTACACTTAATAAACAGCTTGTGCTTGTATGACAGAGAAACAGATGAGGGGAAAGAATACATAATTCAAATCAATCTCTATGCCTACACAAAACTGAAGAGCAAACTATACCCTCTTAGAACTGTAACACAGTTTCTACTCTAACAAAAATGCAGCACAAACGCTCATCACACGTAAGACCCAGGTTTCGTTAATATGTGAAGCAGATTTCTGATGCCTCTACCATGATCTTGCTGGAAAATAGCTAAAAAGCATTGTAAAACTAAACATACTCACTCACTGACCAGAACTGATAGCAAACAGGATGTCAGTTTCTATTTAATTTTGCAAAGTCTTGATAGTAAAAAGATAACTCAGACTGACAAGCCTAGTTCTGCAAGGCTGAAAACTGATGGTGGTGGTATAGTTTGGAGGGACTCGGACCAAAGAGATTGTGATAGTCAGCTGACTCCCTTGCCTTGGGAAGCTGAGCAGTATATACATCCCCATCAAAACTGTACAGCAAACGATAATGTTCCAATACGTATCATTTTCATTTTTCTCATTATAAACAAAACTATTAGTGCAAAATATCATACATCCATATCACTATCCAAGTTCAATATCACATATCATTTGTATGCCTTTTATGTTACAATAATCAATATGCTATTTCATTTCAAACATCCAAATGTATTATTATAGCTGACAGAGCTTACTAAAATTCAATACTGCCCAGAATTAGTCAAACCATATGTGATTTCTTAAATAGTTCTTTGTCTGTGTTGTATTGGAGCATGACTATTCCCATTCAAATTAGGATTGGGTTGTAATAATTTTATTTACACATGAGGGATCAAAATAGCACTGAATTTGTGTACCATGGGTGTCCTGCATATTAGGTGTTTTGGGCTCTCTGCTCATTAGGCAGACAGACAGACAGACAGACAGACAGACAGACAGATTTTTTATTTTAGTCTCTCTCATACAAGTTAAAATATGTATACAAATCAGATGATAAAAACGTGATGAGCCATCCCTTATGGGATTATGAGAGACTATAAAACTATGAACATGAGCCTAAAATATACAATACAACGATGTCCACATTAATAAATGACATAGTCTAAACATGTGTTATAAAAACATTGTACTAATTTGTAAGGCATTAGGTATATAAAAAAAAGAGACTTTCTAAAATCTAAACATCCATGCAGGCTTTGGCAGAAATTCTAAAAATATAGGTGATAGTAAGTGATGTGGGCGAGGGTTAGGCCGGAAAATTAGGTGATGTGAGCATACTCTGTTACATGGTACAGATTCCCATGCCATTTAGGATTGGATTGTACAAATGTAATAATTTCATTTACACATCAGGGTTCAAAAGAGCACTGAACTTGTGTACCATGTCACAGAAAATACTGAAAGGCTACAGATGAGATATTTTCAATGTGCCCATTTGGAACTACTAAAATCATAAAATCCATATACACCATGATACATTTGATGAAAAATGTAATAGATTTGACCAACTAAACTAACATGAAAGCTACTTTGGTACCCCTTAAAGCAGGTTATCTGTAGCACTCAGTCTCACAGCTTAAGATGGATATGGGCATTTTTAAAATTTAATGCCAATGTGTGTAAACAGTTTGTGATAGTTTATGGGTCTGTGAAGTTGAACAATTCTTGAAATCATGTTAGTGTTCAGGATGTCCAGCTCTCCAACTTACAGTTTAGACTAAAGCTTATCTCCTGAATATATATAACTTTAACAGTAATGAACAATTCCTTTAGGACTGAAAAGAAGCCGAAGTGAGATGGGAAATTCAGAACCTGAGGAAATCTACACTTGCTTCATTAAGGGCACTAGTATTGCCGAAAGGGATGGGCAGAAGGAAAACATAATGTGACCTTAATCCATTAATCCTTGAATATATGATACTATCACTCATTAGCCATACTAACACAATCTATAGTTTACAAATTTGATTTGTATTTGAGACTGAACCAAGCAGCCATGGTATACACACTGGGAAAATATTATCAACATTAGGACTTTGGCAAATACTTTCTTTCCTCAATTCAGAGATAATGGAATCGGGTGATCAGACTCGGTGACTTCACATATGTCATCCTATCCCACATTGTACAGATCAATGCTCATGCTCTTGATCGCTGGATTACCTGGTCCAGACTCGATCATTTACAGACCACCGCCATAGCTGGAATATTGCCGACTGTTGCGTAAAACCAAGCTCAGTCACTCACTGCTGAACATGTCCTCAATATGCTCAAGCAAATACAGAAGCATGACCAGCAGAACTGCACTGTGATAAAAATCACTGTGATGGGCGAGATAACAAGTGATTTCTTCAGTTGTCATGGTTTCAGCATTAAAATACACACAACAGATAATACATCTCATTTTACATTTATGCATGCACAAAATCTTTCACCTTTCAACTGTTTACATATTCATTTATGGCTACATGAATGCTATATGCTACAACCCCCTTGTCAACAATTTACACAAACATAGAAGTCAATGGTAATTAACAGAAGCATGACTTGATATATTTTACGATGTACATGGCATTGGCAATTATGACAGATGTTTTGCTACAACACACTTTTTAAGTTTATCTTCACTTGGTTTTACCACTAATGACTTCAGACTACAGGTTTGTGTGCATATCTGAAGAAATGGCAGAAATGCTTGGAAAATGTGTTTTGGCTTCAATATCTGAATTTGACACAAGATAAAAGCACATATATGAAACATGCATGACTTTATCTAGTTGGATATTAAACCTCACATGAAAATATGCATTTGACACTATAATGACAGGTGACTTCACCAGAGGACATTTTGACATTTTAACAACATTTGTAAATATTTCAAGTACAAACTATACTTTGAAATACAGACTATAATTACTCATACAGTCTCAACTAATTAAATAACATAAATGATTGTAAAGAGAAGAGTAAAGTAGTTGAACCTAAGAGTACCACAATTTGGAGTTTCAAATTAACTGCCTTGATGAAACCTGATGTAATAAAAATCACTCAACCTGTTGGACGCGGCTTCCTTTAGATTGCTCTGAGGTGCCAGTGTTACCAACAGGCAAAGGTAGACGTCTTTGCATGCTGGTACCTGTAGCATGGAACTGAAAGGGGGTTGTGAAATTAATAGGCAGGTATTTGGGGACTGGTTTGAACATCAGCTTCTAATACATTTGGATGAACCAAGCATTATCATATTAGATGAAGCCAGTTACCAGAGTGTCCCTGATAGTTCAGTTGCAAGATTTTCTCATTTCCAGTAACGTGCCTTACAGGTGAACAGTAACAAAGCCCCAGCTCATGGAAAACATCTGGCAGCACTAATGAACAAGCTGCAAAGATTTCTGAGTACAACAGTAAGGCACTGTGAGAGCAATCCCATCGAGCTGATCTGGGGTAACTATAACTTATAAGCTTTCAGACATTAATGAGCTTGTGTTTTAGCCCAGAGAATTACTTCAGAAGTGTTGCATACTGACAAATGGCTGAAGGCTGTGTTCCCAAAATGGAGGACGAATACTTTGTGCAGTACAGCATTAACGTCACCTGAGTTGCACCTCTTGTAATTCCACTGGAGTCCTCGACCAGCAGTGATACTGACGCTTGATATTTTAGATGATCCCTGATACGCACTGCCTGAGTGTTACATAACGCTGTCACCCTGTCTGTCTCCAGGGTGGGTCACTGCAAAAGTTTGTTTCTTAGAAGTGTTGCTACCATGGACTTTTTCCTAGGTTTCTTAACATTTTACAAGTAATCACATGATGATATAACCAAATACATTCAGTCACCTTGTCATTTTTCCAAATTGGTGACACTGATGGGTAAGATGAAAGGTCGCACTGATATGACTGCTGATGGTATGTCCTCAGATTGTTGTTGACTGTGAGAGAGAACTAAGGACGGTCTATTTCAACGAGACCGCAATGACTCGAAGGGTCCTGGTAATTCAACAATCAATTTGCCAACTTGTAACCCAGGGACGGTGGTAATTGATGAAGGAAGGTTCAAAAGAGAAGCATTCATACCAGACCCTAAAATTTTGTGAAGTCGTTCTCCCAATGATAAATAACCGACACATGAACATTGATGAAGTCTCCCCGTCTTATGAAACCCCACCCAACCGTCAAAAACACATGACCTCTGACGCATTTGGTCTTACTCAGATTTTAACAGGTCATTCACCTGCAACATTTATCAAATTGAAAACACTAGGGATAACAGGCAACGTCCTAAGTAGATCCTAAGTCAATAATGACACGTACGGAATTATAAAACTGAAACTCGGTTCGGGATAAGAAGGTTCACATCACAACACCAAATTCAAAATGTCCAAAAACTGGATTTCATTCCATCTCCAGCGTTCGACAACATATCAGACAAGACTGGAGCGATACTGAAAATGGTATACTTACCAATGATTGTATGCACAGTAGCACATATTGCTTATACCCAAACAAGGATCAAATTCGTCATTATGTCTTGTGATCCACCAAACAACAGGTCATGGCCTGGATACAAAGCCAGCACGTTTAGGTCATGTGGCATTCTAGTAAATCAGGTGTTTATAACTGTCGCAATACCATGAACATTATGATGAAAACTATTGATTTGTTGAATATTTTAAATATTGTCGAAAAATATCCGTTTTTCATAATAGTGTTAAGAATAATACAAAACTGGCGTATGTTTCTAGCTTTGTTAGTGAACTGGGTTCCGTCTCTTGAAATCGCAGAATGAAGCAGAAACCAGTGTACACAGAAGCTGTCTGCTATGGGAAGGGGCGTGGCCTGCGTGGTATAAATGTAGGCCAAATAGTTTGTCGACACTGTAGATTTCAAAGGAGAAAATTCATGCCAGGTAAATATTTCGGTAATTTTATCAAATGCAGACTTCTCTTTATCATGTTGGCATATCCTATAAGATGTCAGTTGAATGTGACGAATATTTTCTGAGTGACGATTTTCTGAGTGAGCGATGTCTGTTTGGTGGCAATACATGTGACCGTCTCACTATCGTCAGCAGGCCATCCACATCTCATATCAAGCAGTGACGGATTAGTTTTTCGGAGTGAAAATGCTGATTCATTCAAACATGAAAACATACTTTTATGTGACTGTTGACTCTATTACGGTAACGTCACATCCATTTCATTGAATGAATATCATTAATTGTAACCATACACTATGACTTATCAGGTTTTTTACAGACATGTAACCTGGATTGACATTTTCATTTTTTCTTCTGGTTTTGGTTAAGAACTATTTATTTCCCCTGATTATTGATAATTACCATATAGAGTGATTTTAGTTTAGGATGTAGCTTAAGCGCAGTTTTGAAAATGGTCAGGGGTTACGATTGCTTGGGTACACAGTATTCATTCCCAGTGTTGCTTCACAACCTAGGAATCCAGCATTCCTATCAATGTTGTAACGCAATTTTACACCATGATTTTCACAAGGAAGCTTTAGCCTTCCTCTAGATACATTCAGCAATGTTACTTAAATTCTTACTTTCATGTACTCTGTTCTAAAGCATTTTCTGGGCACCCATGACATGTTTATACTACATTATACGGTGTGATTGCCACATAGTCAAAATATATCTAGAACATGACAATCTGAGATCATTTTGTTACAAAGGACAACATGTTATTTCATCTATCAAAAGCTATCTGCGTGAGAAGGTTGATGGGTGATTAGAACAAAAGGGGCATGTTGCGCTTATCAGTAGTCTGGTGCTTTCTGGGTCAGTTGTATTTGAATTTGACTTGACCTGAATGAAACACTGTGTTTTGGTCAGTAGTGAACGTAGCCCTTTAACAGGAGTTGTTACAAAGTGGAAAACTATACAACAAAATATTCCAGTAAGAACAATCTAATGCCTGATGGTATTAATTCTTTTAAAGTGATAATTCCAGCATCATTAATGTTTAGGTTTTTCTATGTCAGAACCTGTGTTGCCATGGTGATCCTGACACTGGCCAGTGGTGTCCAAGCTCCGATACAGAGTGCTCTCCGGCCATCCATGTGGGTGCCTGGGCTTCGGGACCTTCATGTCCACAGAGAGAAGTAACTGTTACACTCCACTCCACTTACACTCCACTCAAAACAGCTGCAATATATACTGGAGAAAATACGTTAGGGATATTGATATTTTCATGATTGATTTTTCATCAATGTATCAGTGAATAAATAAATCATTATTCATAATTTCAGTATTTACATATATCTCTATTTTTGTCCTGCATATATTGATATGTGCCCTGTGGAGTAATCTTATCATGACTCAAAAACATGTTCAAAGCTCTCCTCTCAGTTATCTAGTGTATCATGTCTCAGTTCAGCAAACCCTCAATTGCCCAGTGTACCATGTCACTGTTCCGCAAACCATCAATTTTCCAGTGTGTTATGTCTCAGATCAGAAAACTCTTACTTATCTAAAGTGTAATGTTGCAGTTCAGCAAGCCCTCAATTATCCAGCCAGTGTGTCATGTCACAGTTCAGCAAACCCTCAGTTATCCAGGGTGTCATGTCTCATTTCGGCCACCCTCACTTATTAAGTGTGTCATGTCACAGTTCAGCAAACCCTCATTTATCCAGGATGTCATGTCACATTTAAGTGTGTCTTGGCTTATACATGTATAACACCACACCATACACCACCTCTAAGGCTCATTTTTTTTCTAGTTTGGCTAACCCTGAGCTAAAAATGCCTGTCCTTCAAATTAGGTTGTTTTAGCGTAATAAGAATAATCAGTGATACAATATGCCTTGACTTGCCTTGAACGTCATATTCAGGGAAGCAATTGTGTCATGCTGTGTGCTACATGTTGACAGAGCACACATGCCATGTGCCACCTGTCCCTACTGTACCATGCTGTGTGCCACATGTTGACAAAGCACACATCAGGTACCACCTGTTCATAATGTGTCGTGTGTCATGCTGTGCGCCACATGTTGACAGAGCACATGTCATGTGCCACCTGTCCCTACTGTATCATGCTGTGCACCACATGTTGACAGAGCATGCATGTCATGTGCTACCTATCCTTAGTGTGTCATGCTGTGTGCCACATGTTGACAGAGCTGACATCATGTGCCACCTTTCCTTAGTGTGTCATGCTATGTGCTGCACATTGACAGAGCACACATATCATGTGCTACCAGTTGTCGGTGTGTCATACTCTATGCCACATGCTGACAGAGGCCACGTATCATGTTCCTCATGTCTTTAGTGTGTCATACTATGTACAGCATGTTGACAGAACACACATATCATGTGCTACCAGTTGTTGGTGTGTTATGCTGTGCCACATGTTGACAGAGCTCACATATCATGTGCTACCAGTTGTTGGTGTGTTATGCTGTGCCACATGTTGACAGAGCTCACATATCATGTGCTACCAGTTGTTGGTGTGTTATGCTGTGCCACATGTTGACAGAGCTCACATATCATGTGCTACCTGTGCTTGGTGTGTTATGCTGTGTACTCCTCCAAAGATAATTATTTCACAATCCATGCTTGTTTTGTAGATGGAGAATAGACCAGACTTCCATGAACTTTGTGGAGACAGTAAAGAAGGGCCTTGCCACCATGATACAGGAGGACAAGCTGGGAACATTCTATGATATACACAAGGTGGCCACACAAGTCAAACCCTGTGCAGGAGTTATTGTAGCTGATTTATGGTACAGCCAACCCAAAATACTGAGAAAATGGAGAAAGTATAGATAATAACTTTGTAATGATATTTTGTCACCACCCAGAAAGATATTAAACAATTTTCACTCACTCACACAACCCCACTCCCTCCCTTACTCAAAATAACTTACTCACTCATTATTTGTCTCAAATGGAGTGTGTTAGAGTTTTGGTCTGCATATTTTCACAACTCTTTAAATAAACGGAAAGTTCTCATTTTCAAATCTACGGTTTTCATGAAAGAATCATGTTGTATAAAAAAGAAGTGCAACTGGAATAACTTTAAATAATTGTGACATGGGACCCTTCCATTTTCTATGCCATTTATTTCAAGATCATCCTTTAATCTCGCAGTCACATCACTTAACCTCACAACATCAGAGAATAAATTATCAATTCACTAATTGTTCCACTAATTTTATAAAACATACATCAAAATACAGGAAGGAAGGTTCCTATTTGCTGGCTGCTTCTAAGGCCTTGAAGACAATGTTTTGTTGATATATTACGTGTCTCATTTCAGATTGAGAAGGACTTTGTGAGAATATTTGCCTTTACCTGGGCAGAATGGCTGGACATTGTTGAAATCAAACTAGTTGACCATCATGCAGAGGTAAAACACTGGAAAATCAACATCACCAAAACATGTTTTGCAGTGCTAATGAAGATGTTGTTTCACAAGACATCAAGTAGTCCAAACAAATCATCATGATTTTAAGACATTCAATATTAAACTGAAAGAGAGCATCAGGGTTGTTATACATAGTTTTAAGGTCAAGAGCTGTAGTTCCACACACCCATACCTGAAAAGATGCAGGTTAAAATTGGTCTTCAGGAGGCAAATAACAGGACTGGGTGGGGCAGGCTCGCTGACTTGGCTGACTTGACATTATGCATATCCCAGTTGTGTAAATTAATGCTCATGTTGATTTTAGTCACCAGACTGTCTGGTCCAGACTAGATTATTTACTCTCATAGCTGCTATAAAGCTGGAATATTGCTGACTGTTGCAATAAACAACAAACTCCCCAAACCAAAACCAACATAAATCAGGTGGAAATGTTGACTAGCGATGGAGATAATTACATATCAATTTGACTTCTAAATGATATATATTTTTCAGGTGGTGTCATTTTCCAGTGGGCTGTTTCCCTTGTCCATTCCATTTGCCTGTATATTAAATGTTGTACGTATATCTGTTCCATTACACATTACCTTGAAATGTGAGAAAGCAAGATGCATCCAGTATTTACTGAGTGTATTTGTACTTAAGGGTCAGATCACTGAAAATTAAGGGAGAAGAAAGGTAGGAATTTTGGGTCACTACATCAAATCGCACATATTTCAACTCTGAGCAGAGGAAAAAACAAAAACTACCAACCAACATGCACCATTATTTTCTGTGAGTATAGCAGCTTTAGGCAAAGTCACAAAATCCACCCCCAAATGTTTGCGCTGGTTTTTATCAATAATATTGATGTGATAGGAGGGGTTACAAGTATTGATTTTGTTTTTCCATAAAAATCATCATCACCCCCCGGCCATAAATTCTGAATTGTTACAAATCTTTTTTTTTTTGAATACTTAACATTTGTTTTAACTGTAATTTTGGGTTACATATCTCACTTAGTATTTTAATGGTAAACAATATTGTCAGGTTGTCAAGGGAACTTTTGCCATGCAGAGTTGCGCCCCTTATATATGCCAGAATGCTTGATCGTGGGTTAGAATCCAGGTTCTGTCAGTAATGTTTGTGGTTTTCTCTACACCATACCTGTGTTTGTGGCTTTCACAAAATTGGCCTTGAAAACTGGAATCCTTCAGACCATCTCTCTCACTTGCTAAAATATGAAGATACCTGTTACAACTGGTCTTCATGAACCCATGCTTTTCAGTAGAAGCAACTAATGGGATCGGGTGATCAAGCTCCTCGACTTGGTTGATACATATTATGTATCACATTTGAACAAAATGATGCTCATACTGTTGACCACTGGATTGTCTGAGCCAGGCCTGAGTGCCACCATATACGCTGGAGTATTGCCGTTAGTGCAGCGTTAAACGATAATGAAAAGTGAATAGGACTTGGGGATGAATGGTATTAGCTATTTGTTTTATAAGAAAGTCACATCTGAAATAATGGCTATATTCATTGTTAATATTTTCAGGCTTTCTTCTGGTGTCCTTTCTATGGACACAAGTTTAATGTCAACAGATTGGAGAAACTACGCACAGCTATGGGAGTCAATCTCAGTGTCCAAGATCAGTGACACCACACTAGCAGAAGAATACAAGTGGAAACCAAGCTTTAAATGGATATTATCTTACATTGTGTTTGTCACTCATTTCACAGTTAGCAATCTTGTGATCTCTGGTGTAAGTCCAAGTAATAATACGGTCATGTGATATGTCAAGTTACTGAAAGGGTATGTATACAAGGGGGAGAGTACTGTGGATATACAACATGTGTGTACATGTGTTGTTAAGATGTATGTTCATAGAACTATAACCCGTTAACATCACACAAACATCTTGATGCCCCTCAAAGAAGTTTCACAAACTGATTTTCAAATTGCTCTCATTTTATAAACCTGTATGTCAACTCATGATTCAAAATGGCATCCAACATCTTTTGTAAGGCTATGGGGATTCCTAGTTTGATTTGATACCTAGCAACCAATATTGGTTGTCAAGGGTGATGAAAACACACAGTCCAGTCTGTGACTTGCGTGCTTGGTACCTCATGGCTACGATCATTGCTCACAATACCCATCACCTGATTGTCCGATCCAGTCGGGTATTTTAGAGGCCACCATCATACAGCTGGAATGTTGCTAATTGTGACAATAATAATAATGATAATGATAACAATAATAATCTGTCATCCTTGGAGATCTAAGCAAAAACTGGTCTTCAACCAAACATCTTGGTTGTTAAAGGATACTCCAAGGTCGTTGACCTTGTTGATGCATGCCATTGTATCGCATATGTATCGTGCACATGGATGCTCATGTTGTCGATCACTTGATTATCTGGCCCAAGTATGAATATTTATTCATCAAATGACTGGAATAGTGCTGTCTGCAGCTGTGAAAAATGACCACACACATGATTAAATCTAAGTCCATACTTGATAATACATCTGCATTACTTCAGTCTTGTCTGTGTTAATGCCGCAATATAGCTGGAATATTGCTGAGTGCAGCCTAAAACTAAACTCACTCACTTGTTGTGTTAAAAAGCTGACAGTCATGATTCTGTTGCTTTTTGCACTTCCTCTTCATACAATCCAAGGCTATGAACTATTGTAGGATTATAACTAACATAATGTCTAAACCATATTCTTGTTTCTGATTTTAACATGATATTTTTATTGTGTGTCAAAAATGCAGACAAAAATGATCCAGTTTCAGATAGCGTCTTGTAATCCACAGCTATGTAATGTTGTAGAACTGCAACTTACCTAAAATCTAAATCATTATTCGTGGACTGATTTTGACTTTGTGGTATTTGTGTTCAACATACACTCAATATTCTTCAGCTGTCAGGGAAACCCTTGCCCTTACTCTGACCAATGCTTGCCAAATGCAATAGTATTATGTCTACTTTATTATACAGGATTAAAATATAACAGATGCTTACGATGTGAATTTATATGATGACTGTGCTGATATATGTGAATCAAATGTATGTTTTGTCCCTTAAAACATGTGTGACGTCAGTATGTTGTGTATTGATTCATTAAATTTTCCTTAATGGCAATTTTGTTCCATTATTCATACCTATATGATCATGAGCTTCTTTCACTCACTATAAGCTTGTAATTCTTGATCAGTTGTTGAAATGAATACCTTACAAAATGTTCAATAATTTAAGTGAAAGCGTCCATTCCCAGATATTGTCCTTAAAGTCTGTTGTGTCCCCAAAACTGCTCTGCACTGTCTCAGTATACTATCTTGACAATTCAAGATATTAAGTTGAAAATTCAAGATACTGTATTGGAAATTCAAGATATTAAGTTCAAAATTCAAGATATTTTTAAACTTAATATGTTGAATTTTCAAGCTATTATGTTGAATTTTCAAGCTATTGTCTTGAATTTTCAATTTAATATCTTGAATTTTTAAGATATTATCTTGAATTTTCAACGTAATATGTTGAATTTTCGACTTAATATATTGAATTTTGAAGCTAATACAAAAAAATCAATGGCCTTAGTCTTCCGTACAGCTTGGCACCATCTCATTAAAATAACTCAAGCGGAGAATTGGACCACATAGAGGCTCCCAGCTAAAACGGTCACTGGTCGGAACCAAGTAGCAATTGAATTGAATGTAGGATTTGAAAGTCACAGGAAAAAAAGTCACAACTAAACAAACATTTATGCGGTAATATAATATATACTAGCCGGTTGTAAAATGTCTCAATTGTTGTATCAGCTTCTGTTTCTGAAATGAAAACATAACAAATGAGGCAACTGAGGCGTGAAACTAAGGGTCATTTTTGCTAATTGAGTCGGGAGAGCTGTGAAAACATTTAGACAGACAGAAATACACTGAGACTAAGTTTACTTAGACAGACAGACACAAGACAGACCTCCCAAAAGACAGACCACTTAAAACAACACATTTTATGGTTGCCTGTGGCTCAGTTCAGCCGTACCCTTGATAATAATGATATGTGCCCAGATAAAAGACAGCATTTGATATTAACTATAGTTGTCACAAATCGAACATACGAGACCAAGCACATCTCATATTTTCTCCTTTCACCTTGATCTTGACATACAGGTAGCTACCTCGAAGTACCTAGGGCATACCTTTCTGGGATAGGTTAAACCAGTTTGTATAATCTTGGAATTCAGGTATTACTCATTCATCAAAAGGATTTTATTACTCAACGAAAATTAATTTTATCAAACTTTTATCTGTGTGAATCCCTCAGTCTGTTAATTAATTTATATTCCTCATGAAATATGATATTATTAACCACTCATCCTCCAATCCGAGATTGAGATGACCAAAGTTGGACTCCAATAGAAGAAAGAAGCCGCTGATGCTGTGGATGACTTGTGACACACCTTGATCAGGTGTACTGTCCTGGTTAAGGCCTGTCTGTCAACATGAAACGAGTTTCCCCCATAGCTCTTGAATGTCCATGACGCTACAGTGAAAGGCGATCCTACCGCCAACATCCTGGTTAAGGCCTGTCTGTCAACATGAAACGAGTTTCCCCCATAGCTCTAGAATGTCCATGACGCTGCAGTGAAAGGTGATCCTACCGCCAACATCCTGGTTAAGGCCTGTCTCCCTATGTTTCCCCGACAGCTCTTGAATGTCCATGACGCTACAGTGAAAGGTGATCCTACCGCCAACATCCTGGTTAAGGCCTGTCTCCCTATGTTTCCCCGACAGCTCTGGAATGTCCATGACGCTACAGTGAAAGGTGATCCTACCGCCAACATCCTGGTTAAGGTCTGTCTCCCTATGTTTCCCCGACAGCCGTGGAATGTCCATGATGCTACAGTGAAAGGTGATCCTACCGCCAACATCCTGGTTAAGGTCTGTCTCCCTCTGTTTCCCCGACAGCTCTTGAATGTCCATGACGCTACAGCGAAAGGTGATCCTACCGCCAACATCCTGGTTAAGGTCTGTCTCCCTATGTTTCCCCGACAGCCCTGGAATGTCCATGATGCTACAGTGAAAGGTGATCCTACCGCCAACATCCTGGTTAAGGCCTGTCTCCCTATGTTTCCCCGACAGCTCTTGAATGTCCATGACGCTACAGCGAAATGTGATCCTACCGCCAACATCCTGGTTAAGGTCTGTCTCCCTATCTTTCCCCGACAGCTCTTGAATGTCCATGACGCTACAGCGAAATGTGATCCTACCGCCAACATCCTGGTTAAGGTCTGTCTCCCTATGTTTCCCCGACAGCTCTGGAATGTCCATGACGCTACAGTGAAAGGTGACCCTACCGCCAACATCCTGGTTAAGGCCTGTCTCCCTATGTTTCCCCGACAGCTCTTGAATGTCCATGACGCTACAGTGAAAGGTGACCCTACCGCCAACATCCTGGTTAAGGCCTGTCTCCCTATGTTTCCCCGGACAGCTCTGGAATGTCCATGACGCTACAGTGAAAGGTGACCCTACCGCCAACATCCTGGTTAAGGTCTGTCTCCCTATGTTTCCCCGACAGCTCTTGAATGTCCATGACGCTACAGTGAAAGGTGACCCTACCGCCAACATCCTGGTTAAGGCCTGTCTCCCTATGTTTCCCCGACAGCTCTGGAAAGTCCATGACGCTACAGTGAAAGGTGATCCTACCGCCAACATCCTGGTTAAGGCCTGTCTCCCTATGTTTCCCCGACAGCTCTGGAAAGTCCATGACGCTACAGTGAAAGGTGATCCTACCGCCAACATCCTGGTTAAGGCCTGTCTCCCTATGTTTCCCCGACAGCTCTGGAATGTCCATGACGCTACAGTGAAAGGTGATCCTACCGCCAACATCCTGGTTAAGGCCTGTCTCCCTATGTTTCCCCGACAGCTCTTGAATGTCCATGACGCTACAGTGAAAGGTGACCCTACCGCCAACATCCTGGTTAAGGCCTGTCTCCCTATGTTTCCCCGACAGCTCTGGAAAGTCCATGACGCTACAGTGAAAGGTGATCCTACCGCCAACATCCTGGTTAAGGCCTGTCTCCCTATGTTTCCCCGACAGCTCTGGAATGTCCATGACGCTACAGTGAAAGGTGATCCTACCGCCAACATCCTGGTTAAGGCCTGTCTCCCTATGTTTCCCCGACAGCTCTGGAATGTCCATGATGCTACAGTGAAAGGCGATCCTTGCACCCATAACATTACTTTGTGAAGTTGGGAACAAATGGTTCCACAGCTTGGTTAGCAAGAACCCTTCTATGTGGAGAGTTGTAGAATGATTTAAGAAAGAACCTCCATAGTGAGAACTATGATTGTTCAAGACGCTGTGGGCAATTCCCCAAGAAGAAGGTAAAGATGAAATATACTGAGTCAAAAACAGAAACTTCACATTCTTTCTTCAGGGCACTGTAAAAGAACAAGAGTTGGTAAGATGGTTAAATTGTTATTTCATTGCTGAGATCTGTGTGATGTACTCGATGCACTGACAGTGCCACAATCAGTTCCATTAGGCTACGCCGCCGTTCCAAAACATGGGCATACAGAATGTCAAGTCACAAGAATAAAATTTAGAAATTTCTCAGTTCAATATTGTGTATGGCCTCCCCGCACATTCACTACTGCCAAACACCTCCTCATCGACTGCCTAATGCTTGTGAACACGAGGTTGTGGATTCTGCGACATTGCTCTTGCAAGGCAACGCCAAGTACCTGCAGTATCTGAGGTTGGTTCTTAAGAGCACGAAGCCTTCTCCCAAGGGCATCCCAAACGTGCTCTATTGGATTCAGGTCAGGGGACCCCTATGGCCAGTCCATGACATTGATTCCAGCGTTTTGAAGGAAATTTCGTGTCAACATCGAGGTATGCGGCCGAGCATTATCATGCTGGAACTGTTGACCTGGGTCATGAGGCGCCATGAAACCCTACATGTAGAAGATAAGTTACCTATTCTGTGCCTTCATTTTAAGTCAAATATAATTGTTATTTGTTCAGTATTGGTATAGTAGATATGTAGTAAAGTTTCAAGTGGGCGTGTCATAGCTCACTGGCTTCAATTCTCGGTACACAGCGAAGAAAGATCAAATTCTGTCGCTGAAAACTTCTTTCATTTATTCGTTTAATTTTCAGAAGCGAAATAAATATTTAGTTTGCAAGTGATTAAAAACTTTAAAACATTGTCAGAGTGTATTTGAGGTGTGTGAAAAGCATGACATATCGCCGCCATCAGAGACCATATAATTATATAATGGTCTCTGCCGCCATTAAAATACTACAGTGCGTTTTAAAAACTTCTTTCAAATACATTTTTAGTTTTTGTGAGAGGAATATGCCACCAGGTGAAAGGTGCATTCCTTACATGTTTCGGGAGGGTTGGCCGTGGTGCGTCATTTATCCTTTCATTCTGCCTCCAGTCTAGTTAAAATATACTAGGGAGACTGACTTCAGCTTAGCAAAAACAAAGCCTCCAATCTAGCTACAACTTAGCCTCGCTAACCGGAACATGTTGTTGTCCAGTCGATTTCACTGACATTTTGCTGCAGCAACAACGTCCAATCCAGTCCAACAAAGCATCAGTTATAAAGTGTTTCAGTCCCACGACCTGATTATACAAAGGTCGACTCCCAGTATACTATGTGCCTGAAATGAGTTAGTACAGAGGTTTAAAGCCACTCGTCCTCGACGTTCGCCCGAGAACGAGGTCGAGTACAGCTGACAGAAGATAGAATCGTGACTCTCTGTTCACAATGCTCCTTGCGTGAAAAATAACCAACTTTTTCTTTTAGACGTTTTAAGTAGCAGTGAGAAGTATTCGAGCTATATGACAGTGGAATGTTTATAATCGTGTCCCCTGACAGTCGGGTTATTGACAGCACGAGCAACAAACAATGACAAGTTATTAAGAAAGTCTCCGAACCTGGTCAAATTTTTCTTTCCCTCTTCTCCCTCCCAGTGATAAATGCAACACTGAGGTCGTGTATGTTCTATTTTCTCCCATCCCGTAGTCGTCTGTGGTTTTACACATCATTTACCAATATTTCACTAATGCTGTGGCTAGAGTGCACCAGAGTGAGTGAGTTTTAATTTTACGCCGCACTCAGCAATATTCCAGCGATATGGCGGCGGTCTGTAAATAATCGAGTCTGGACCAGACAATCCAGTGATCAACAACATGAGCATCGATCTGCGTAATTGGGAACCGATGACATGTGTCAACCAAGTCAGCGAGCCTGACCACCCGATCCCGTTAGTCGCCTCTTACGACAAGCATAGTCGCCTTTTATGGCAAGCATGGGTTGCTGAAGGCCTATTCTACCCTGGGACCTTCACGGGTCAGAGTGCACCAGAAATGGGCTTTACATATTGTACCAATGTTGGAATCAAACCTGGGTGTTCAGTGTAAACCACTATGCTATCCCACCGCTCCTGGTGGTTCAAAGATCGCGCATCATCCTCAGGTCCCTGAACTGCTTCTTCCTTACTACTGATTCTGGCGTTAGTAAATGAGTGAGTATGGCTATACGCTGCTTTTAGAAATATTCCAGCAATATCACGCTGGAGGACACCAAGAATAGGTTTCACACATTGTACGTATTGGGGAATCGAACTCTGCTCATGGAAGTGTCGAGCGAACGCTATTTACGACCAGGCTACCCCAACGCACTCTGATGAAACGTTTCCTGTGCATTATATTCATGTCCCTAAATTTGTCTTTTCTATACTCTTAATTCTAGAGTTAAAAGCATGTATAAACTAAGTGATCACTTGAAAAATGCAATGTACTGTGTTCTACCCATGTAGGGAAACGAACACGTATCATCAGCATACCGAGCGAACGTTTCAACCACTAGTCGGTGCTTTGATGGTCCTAGCTCAAGACACTCTATTTTCTATTTCCTATCCTTAATTCTGCGTTATCGCTTGTAAACTGACTGATCATCTGAAAAGTGTAAAGCAGTTCACAAGTATAATTTATACATAGGTTTGTCAATACATTGCTCATTGGGCAAATTCTTCCCATTGTTCTCACTCTGAATAGTCAGTGATAAAACGACCTTTATTCTGATTTGTTGGTGTAATGGTTGTGTTCAATGTGATCCCGTCGGAGCACATGATATAATATGGACATGACACTAACAAGCGATGCACGACTTCAAGCTTATGAGACATTTTTTGACGTATTGTCAAACTATGGTGGCTGATTCGGGCCATCGCTTTATCGCCCTGTAAAATCAAGGCGACATTGCGACAAAGCGATAGCACGACACGACATTGCGATACGCCGACACGATATAGCGATATTGCGATACGGCCAGAAAACGAAATAGCGAAAACCCGACACGATATAGCGATAACACGACACGAAATGGCGATATCACGACACGAAATGGCGATAACCCGACACGAAATGGCGATATCACGACACGAAATGGCGATATCACGACACGAAATGGCGATATCACGACACGAAATGGCGATATCACGACACGAAATGGCGATAAAACTGGGCGACATTGCGATATGGCGATAACGCGAAAAGGCGACATTGCGATATAGAGACACGATATGGCGATACAGCGACATTGCGATATTGCGATATTGCGATATTGCGATATTGCTTCCTTTCCATTTATGAAATATGGAAAAGCGGGTAAGCTGATTCAGTTTTAGAATGTGATAGGTGGAGTATGTGAGATAGACACATTTGTAAAACCATCCACTTTACAGAAATAGCTATAGCTCATCCAAAAGCACGATGAGTGATGACATATTTCAAAGTGTGATAGTTGTGCAGGCCATGGTCATGCTAACTTTGTAGGCTATAGGATTTCACCAGAACGCATTTGGCATCATACCGTGCCTTTTTTTCTTCTTTACGAAATGAAAATATGATCATAAAGAAAAGTTGTAGAAGACTTTATATTCTTGTATCTATAAATAAGAAAATATTACATTGTACACTGAATTAATTTCAGTAAGTATAGTAAGTCACTCTCAGAATTTAAAGAATTTAAAGCAAAATATATTTGACGCCGAACACAGTATTGTGGACCCACTGATGACCTTCAGGCGTTTGAGGAGACAGCCCAATTAAACAGTCCGAGATACAATATTACACATGATTAAATTAAACAATTTGAAACAAAATTGGGTGGAATTGACTTTAGTTTAGGTTTGTTGAGGCTAGAGCAATAGAATTTGACTGGAAAGGTACAATTTACAGGGATGTAAAATTAATGTTTTTGGGGTGAAACATCTAGTTAATAAAATACAATGTATATGATTAATGCACATGGGTTTCAATCTGTCTCTACAGATATTTATGGATTAAGAAAGTGTAGGTCTTGTAGTTGTTATAGCATGATCCCTCTGGTAAGCGATTTGGAAACAAACAGATAAAAACATGTATGTTTGTTTGTTTGTTTGCTTTCTGACAATGTCAATGTTGTATTTGAATGGTGGGGTGGTTATTACTATTTAAAACGTACCTCTTATGTCTTACCATCTGTGTAAGTGCGGCGTCATATTACCACTAACTAAAGAATAATGGAACAAAGTCGACACATTGTTCCATACATAAGGACAAAAAATATTACACTAAATGTAGAAATGTTTGAGATATTTACCGATTTTCTCTAAATAGACATTAGCAGGGTTGGGTGTTACCAAAATGTTCGTATAGCGATGTTTTGTGATATACGTCGGCGTACTGCAATATGTATTGCAATACATTGTGAAAGTGGAACACATGGTTTAAGGTCATGAAATTACTGTTTCATTTCTTTTGAAACAATGCCACTAGCAAGTTAGGAATCAGATGTGATTGTAAGAGAGATCAAATGAACATGTTTCTGAATGCTTTGCTCTAATGTTTGGAACTCGAGAAAAAGCGTCTGCAGCAGGGTCCCCCATTTCGGTTTGTTTATCCCCACAAGAAGTGCCCTGCCAATCTATTTTCTTTGATTCACATGGTTTAAAATTCATGCTAGTACAATCACATGACCAATTAACATTTTGGAAACTAAAAATATGCGGTTTAAACAGTATTTATTCAAAATAAAAGAAGAAAAGACATCAGAAAGACAACGGAGAACCCACAAAAAGGAATGGCAAACAGATCGAACAAGGCCTGTACTGATGTCTCTCCCAAGAGAAAACAGCTTAAACGAATTAAACACGATTAAGAGATTGTAAAAGGATGTATAATTCAATGAGTCAATTTTCAAAACCAAGAAAACGAGTTTATGTGTTATTTAACCATACGTTTGGAGTTGAATTATGAAATGATAAATGGATGTAAGAAGTAATTCTGCATGAATATTGGATACGTTATCTTTGCCACAGATGTTTTCTTCAACAGAGAATCTATTGCGGTAGAAGTACTGGTTATATTATGTCTGATATGACGAAATACAGGGCAAAAAATGAAGTACGGGGTTATCTTCTGTTAAAAAGCCACAGTGGTATGAACTGTTTTGTTTTATATGTCTTTCGAAATGGTGTAAGTTTAAAACACTACACCCAGTCTCAGTTTGGACATGATAATTTGGAAAAAGTTGGATAATTTGGCAATAATTAAAGTATTTATAGCTCTGAAAATGAGAGTGTAATAAGTAAGATATAATTTAAATTTAGACAATAACTTTGCCGATTTACATATTCGTCCAGATTATTGTAGCCTTGTATGACTAATGGAAGAAGAGAGTGTTATAGTGTTAAACTCGTCTAGTTGTTTTTGTTCTGGCTGTCTTGAGTATCTTTGGCATTATGAAGGAAATAGTGAGTATTTCTGCCCACTTCTTGGGGAGCTTATCTTGTTAAGTACTCTGGCGTTAAACATGTACCATCTTATAAAAAATAAACAATTTATGATTCTTTCTCCTTTGAAAGAGAGATGGCATACATGTTTCTTCGTCATTTGTTTAATGACTGATACCCATGATGGCCTCACTTAAGGTACGATGAGCATCAAGGTGTAATCTTTCTAGTACTGATCCTTGGTCTTGGGATCAGTTGTCCCAAATGAAGTCACAGTATTCAAAGACAGGAAGGAGGAATGATATATACAGTCTTTCTGTTTAGTTTATTAGTTCATATTTAAGACCCCAAAAGCAATATATTATAGGACTAGTTTCTTTACTTGATATTCGATTTGCATATTCTATATACCATTGCTTTGAAATCGTAGCCCTAAATGTTTATGATAGTCATCCATCATTAAATCTGTTTTCGCTCTAGGTATTGCCTTTCAGTGAATAACGTTGTCACTGGTTTTGGGGGACTAAACGACACCTGCAATTCATTTCTTCATTCAGACAGATTAGCAAGATCACTGTTCAATATTCTTGGTGCATCGGTGGGGTTACGTATGATTATGTAAAGGGAGGTATCATCAGCAAATAAAAGTATGTTGCTTGATACCACTAAGTGATTCATTTATCTAAACAAGGAACATAAGAGGACCCAATACGGAGTGTATTAATGTATAATGATATAAAGGAAATACGAATATTATTAGAAGTTTGGCTACATCACAAAAATGGCAGATCGTATCGGGTGAACCGGTTCGCGAAAAGTGTACCGCAATATATAGTACTGTGAAGCTCGTATGGCAATATAACGGTTAAGCGGTATTATCGGCCACGTCCACAAATTAATCATTGTCGTACTTTAAAACGAACTTCTAAGCTACAACCAAATCGAGAAAGTGTTAACTTTAACAAGTAAAAGATAAGGTTCTGATTTTAAATAAATAAATAAATAAATAAATAAATAAATAAATAAATAAATAAATAAATAAATAAATAAATAAATAAATAAATAAATAAACATGAGATATTACTAGAATGCACACGTAAAGCACGTTCTTCATCCAGTATGTACCAGTCGGCGGCAGGATGCACTTTGTGCATTATGAACTGATAAAAATCATGACATTAGTACTAAACATTAACTTGACACGGCAAGACGTAGACTTTCGGAAAACGGGAAATCAGCTTCATCCTTTTGTGCACATTACCATGGCCACACATAATTTTAACTGTTTGTTTCCAAATCGTCTTCCAGAGGCATCATGCAATAACAACTACAAGACCCAGACTTTCTTAATCTATAAAGGTCTGTAGAGATAGACTGAAACCCATGAACATTAATCATGTAAATTATTTTTTATTAACCAGATGTTTAATCCCATACTCCACATATTAGATTCTAAAAGTGAATAAATTTATCCACTTTTCCACATTTCACAAATGGAAAGGGAGCAATATCGTCATATCGCAATGTCGCTGTATCGCCAAATCGCATTGTCGCTGTATCGCTGTGTCGCTATATCGCAATGTCGCTGTATCGCTTTATCGCAATATCGCTGTATCGCCATATCGTGTCTCTATATCGCAATGTCGCCTTTTCGCGTTATCGCAATGTCGCTGTATCGCCATATCGTGTCTCTATATCGCAATGTCGCCTTTTCGCGTTATCGCCATATCGCAATGTCGCCCAGTTTTATCGCCATTTCGTGTCGTGATATCGCCATTTCGTGTCGTGATATCGCCATTTCGTGTCGTGTTATCGCTATATCGTGTCGGGTTTTCGCTATTTCGTTTTCTGGCCGTATCGCAATATCGCTATATCGTGTCGGCGTATCGCAATGTCGTGTCGTGCTATCGCTTTGTCGCAATGTCGCCTTGATTTTACAGGGCGATAAAGCGATGGCCCGAATCAGCCACCATATCAAACAGCAGGTTTTAGATCAATTGAAAGAGTACTGCTCGACATCGACCTGTCAATAGCAGATCTGTCCTCGAATTTGCCCTAACGCCTATTGTCGTAACTGGGTAGGCAACAAAACAGGTAGGATCGTGACAGATTCAAACGACATTTCTAAATGTAAACGCCACCATCGTCCTCAGACACTTGCAGAACGTTCCGAGGTGAAGGTGAACAAATGGCGAAGAATTCCCTAAGCAAAAATCGGACGATGTATGCAATCCTTTCCAAGGCGGTGTCGAGCTGTGACAGCTGCGTGGGGTGGTGGCACGAGGCACTGACCTGAACGACCCCTCGTGCCCATACGCGTGCAGTGAGTGACCTGAATGCCGATGATGACAACAAAACTTCGCCATTCCCTCTGGCACGCGTTGGCACATTCTTCAAGTGTCCGAGGGCAGAAACATTTACAGAGGCGTCAATCAAGTTCGTTACAAAGATGCTCGATCGGGTTCAGATCAGACGATATGGAAAGCCAGGGAAGGACAATGACGTTTGCACTGGCGAGCTAGGAACCAGTAACACGAGCTATGAGGGGTCGAGCGTTGTCGTGTTAAAACAGTTCCCTGTGGCGGTTACAAAATGGGAGTAGTTCAGGTCACACTTATTTGGTAGATGTAGCATTTTGCCATGAGATTACCTTGAACTACCACTAGCTCTGATCTACACGTGTTCGACATGGCTCCACACACCATGACGCTTTCTTCAACAAAATCCGCCCAAAACCTTTGTGCTGACGCCTCCCCCCTTGTTATTGCAATGGGAACCTAAAACGTTCAGTGAGTTCTCTATATGTTCCGTGCCTATACCATGTTGTACCACTTGACATGATGCAGTCGTGTCAGGACTGGTCGATATGCTCAAATAGGAAATTCTTCCAAAACCAGCCCCTGTCCCGCAGTGTCCGTTGTAGTAGCAAAACGGTGACATTTGTTTTCTTCGTTTACGTCGTAAATTTCGAAATGAAATAATGAATTGTTTCGATGCCACTACTCATGTTCCGACACACTATACGTGCATTACGTAGAACTCATTTACATAAGAACTGTGACATGATTAACGGGATTCAAACATATTAATTGTCTCAGTGACGATTGCTGTCAAAATATACATGTATCTAAATAAACCGCTGAAAACGATTGTGTTTCTTTTCATTTTGGAAAGGTGTATACATGTATTATAGCTACATGTACGTGTTTCCTAATTTTCACTCACTGGATGATTTGTTTGTGTGTTGCTTAACGCCGCACTATGCGGTGGCGGTCTGTAAATATTCGAGTCTGGTCCAGACAATCCAGTGATCAACTGTGAACATAGATCTACTCAACTGGGAAACGATGACCGGCGTCAACTGCGTCAGCGGCCATATGGCAACCCAATCCCGTTAGTCGCCTCGTGCAAGCACGGTTTAAACTTTTTGAAGGCCAATTCTAACCCGGATCTTCACGGGATGTCATCTGAGGACATGGAGGAATTCTGCATATATGAGTAGTGTGTCACGTACCATTCGACAGGCGCACAGTTTCGATACCTTACGTTGGTGCCATATGTGAGCCCGATTTTTAGTGTGCCATACCATTATAATGCAGGAATAATGATTAAAGCTCATAAATGGCCTTTCACTTTGCTGATAAATTGCTCCATAATTCTCAAACTTGGATCTCTACACACGTCTGAGATGTCCAGGTGAAGAAGATGAGCTTCACTGAGTGAGTTAGGCTTTGCGCCGATTTTAGCAATATTCCAGCAACATTATGGCGGGGAACACCAGAAATGTCCGTCACACATTGTACTGATGTGGGAAATCGAACCCTGGCCTTCGGCGCAACGATTGAACGTTTTAATCTGATACCGTTTTCATACTGGTGCGAAGTGGAGGAATTTAAGTATCCTCATTCATCTGTTTCTATTATCCTCATACATGCAGAAGGTACAAAAAATGAATCGGTGCAAGACCGTCAACGATCATAATGCTTGGTATTTCTTTAATTTCGTAGATTTTTATACTATTTTAAATATCAATTGATTGAATTTATTTCTAACATGTAAAGAGTGCAAAATAGCGTTTTTGGCAGATCATAACAAATTTGGACCCGTAGGCCTTTTTCCCGCCATGTCAAATAATATCGACCTTCACCTTACTCACTTCCGCTTTAGAAAATAATATTGGATTTGCGCATGCGTAAAGCTAAAATTTCCCGGATGTACACATGCGCAAAGGCAATGTCGGACATTTTGCGCCAACTTTCTGGGTTTGTCAGATACTGCAACTACTAAAACTGTTATATTTTATAACAGTGGTTGTAAATTAACTCCCAAGTGGCTAAAATGCTAAGCACAATGAAATTCTAATTGAGTGATGTAAAGAAACTGGTCGTATCAGCTCCAGTTCAAGTGCAAGATTGCTCTAAAGTGGGTGATCCGGTCGAAGGTGATGTAGTCGAGAAAAGAGAATGGAGTTCGACTTGTGACAGCAGTATTTTGAAGAATCTTATCTGACGTGCATGGGCTAATCTACATACAAATAAAGATGGCTACTGTTGAATATGATTTGGATACGTCTGGCGGACTGATGGAGGTAAGTAAAGTTTGCAATTTCTAAATATGTATGAATGAATTTGGGGAAAATAACTGCTCGGGAAACGAAAAACTACTTTCTTCGTGTTTGACATACAGCAACTTGCTGCTTGTCTCAAGTTATTCCTAATACCATGTGGTTCATAACATGTTTTCCTATTCGCAGCAAATCCAGAAGCTTGTCGCACCACCTGTCAGTGAAGAATATGCGAGACGAATGAGAAGAAGAGACCGTGAACATAGAAGACACGGTCGTTCTGTCAACCATGACTGTTGTGACAGCTGCAAGGAAGGTGGCGATCTTCTCTGCTGCGATCGTTGTCCAGCAGCTTTTCATTTGCAATGCCAGTGAGTAGTTCAATCAGTAGTTTAAACGTTCCAAGTACTGACGAAGATGTTTCACATCTGACAATGTTTTCTCAGGATCACGAATGCCTTCTTCAGTTTTCTCCTGAAGAAATCCAAGATGGCTGACTTTGTTTGCCAGCACATTTTTACAAGGACGCCATTGTGAAAAGCAACGTAGTATCAGGGTTTATGCTTGGTTCATTGTTGTGACCAAAGAAGGATGTAATATAGAAAACTGTCACCCAGTTGTAAAGGCATGATTATGTCCACATGTTGTCTATATCAGTTGTTTCTTATATTTGTTAAGGAGACTGTTTTTGTAGATGTTATCTGTATACAGGTGTTGTTGCTGGTGTAGTATCTCTCTGACATTTTTATGATTGATGCATTTTTGAGAAGAGCACCACCCTCTTTTGAACTTGGAGGCTATGTAGTCAGTGTTGTTGAACTTGATTAAAATTGTTCTGTATGTTAATTGGTCTCTAGCTTATTACTTCGTGAGCAACAGAAAGAATAAGCCTAATCAGAATTTAGGGGTCAGTGCTTAGAGTCAAACATAAGAGTCTCAAACATCTCTGAAATACTTTTTTTTAATCTTTAAGTGATCCGCCATTAGAGGAAGATGATTTGCCTCCAGGGGAATGGATATGTCACAGATGCCGGATCGCTGACAATCAGGTTTGTGTTCCAACACCCAACCCGCCTGGTTTTGAACAGAAAGTGTTTCCTCGTGGTCACTTGGTGATCTTAGACACTGTAAACACAGGCATGTCTTTCCTTCTCAGGAGAAAGGTTACATCAGTGACTACGTATTTGCACTTCTGTTAAAAATAGAATATATATAAAATTGTTAGAGTGCATATCATTAATTTCCAAACTGTTCATACTGATGGTGTTGATGTATCTCCTCCTGACAAAACGTTAAACTAGTAATTGTTCTGTTGGTGGATATTCTCTATTTACAGATGTCATTTCTGATCATATATGAAAGTGTACAAGTTTTGTGATATCTTCTGTTGATGTTGTAGAGTAAGGAGGATCCAGTACCAAGTACATCCACCGGATCAAGAGGTCGCCCTAAGAGGCAACATTCTCAAGAGGATGAAAAAGATGTGCCAGAACACCCCCTTCAGACCCTTGCAAAAGCTGCTCGTCTCATGAACCCCATTCAGTTTGATCTGACAAAGGATATTGCATGCACTATTCCACTTCCAGGTAATTTTGTATTTATTTACATACATGTTGATAAGTCTGGCAATATTTGGATCATGTAGACGCATCTTGAGACTATAGAGAATATGCACACTTAATATTGTTTTAGTCTGGAAGAATTCCTGATGATAAAACTACAATACGTTTATGTATGCTTTCACTGAAATTTAATGGTATATATTTTGATAATTTATCAAGGATCAAGCAAAAGAAGAATTGGGAGTCGAGGACCCAGCCGAAAAGCTCCCCATGAACTGGACAATGGCATGGTGCCACTACCAGCTAAAGTTTGCTTCCAGTGCAGCAAGTATGTGAATTTGGACTAACGTTTTTGTTTTCCTGGACACCTTAAATCCCTTTATCTAAACTTTCTACAATTCATTACTGGCATTAATTAGGGACCATTTTTGTCAGGAATTTTAGTTTTGCTATTTCTAAGTCCTAAGGACAAACAGAAACAATTTGTAGGGGTGGGGAGTTCTCAGCCATATTTGTTGAAATCACTGTGGCTCATGTGATATATCTAGAATATTGAAAGATCTGTATTCCCATTATTTTTTATTAACTTTGTGATAATTTTAAAGGGGTGAAGGTGGTAGTGATGTGAACATTAATTCTAATTAAGTAAGTAATTCGAACTCTGTCTAATATCTAAACAGTCAGTTTTGCTTAACCTGTCAAGTCGTATATATAAGTATTTATAAGTAGCTTAGAAATGAAAGTGTTTGTTATGCATTTCAGGAGCTGTCGGGTCGCCCCCCTCATCCAGTGTGACTATTGCCCACTACTATTCCACCTGGACTGTCTTGCTCCACCCCTAACCAGCTTCCCCACAGGCAGGTGGATGTGCCCCAACCATGTGGAACAGAGTGTGGTGAGTTGCTGTACTCTGTACATACAACCAATATTTGCCCAGTGGAGTATTCTAGTGGTTGAACCATTTGTTTGCCACACAAAATGTCCGAGTTCTGTTCCCCTTATGGCAATGTGTGAAGACCATTTCTGGTGTCACTGCCTTGATATTGCAGGAATATTTAAATCGGTTTGAAACCTCAAATCCTATATTTTCTTTATCACGCATATATGCTGTAGATATAACAAAAATACTGTTCAGAATGACATTAAACCAAACATAAGCTTTTTGTCTTTCTCAATGTGCATGAAGTTCCTAGTTCGTGTGTTAGTTCAATGATGGGAACCGGTTGTTTCAGGATGAGTACCTGTTAAAGTCTCTAAGTCTCTGTGAGAGGGTGAAGCTCTGGGACCAGTCAGCAGGTCATGTGGACCAGCATGCTGTCAAGGTCAACTTCCTGCACAAAGTACATCGCCAGAATCCTCCCTTCAGGTTCAAGAGAAGACTCCCATCAAGGAAGACCATAACTGTAAGTTTAGTTTTGGGATGGCACAGTGAATGAAATGATTGTAGTAGTATGTATGAATGTAATCGCTGGTTGTATGGTTGGTGGTATACATAACAATGGATAGTGTGGCAATGTCAGAAAACCGTTTTGCTGTCAGTCTTTAATTTGCTGTGCTGACAAAACAGGATTGACACATCTTTTGGCTTGAGCTACTCAGTTTGAGTTGTAAGACAGGCTAACAATGAAATGTGGTTTGTCGTGGACATTAAATTCGACAACAGCAAGGTGGCTGTTGTCAGTGACAAGTCATGACATATTTCAAGTTCATCATAAGTACCATCATTTATATTGGAAAATGAAATCTATAATTTTTTATTTATTCTAAATTTTGTTATGATTTCTTGAATTAACTTGAATGTTTTTGCAACAGTTGACACTTGCAGAACTATTGTGTTTTTGAAAACGTCAGTGTTGGATTTGTGGTAAGGTTATCTCCCTTGGTTAACTTTGCCTTCAATAACCCTTTGCTTGTTTATAGATACCGCAAGCAATAAAAGATCACTACAACAATCCTCCCCCATTACTTCCAAGGGCAGCTACAGCAACACTTGGCAGTGTGGAAACGTCCAACCAAGCTGCATCATCATCAGAGGCAACACTTGAAGAACAAGAGGAGGTGACAATACTCAACTGAATCTTGCTTTAGTAGCCAACCACTTCTCTCTTACCTACTGTATAATGCTGGACCAGTGGTGGACATTAGGCAAAGGGGTTATCAGGACATTCATAGATAGATTTGTAGATATGTGCAGTCTTGGTGTTATTTGGTAAATGAAGTATATTTTTGGTTGAGGTCTAGTTAACAGGCTTAAGAAATTACAACGAGGAAGTTAGATTCTGACATCAGTGTCAGAACTGATTATTATTTTTTTCACCATTTTAATTTTTGTCTTGTGCCCATTGGAAACTATTTTGGGACATGGTGAAGGCTTTCGTGTTTGAGTGGGAAGAATGGCTAAATATTTTCTGTCATCAGTAAAATGGTGTTTTTTTATTGATTTCAGTGGCTGACAGCTGTTGTGTCTCTTCAAACAAGCATTGCCAAATTCCTGGCTCAGAAACAATTACAAAAATCATCTGACAGTGCTAAATCAGACTCTGGTGGTCGCTGTGAACACGGAAAGCCTACAGCGTCTGTGGCTCCGGTGATACATCGAGAGACGGACAATGCTCAGTGTAGTCTGGCAGCTGGAGATGCCCAACCCTCACATACATTCAAAGATAGCAACGACTGTGATAGGACTAATAGCTTGAATGGATCTGGCTTGACCAGTCCACAGGAGACGTTACCCAATGGCCCCTTCGAGATTGGCAAGGGAGCAGCAATATCCCTCCTCCATGGAGGCACTGCAGCAACCAGCAGTAGCACCATGAACGGTGAGATGGAGTACGCAGATGTTCAGAAAACAAAGCCTGATGCTGTTGTGATAAGGACAAGAAGTAATAGTGCTGACTCAGCTTCTCCCAATGTGGTCAAGGTCACATGGCCCTGTGGTGAAAAACAGGTTTCCGGTGGAGTGACAAATACACAAGGGAAAAATATCTTAATCAGTGCTATTAATAAAGTGACAAAAGTGTTGCCCAATTCCAGTCAGGTGGGAAAGGTTGTGCTACCAGCAAATATGGCAGCCAAGAATGTGAGTGGCAGTAACCCTACCTCAATTCTCTCCCCACGGGTAACAATGCAGCCAGCTGTGAAGATTGCCACCCCTGGGGGTAAACCCTCATCAACTGGCTCAGGTTCCACATCCTCTCCTAAAGTCATCACAGTATCAGCTTCTCCTTCAGGTAGGCTGAAAATCACTTGATTTCTAGGAACTTAGCTGACCTCAATGCTTCAGAGCAGTAGGGTAGCCAAGTGTTTAGAGTTTTATCGCCACTTCAGAGTCCAGTCTTCATTTCCCTACATGGGTGTAATGTGCCCATTTCTGGAAAGGAAGAGATAATGTCACTGATTCAGAATTCTTATGCTCTTTTAAAAACGGGTGAATCTTCTTTGTTTTATTTACTTTAGGAGATTTATCGAAATCAATGAACGTTGATATGATATTATTGAATGTTTTGAGAGTGCATCACCATTTGCACTTCCTTACAACCATAGTTACTTGGAATATATGTTTTGAAAGATGATTGCTGTATGGCATGTAATTTGCATATACACGATTTTCATTTTAAAACTTAACAACTAGAAACAAACACTAACAAATGCGTGATGCAAGATGAGTGTAAAAATTAACGTTGACAAAACTTGAAAATCAAGAATGGAACCCCCTGCATGTGTATGGGGCTACAGCGTTGTGCACGTGCATATCATGTGTTTTGCTTAGGGTAGGTAATAGAGGGAAATGGTGGTGTGTTCATAAGATGTCTGTCCTTGAAACGTTTGCTAACGTTTACACTTCTTGTCTAAATTAAAAGTTCATCATCCCCTACTTCTTTTTAAGAGTATATATGCAGGCTGTTCTGTGAATCTTGTCTCTGGCACTAGTTGAGTTGTGGTCCAAGTGAGGAGACAGTATATCCCGATACCAGTACAGTGAGGCAATATGATATATCATGAAAGTATTGGCAAGGAACCTGCGAGAAGATAATACAATGGTGGTGGTACGATATCGGCCCGGATACTAGTAATGATTACTATGGCTGCAATGATTTGGTTCGATTCATTGTAAAGTGATTCTGACACCTTGGTTTCGATTTTCAGTAACCATAAGTTACAAAATGATTTGATATTTGAATATCTATCTAAATTATAGAGGTGTGACAGTATAGAAAATTCATGATACGATACATATCACAATATCTTGGAATGATACAGTGCGGTTCGATGAACATCACAATATGCAATCTTTCTATTTTCCTTGTCTTTTATTTTCTTTAAAAATGCAATGTCCATTCTAGAACTGAAAATCTAGGGGGGATTTGTTGCCCCCTTACAAAAAAGGAGGGGGGGGGGGTTGGAAAATGTCGGAATACCTGTATTATTACCATCTTTCAAAATAGTGTGGATGTACGAAAGTTATTGCAACCACCACAAGTGAAACTATTGCTCATTTTATTTTGGCTACAATAGTCACATATCATAGCACCAAGCTCATTTTGAAAGAGCCATGGGCAGTCTTGCAACCTTTTTTCTGAAAAACACTTGGTTTGCTGTTTTTTTAGAGTCCGAGGGACCAGGGTCAGTCTTGGGGTTTTGCTCGCCTTTTGATTCACACGTCTCCTTAACAGACGTATCGGTCTGGGGAGACATGGTGGACATCATTGCTTTCTCAGTGGTATTTTGTGCCAAAAAGTCAGTTATTTTCATTCTTTTGCGTGGCATTATTCACGCCAAATTACCACAAACCGTTGTAAATAAGAATTTCATATTTATTTGTTGTCTGCAACTTCAAGTGATAATATTCTCTGATTTCGAGACCCGTGAAGGTCCCGGGGTAGAATAGGCCTTCAGCAACCCATGCTTGCCATAAAAGGTGACTATGCTTGTCGTAAGAGGCGACTAACGGGATCGGGTGGTCAGACTAGCTGACTTGGTTGACACATGTCATCGGTTCCCCATTGCGCAGATCGATGCTCATGTTGTTGATCACTGGATTGTCTGGTCCAGACTCGATTATTTACAGACCGTCGCCATATAGCTGGAATATTGCTAAGTGCGACGTAAAACTAAACTCACTCACTCACTGATTTCGAAAACAAAGCTAAAACGAACTGATATTCTGAAAACGATTGACGAAACTGTTTTGCAAGTGCTGTACACATGCACTATGTTTAGAGTTCATGGTCTAACATCATCAATTAATTAATCAAATAATAACTTCATCGATAAATGTTATCTGTTTTCATACTGATATGAATGGAATTTCATTTCCCCAGTGCCAATAGTAGTTTTAATCAAGGGACGTTACTCTGTTATGTTTACATGTTGTCACTTGAGTTTGACTCTGTGGCCGACTCTGATTTAAAAAGTTATTCCTTGTCAACATGAAGCTTTTTTCGTATGTTTTTTTTGGAAGTTAGGTAGGGAGCAAATTACTATGCACGACAGTTCGCACTCTGTTGTTTTTATGAGGCACGATTTGATCATTATTGGTGTAAATCGCACGTCCTAGAATAGACACTGAAAATGTATAATCTGATATCAAGTAACAGTTTAGATTTTTAGATAACTGTCAGTTTCTAGAGAAAATTAACTTTAAGGTCAATGATATGTATCACTATATGAAAAAAAGTATTGATATATTTATCATCCAATAAGTATCACGATTATCGATAATTCAGTATATATTATTTCAGCTCTGATGAAAACTTTCCATGAATT
The DNA here is from genome assembly GCF_037392515.1 of Haliotis asinina. NCBI lineage: Eukaryota > Metazoa > Mollusca > Gastropoda > Lepetellida > Haliotidae > Haliotis > Haliotis asinina. The sequence goes on from NC_090280.1 coordinate 97,207,663, forward strand.
TGACTTTTGTACTATTTACTTTTATTATCTATATTGACTACCACTGAGAATCTGTGAGCACCCAGTATGAGTTGGACTTTAAATGTGTTTTGTATCAATGCATTTGTATCGTATAGCTGATGATGCAGATGTTGATAAAACACTAGATGCTGGTGTTTTGTATCAAGTTTTAACCCTATGTCTTCATGGGGATATGTTCTGATTTGACTTAGACTGCTGGGTTTTTCATGAGTGTGTGTTTTACATGAATAAGTTAACTTTTTTGAAACACTTTCACAGTTCATATCAGTTCTTTTTCAGAAGAAACTCTAAATTCGAGACCCCTTGAACATTTATTTTAAAAAACTTACATCCTCAATGCATGAGGAAACATATCTTACCTCTCTTTCAAGGTCACAAGGAGGTGGTAACGTTTTACCATTGTCAGCAAGATATCTCAAGAACCGGTTGCTATATACACTATCTACAGATGGTGTATGGCCCAGTCGATTTTGGTGATCTTCGACATTGAAGGTTCCAGCACAAAGTTTGATTTGATAATTTGCAACAGGGGCTTATGTCACCCTGAGTGACAGTGCTTGTTTTCATTTTGAATTTATTTGTATTTCGTTTTGTCTTACCAAAATACTGTGAAAACGTGAGTATGGTGTCACCATGAGTATGGATTTTTTGTTCTTCTTTTCGTAGACACTGTTAATGTCATGTTCTGTTCTCATCTTGAGTTTTCTGGCAACAGTTGGCCACGTCTCGGTGTGAATGTATATATTTCAATCCTCACTTTCAGGAGTGAAATCTTCTGGCAGCAGCAATGTGGCAATCTCTCAGGGAAAGGGAAGTAACTCAAGTAATCTGAGCTCACTGCCTACAATCATCAATGTCAACTCAACTCTACAGCAGCTAATAGAAGGAAATCAAGGTAAGATGACCATCTGACTGGAGAAAGTGGATCAAATGACATATAGCCCAGTTGTGCTGAGATTATGTGTATGATAAGTGCGTTCAGTGATAACCTGGCCTAATTACAATCCCATCTAGCATTGAGACAGACTGTAGTTAGATCACAGACAAACCGTAGCACAAACAGGGTTGCGTAGCATAGAGAATATGACCAGTCTACTTATAAGCAATTAAAGCGAGCAAAGGTTTGCATCATGCTTCCCTTCAGTTCAAAAAATATTTTACGCGTCAAAATGTAATATCGCTATGATCAAAGGTACTTTCCCATTTCCTCACTTGGTAGTGCTCTCAGATTTCCAACCCTGTATTTGATATTTGCTCATGTGAAATATATTAATCAACATTTTAAACGCCACATGTGGTATTCAGATTGTTCTTTGCCTACATTGCCCCCTCAAAATTCCGGTTCAGTGGAGTGAAAGAACAAGAATAAGCAGAGATAAAAAAGAAATACCTATTAGCGTATTGCCTAATTTTATCATGAACCTGTTACTTTATTTGTCTTATTTGTCTGTTGTTATTGTCAGAATTTTCATAACATTCAGGCATTAAAAAATCCCATCGCCCGGATAATTTCAATTGATGTTTTCAAACTGCAAATAATCATGGATTTCATTTCATATCTGCTCATAATGAAGCTATTAAAGGACCACTGCTCAATTTTTTGGTACTCTTTTTATCACTGCTCATGAAAGACTTTTGGTTAGTGATAAACGAAACACCATTTTTTTTCTAAAAAAAACTTGTGGTTAGTTAATACCAAGCGCTTAAAAGTTGCTAAAAAACCGTCTGCTTCCCTCTTGCCCGCAAACAAAACTCTGTCGCCAGAACCCTACAGTGACGTCATAGAAGGAACGGTTTCCAGTTAAATTTATAGAAAATGTGTAGGGAGCTCGTCATTTTGCTGATTTCTCGACGTCACCAAAGACATGCCGAATTGTTGTGTGGCCGTCAATTGTTCCTTGGGGTCGGGTGATGGTGTCACTATGCATAGATTTCCACCGCACCCTGTAGTTTGTGCTTGAATTGGTTCTTAGTGTGTGCGAAGCGAGCGTTGTGGAAGCCTGTGGTATATACTACATGGGATGGTTTTCCCTCACCACGCTTCCAGGATAGAAAATGGAGTTAAAGTTTCATCGAGTTTATAAAATCAAGACTGCTTTCTACACATTGCTGACCAAAAGGATTTTGCATGGACATAACGCTTTCTTCCTCGGAAACGAGGTTGTGGTCGAAGTGTCAATATTATCGCAAGTAATATTATACTGACCCCTTATATTGACCGATTCCAAGAATGAAATTGCTATGTTATAAGCAATGTCATGTAAAATCCTAATGTCCATCAATAAAATACATATTGTACTACCGGTAGAAAGTAATTTTGATTTTGTAAGTCGGTGAAAACAAACTTAAATAGCATTCATCCTCAGAATGGGCGCCGCCATTTTTGAAAGTCCAGAAGTCACGGCTAAAGTCTGTTAGAATTATTGAGATTATGATTTGGTCTCATCAAGTTAGAAAATCAAAACTACTTTTTACTGGTAGTCAAAGATGTATTTGAATCATGGCCAAAAGGATTTTGCATGACACAACTTTTAACATAAGGACTTCTTCAAAGGAAGCAAGGTGGGGGTCAAAGTGACATTTATATTGCAAGCAATGTTATTTTGACCTGTACCTCACTTCCAAGAGTGAAATTGTTATGTTATAAGCAATGTCATGCAAAATCCTATTGTCCATCAATAAAATACATATTTTACTACCAGTAGAAAGTAATTGTCCTTTTGTAAGTTGGTGAAAACAAACTAAAATAGCATTCATACCAAGACAGGGCACCACCATTTTTGAAAATAGTGAAGTCAAATCCATATGAATTAATGAGATTATGTATAGTTTGTTCTCATCACGCTAGAAAATCAAAACTACATAAATATGTATTTGAATCACTACCAAAAGGAGTTTGCATGACACAACCTGTAACATAACCAAGGCGAGGTCGGGGTTGAAGTGAAAATACTGCGTGATGAATTTCTTCACTTGCTAAATTTACTTGGTTTGTAACATTCACTCACCAGTATGTAGACACTTGTCAATATACGTCTTTATACTTTATACTTAATCCTAATTACTTTATAATCATACTTGCATGCATTTTGAAAAAGAAGCGATCTGCGAATGTATAACAGGAATGTAATATGTAGAGATTTCATAGTTTTCCTATATGAATCGTAATTCGCATGCACGCCCTAGTGCATGTCGTCTGCATCATTACACTTAACGACGAAAACAATGATTCTGTTGAAAGCTACGACAACCTATTAAAAACAAAAATGCAAATATTAAAATTAAAGTTATAGGAGCAAGGTCAGGCTATTACCTTCATCGGGGAATGTATCCATCAATATCCACAAAAACATGTGATATATATTCACCTGCAGATTTCCCAAGTTATGTGTCTTTTAACAGTCTAATACACGAAAACGTGATTTATTGTTTCAGGTTTTTCACATATCAGTATAGTTTCATTGGTTACCCAAGATAGCACACCTGGCAACTAATTGCATAATGTGCGTCATTCTTTTTAAAAAGTTATTTAGTCAGCCAATAATGACCAATCAATCAATGTATTGACGGTTATTCCTTTGAAAGAAGGGTGTTGCTTTACATAGCCACAGACACGACAGAGTGTATTCAGTATAGATAAGTAAATGTACATACATAAACTCTACCTTTTGACAAATCCCCCATTTAAATCCCCATAAAACTAATTAATCAATCAGCGTGTTATCGGTTAATCCTTTGATCGATCCAGGCACAAGTAATGCCAAATGGGGACCTTTGTCGGGTAATCTAAGTGGCATTACCACTAATTATACCTGTTATAAATTCATTAACTGAGCATCAAGTGAATGATAACAAATAACGTGTAGGTTCATACCACCTAACACGGATTACAACCTAACGACACCAAGTGATTTTGACTGAATTGTCTATGAAAACAAGGGTTGTAACTCGAAAACTAGGCAAAGCAGGAGACAAAACTAAATGATAGTAGATTGTGAGAACATATAGCTTTTATTCTTCTCAACAGTTCGCGATTTCAGGTTTGTACAAACCTGTAAACGAAATAGTTTAACCCCTGAAATGTAGATGAATACTGCACAGACCTTCATTTTTATACCCACTATTACGTCATGGAGACGCGCTGCTCTGATTGGTTGAAACTTCATTTGCGGCTGGGATTTGTGCACTGTTGAGAAAAAGGTCGATTTAAGGTAATTAAAGATCGAAATGAGCAGTTTTAATGACAGGGTTTCATTTATAATGATGTCAGCATGTGATTTTGCATTTGTACCCTATTAGAGTATATGTGACCTTTAAAGTTAGTAATAATAATAAAGTAGAGCTAGTAGAGTGTGAAATTATACTCTTTGATAAATAGTCCAGTAAACATTAACATAACGCATTGTGTCATAAAATCAGGGCAAGTGGAAAATTAGTCAGGACAAGTTACTTTCTTGAAGTGACTTGCCCTATGGCAAGTGGCTTTTCAAAAAATTTCTGAACCCATCTAACATTTATTCTACATAAAAACACTTGTGGGCGAATGAGGCAGGGTAGGTAACTCTGAGCATTCCATATTGAATGATACCCTCATGTTCCTTCACTCCTTTGAACTGAAAGCTCTCAGGGGAAATAGAGGCAAAGAATAATCTGATATACCACGAGTTTCCTTTAAAATGTTGAATGAAATATTTCACGTGAGTAATTATTCAACATGAGGTTTGGACATCTGAGAGCACATCCCTGTGAAGAAATGGGTGTATACTTTAAAAGGTGGCGATATTTTATCTTGACGTTAAAAGTATTTTTAGAACCGAAGCAAGGGAACTATGTTGCCAGCCTTTGCTAGCTTCACTCACATATAAAAAGTCATATTCTCTAAGCTATACAACCGCATTTGTGCTACAGTTTGCCTGTGAGTTAGATGGCTATCCACAGATGTATTGCCTTGTATCCATTAATAACCTTGCAAAGTAACAAGTTATTTCATAAATAAATGTACAGTTTATGTGTAGTAAAGACGAGTTGAAGTAGTTTCAGTCTCTTTAATACCTGACAAGAAACCTGAAACCCAGATCCAGTAAACAGATAAAACAGTAAAGCTGCAAGTCTGCAAGTCTGCAAGTCTGCACCCAAACATTCTGTATTTTCTGCTGCTCATCTATCACTGGAAATCAATTATTAAACTGTCGATAGTCAATCTTCCTAACAATGATGCGTCAATAGTTTTTTTGTTTCTACAATCAGTTAATTGCTTTTAGATAGTGAACAATTGCAATACATCGATAGTTCAATGCATCAATGCAGCCCTGAACAAGTAGCCAACATTTTGTCTACGTCTGGTAACTATTTTTATCCACATGAAAAATAGATCTATGCACTTATCTGTGTTTCACTACGCATTGGACAGATCTATTAACATGAAAGTCCCTGGGTCCTCAGTCGTTAGTTAGGACTGCACACTATTGTCTTTTTCTACACACGTTCTGAATATTACATGACACTGTCTTGTTTGACATACAGTGGTCTTGCATATTCTATCTTTATTCATAAGTTTTCGGCTGTGATGGTCCTTACATAACTTGACATATGTTGAAGTGCCTTCAGTTTCAGTGGAACAGTGTTTATGTTAAGTTTTGTTAAAGATAATATGTGTTTTGTTGAACCTCAGATCTACACTATTATTCACAAGTAATGATGCTCTTCAAAGCTAATACACATATTTCATTGTTTTTTCTCACACCGGTATAAACTATTTATGCCCGACTACAAAATAACTTTAGTACTTTTGACAGGTTACGTTCAGTAATATTTACTTTCACTAGTTTCAGATTAGGTATGTATGAACAATCAATATCTGACTGAAACACTGTGGATCCCAATCCATGAAGAAAGTGTATTTCAATAGGGATAGATTTATCATGATATATCCAGTCCAAAACACAGAAACCAAACCCTTCTTTGAAAGTAGAAATGAACAATGTTGCTTGGTTCAGACACCAAGTGTTGCTTCAAGCACAGGATCCTCCTTAATCTCTTAAAAGAGTTGGAAATTCTACAGGTACTGTATGTGATTGACTATCTGTGTAATTAGGTTCTTGTTTTTCCCAACAGTCTCATTTACCAAAATGGGCGTGGCACATTGGTTTGTTCATTGTAATTTAAGTTACAACATTCTTTTGGTTTCAGATTGTGAGTTAAACAAGATTGATGAGAAATTGATCCAAATCCTTGCATGGCAAAGATTACAGCAGTTGATGTCATCATCAAACAAGTCCCAATCACCACCAAACAAGAAGAGTCTTCTGAATGGCCTTCTCTCTCAACCAGGTATGTATCACTGAACCTGCAGGCATATCACAATTCTGTGTTAATACCTATCCCTTGCCGTCGTAAATAGTGACAAGCTGTTCGCTTATTGAAAGTAACAGTGAGGTGACATTGTTTGTTGTGGAAATTTGAAAGATGATTAGTGTGGCATGTAATTTGCATGTAGACAATTTTTATTTTAAAGCAAACCACTAGAAACAAACACTAACAGATGTGTGATACAAGATGAGTGTCAAAATTAACGTTCTCATTGATTTCTCAACCTTCTTGACAAAACTTGAAAATCAAGAATGGGACCCCATGCACGTGTATGGGGCTACAGCGTTGTGCACGTGCATATCGTGTTTTGCTTAGGGTAGGTAATACAGGGAAATGGTGGTGTGTTCATAAGATGTCTGTCCTTGAAGTGGTGTTCTAAGTGATTTCTTGACCTTATTGAAAAAAACGTCAAAATCAAGAATGGGACCCCATGCACATGTGTGGGGCTACTGTATTGTGCACCTTTCTGTCCTAGAAACGTGTGTTAACGTTTACAGTTCCTATCCAGATTGAAAGTTCATTATCCCCTACTTTTCTTTTAAAAAGTATATATAACATTGTTACACAGTAAATTGCCACAACAACCAAACCATGCTCTAGAGTCGGGATACAAACTGCCAAGGGGCTCCTTTCATGAAGCAACCTTTACTAAGGTTAACCTCGACTCCCATTCTTTAACATTGCACTAAGGTTACCTTAATGACTTACAATAACTTTTGTGCTTTGAGAAAGGAGGCCCGGGTATTCTTTGTACCATGTATCACATGTTACAAGGTTATATGACACTTGCCAGAAAATCATCATATGCTAATTATAGGTCAACTTAAACAGCATAACAATATCATACTTTTCAGAAAATACCACATCAAGGTGGTATGTATTAAAGCCACTGAAGTGCAACCCATGAATCTCTAGGGTAGAATAGAATAGGTCTTCAGCAATCCATGCTAGCCATAAAAGGCGACTGTGCTTGTCGTAAGAGGCGACTAATGGGATTGGGTGGTCATGCTTGCTGACTTGGTTGACACATGTCATCGGTTCCCGGTTGCGAAGTTCAATGTTGTTCTCTTTGATCACTGGATTGTCTGGTCCAGACTTGTACAAATATATTGAGTCCCGACTATTTATGACCTATGAGAATGATGATAATTTCTCAACAGTTAAAAACACATGTTATGCCCTGGAATAATTTGTCTATAATGTTATGCCCTGGAATAATTTGTCTATAATGTTATGCCCTGGAATAATTTGTCTATAATGTTATGCCCTGGAATAATTTGTCTATAATGTTATGCCCTGGAATAATTTGTCTATAATGTTATGCCCTGGAATAATTTGTCTATAATGTTATGCCCTGGAATAATTTGTCTATCACTCGTAAGTCCAAAACATATGGTTTATGTAGTACTTACTTTCATGTGTATTGATAAACTGATGTATGTTGCAGGGTCCAGCGATGTTCGAGCGCGGGCTGTGCTGTGTCCACTCACAGGGAAGGGTCAGGCAGTTCCGATGCCCTACAGAACACTCAGTATTGGCACAGGTAAACAATCTCATGGTTAAACTTGTGGTTAAACATGCACTGATCGAGCAAATAAGAAAAACATATGAGAAGTCCTAGATCCTGATCCAGTTTGCAGTACTGCAAGTACTGGATGTGCTACATCCTGTAAGCTAGTGATAAACCAGTGCTCTGTGAATCAGGACCCAGAATGTCATTTTCATTGTCCTTATTTTTTTAGATTTTTTTTAGATTTCTTTTTTCAACAGTACCACAAAGTGATCACACCATCTTGCTGAATTAGAGGTGTTATAATACATTGAAAGCTGAATGTTGATCCATCTAAATGTTGTCAGTACTTGATGACTGTTTCAGGTGCAGACATGGATGTGTCCCTCAGTCAGTTTGGAAACTGCAACTTTGTCTCAGCAAAACATGCCTGTATATTTTATGATGAGGTAAGTTCCTTATAAAACATTCTTCCAGTTTTCAATATTTTTCAGTTTGTTTGTGTTTAGTCAGATAATATGGTATTTGATCACCATTCCATTCATTGTTTGTTTGTAGCAGATGCTGCAGTATGTTATGTCCTTGGTGTGATTACTGATCTACCTTTGATTAGAGATTGTATTGAGAAGTTAATTGTCAGTGATCATTATATAACTTATGCCCACCTCCAGATGACCCGTCACTATGAGCTGCTGAACTACAGTGAGCATGGAACAACGGTTGACAATGTGCTGTACTCATGTGACTTCTCAGACAAGCCAGCAACCACCCCACAGCCCTCGCCAATCGTGGCTGCTGTGAGGGAAATCAACAGCAAGGCCCGACGGAGATCTGATTCCGATTCTGAAAAACTAGAAAAGCACACGATGACGGCGAAAGCTCACGATGTGAGTATGGCATGAGTTCCTGAAGCTTAATGTTTACACTTCTAGAACATGTCATCAGATTAGTAGTGTCATGATTCTGGGTTGATGCGTATATCCAGCAACCTTACCTGGTTAGAGAGGAACTCAGTTATTTAGAGGCTATCACCATAAAGCTCAGGTATCTCAGAATAGGAAAAAAGAACTAAGCGATTTTAGTTAAATGTCAACATCAAATTTGATCTTTTTGTGGTTTGAAATAGTTGCAAATAGATAACATGAGGACTAGTAACATTATTCATTTGTAAGAAGTGATTTACATTGGGATCATTCAGTCTAGATTTTCAGTCTATTTGGAAAACTTTTGTTTGAAATGATGTTTCATCTGACAGAAGGTAATCTTCTATGTGACCAGTGTTCCATTGTTCAAAACAACCTTAGCCGTGTCAAGATCAACCTTAAACACTAAGGTTGCAGTTACGATCACCTTAAGAAAAAGATACGCCCGTTGCAGAAAAAAAACCTTAGGGCAGCCTTAACTCGGATTCCAACCTAAGCCGTAACCTTAACTAAAGCTCAACTCTTCAGCGCAGGAGTAATGGAAGCGTAGATAATTGCTTGAGGAAGCGAGATTGTATCAGATTGGAGGGATATTACGGAAAAAGTGTCCCCCCGAGAACGTCACTGTCACTGAAGTATTTGTGTAGTAGGCTTGCCTGTTTCCAGTTACTGTAACAATCTCCCTGTTTCAGCTGCCACGCCCCTGCAACTGTCGAGTAAGCAGCTCAAGTCTCATTGGAGGGAGTGGTGCCGGCTGGGAGGGGACAGCCCTATTGCATCATGGGAGCTACATCAAAGTGGGATGTCTCCAGTTTGTGTTCAGCATTGTCGACCAGGCGGCTTCAGAACCCATAATAGAGAAAAAAGTTGAATCTATGTCATTGTTAAAAACTCACTTAAAGGCAGCAGCTCAGTAACAGGAGTTCACAAAAGGATCTTCCCATAAATATCTTACTTAGGTTTTTGTTGGTTTTTTTTTCTCTTTTATGGAAATATTTGTTAAGGGAATTACCAGTTGCTTACTCTACTGCTAACATGTATTTATTCAGATGTCATGATTTTCTAATACAATCTTCAGATTCAATTATTCTCCCTTTCCTTTGATAAGTGGGTAGTTTTCCCTTAGTTGTTGAAGGACAAGTGAAAGATACTTGCTCCTGTACGTACTGTTAATTATCCGTAACACAACAGTCATGTCTAAAAAATCCAATATCTGGTTAAAACTACCTTTTGCCTCCGAACTTCTTTCAGAGCCATTAGAAGTTGGCGTGATGAACAACGGGGAAAGTTCATTGAATGTGTGACTTTATCATTGAGGGCGGAGAAGAATGGTGTTACTGATGCATGATAACAACCTGGTAATATTAGGTTCCAAATCTGATACATATGCAAATAAGGTCAATGCAGAAACTACTTTTTAAGAAATCCATGCAACATTGCATTGATGACATCATCGTGAGTTTACGAAAGAACTTCACCTTAGTGTACTGCCGAGTATTCTTACAAGGTCTCAATTCTCTTTCATTAAATTCACACATGATTTGCTTTTGTTTTTAAAGTAATTTTAGGAATACCATCATAATTATTATTATTAACCTTGTGTCTTACTGTATCATTAGTATCATATATTAGGAATAAAAAATATGTACTGTGCTTGCCAACGGCTTAGATAATACTTTTTTCATTGCTAATGTTTGATATTATTGATACAAAAATGTACACAGTAATCATTTTCATCGATGTAAGCTTTTTGAGCCGCATCTAAACAGGTTATCATCACCTGATAACAGTATTAGCATGTGCGCTGATGACTTGAATACTTTATTGATAAAGAAGTTGGGTATTCATGAAAACTTTCTCCATTGTTCTATCTGCCACGACATTAGTGTTTAATCACAATTTTATTGTGAGATGCAAATGTGCAGCATTTTTGTTGAATTGATTATGATAAATACACAAAAGTTCTTGACAGCTCTTTTCCAAGAGGAATGCAAACCAAGACCTTGATTTTCTAAGCTGTCTTAGCACTAAGGCACTGGTAAGTTAATGTTCATATATGGCACTTACTACTATCTTAACGCCAAGAGAGCTTCGAAAATCTAGGCCCAAGTCTGAGGAAAGTTTATGTTGAAAACTCAAGAAAGTTAATCGTCAGTAGGTTTGGAATATGTCCTTGCTAGGTTCTAAGTATATAGTGTAATCTGTTCATCTCAGGTTTTGTTCTTCAGGGATTAGATCATATTCAGAATGTTAGCAGCTGTAGAGGGGCATGGTGACCTGTTTGTAAGCAGCTTCAATGTGATCTGCAGAGTTGTGTCCCCTTGATAGGCTGATGCTTTTGATCATGAATTGGGTTGTTGTTTCTGCTTTCTACGTTGGTCAGCACCACTGGTTTTACCTAAATTGTAATTGTCTATGACCTACATTAATTCGCCCTTTCCCATCACAGGAAAATTTACATAGGAGAGAACTGACATACTGTTAAAACTAGCATAAGATGTGGCTGATTCTTCCACAGCAACATTGAGTACTGAATGTTAAAAAATGCTAACTATTAATTGTATGGAAAGTTACACTTAATTTAAAATAATTGTACTTAAATTTTCTGATATGACTAATTTTATATGTATATATTTTTATGAATATTTGACCGTGAAAATTCCATTCTAATATGATTAAGAAAATGAAATGTATATAATAGTGGTATTTATTTTTCTGTTTTTACATGATTAATCTGCAGTCCCTCAATAGGTAAAAACATTCAGACAAATTCTTCAAAATTTGTGTCATAATCAGAGTTTTAGGTGCTCTCTGTGTGACTAAGGTTGTCTCCCCTTATAGCAATCCTGTTTACTGTTTTATTTCATTTTGTCAAAGTTGTCACATTGCCCAGATCAGTTGGTACTCTCTAAAGTAGTCAGTGCAAAAGGGTTGTTGAGTTGTTTTGAATCTAGAATAAAAATAGAGTCTTGTATTATGACAGATGATAGCTGATTTCATTTTTTATCAAGTCCCATGATAGGGATTTTGCTTTGTAATAGAGTAATATTGTCATAACATCTACAAAAGTTTAGAAGTGGGGTTTTTTGGGCAAAAAGTTCTCTTGAAGATACGAGTGAACTATTTAAGTTTTACCCAAAACATCTAGGTAAGATAATCGGTCACTAACAGTACACACTTCATTGTTCAAAGCACCTCCACAAGATCAGACTATGTTTATTTTAAGGCTTTATAAAACCAAAATGTTTCAGTAATGAACAGTAAGTCGATGCCATATCGTCACCATGATATTAGGAAATGTAAATTGATTTTTAATTTTTGTCCGAAATAAGTGGATTGTTGATAACAATGTTACATTGTAGTGTGTCATGTATCACTTTCAGTCTTGCTTGAAACTCATTAATGTTTGAATGGTCTCCATTTCTCCGTGACCCTTATAAAAGTAGTTGATCAAAGCAAATTCAGAAGAAACACAACCATCTGTTAAATATATATAAATATTTAATGTGTTATGAATCACGTATGACTGGTTATATTACATTGGTACAGCACATTGTGTCTTGATAACTAGTAATGGACAGGAAGGCAGGTTTAGTGGGCTGCCTACTTCATGATAGCACATATCTTTGTGTATGCAGGCGAGTTGATATTCAGTCTTGTTCCTTAGGTCAGTTTGCTCGTCATGTCTCCTGGAAATCACATCGAAGGTAAAACTATGTTTGTCATTACAACTCAGTTCCATTGACGGAAGAAGTGTTGACGGGAGATTAAATCCAAACTTCCATTTCATTTCATGAATCCCTATTTTAGAAGTAGGTATGTTTAACAGACATTATAACCAGAGCATTAGGTTTGAGTGTTGGAGTAAGATCTGAAAATAAGGTGTTATTTGTGAAGATCTGGCTTGACTGAACAAAGTATAGATTGTTTTATGTCCATTACATAAGAATTTGAGTTATGATCATCGTAGTGTATAGATGACTCTGGAATAGGGCTGAGGTAGAGTTATATTATTGATAATGTGCAGACAATCACTTGTGAATAGGAAATGACCAGTTTAATGGGATATTTGTGAGTTTTAAAAAACTTCTGCATCCACAATCTGATAATTAATTCAGTATGGCTAACACATGTTTTGTGACATGCCCTTTGGTAATAGTTTGTTGTTAGATGAAGGAAATTGCATAAATTGTGTGAAGAGAATTGTGAAATTGGAAGCAGTATTTCTGCTGTTTTCAGTAAAGTAATCCAAATACTGTGTTCAGTGGTGACCAACTTTGTTTAACGTGTAATGTGACCCTACCTTTTGAGCAAAATACTTGAATTTGATTTGTTATTGAGATTTGGGTGATTGTTTAGGTACTTGCTTTAGTAGTGTACGGTTTGAAAATATACCTACTGTTGGACATGCTACTGATCTTTGAACGTCGCGCTCCTCGGTGTGAAACTACTGCATAATTTACATATTTAATTTTGTAATCAGCAGAGCCAAGTCATTAACAAAAGTATGACTTCAGTATGAATTCAGTAGAATTTGATATGAAAATAAAAAAAAAATATGAATCTGTTACCTGAGTAGCTGAATCACAAGTTGAAGATATGGATACTAGTTAAGGGGTGCATACTACATCAGGTATGGTATTTTTTTATCATGTGCTTTAATGTTGTTTTCTGAGTGCTAATCAGACCAGATAATTGTTATCTACAGAACTAAAATAGAACATTACCTGTTACATGTGCTTTAATTGTGTATGTCTTCAGATACTCTATTTGAAATGTGTTCTGATTGTCTCCCACCCACACTAAAGGCTGGCATTACAATCTGTGTTCAGTTTTGTTATACAGCTGCTGCAGGCTTGTTTGTGTTCCGTGACTTTGATAATGGCTGGAAGGTTTTTAAGGCTGCTTAATATTTCACTTCTTCAGAAACTATTTTTGCTACTAATGAATGTGTTCAAGTGCTCAATCTTAGTGTATGTGTTTGCAGAAACATAGGAAGAAATTGAAGGCTTAAATCATAGTTACCTTTTTTAATTATTGCTTAATTCTGGATCCATCAACCCAGTAATATGTTTCAAACATAATTGTCAGTATTCTATTCTTTTTCAGTTTTTGCTTCTTTAAGTTTTGGGATAAGAGTTATGCTTTCATTTGCCAGTTTTCACAGAAATCACTTTTATGCATAGTAATAGAAATTGACAAACCAATAGTCGCTGACAGCAGGTGACTGGTCATTTATTACAGAGGAGAGGGTTGTTTGGTAGCCTAATGGTTAAAGCATTCACTTGTCATGCCAAAGACATAGCATGGGAACAGTGTGTGACACCCACTTTTCGTGTTCCTGTCGTGATATTGCTAGAATAGTGCTACAAACAATGTAAAACTGCACTCGCTCACTATTACAGAGGGGAATGTATAATTGGATACTTCTCTGATACACAGCATGGGAACTGTGGTACAATTTGGGTACAGCTGAAAAGGATGGTTATTATTAGAAATTTAGAGTCTTAAGATTTTAGGTATTGTGTTCTGGAACACAGTGTAGTTTAGTGCAGAGAGTCAAAGGTATTTCCATCCTCTCACCGTTTCGCCAAAGATGATACTTTTAACCCAATGTTGTCCTCAGTTTTTGAGAGGATATAACAGGACATGTCAGCTGGGAGTCAGTATGAGGGGTCTGAGTAATCATGCTCTCTGTGTCATGGCATCTCAGTGTGCTGTCACTATAAAACTGATGCTAGTGAAGACTTGCAGCAGTCAGAGGTGTCCTGTATGAATGTGACAATCTTGAACATAAAACCCATTCATCTCACCTTTTTTGTGATTGTAAAGTTACCAATCACCACTCCTCTAGAATTTATGACCAGCCTGTTTTACTGATGCAGGCAGTGTATGTGGACTCTTGTGACACATGTGTTTCTATGCACTTCATACAAATTATATCTGTTGTTCTGTTGGGGGCCTACTGTGTAGACTAGAGACTACATCTAGTGAGCCCTGTGAATTCTTCCCTATGTGCCAAAATCAAGTGTTTTTATTTGCCTTTTTAATAATTGAGATGTTTTGGAGAGGTTGTGTTAAGTTGGTCTGACCTGTGATCTTGTGGCACCACCTGTTTGATGGGGGTCTGTTTCATGACTTAGATCTGTTGTTATGCTGTGTTTTTAAGATAGCTGTTAAATCAAAGTGAAGAAATAAAAGGAAGGTCCCATGTTGGTTTTTTTGTGTGTACTTAATGTGATTTCCAGAAAGCGAAAACCACTGTATTATGATCATGTACAAAATTATTACACTTCTTGTTAATGGAATTTCCTGTTGAAAATGCTTAGATGCAGGATAGAAAGCATAAACTAAACTATTATAGGTGATTCAAAGTTTGCCAAAAATCGCTGCGAATATACGAAATAGTTTTAGTAGAAAGGAGACTTTTCATAAAATTGTTTTTATAATTGTTACCAGTACCTTGTGGTTGTCCATAAAACCAGCAATTAAATATGTTGACTATAAGTTATTGTGAGCTCTCATCTTCTGCCTATCATGGTGTAGATCCTAGTGGAATTTTCTTATTTTTTTAGTTCATCTAAAGTTTTGTACAGCAGGCTTTTAGAGGATTTATGACTTGTACATATTGTGTAAATAGTGTGCATTTGTACATATGTAAGTAGTATACATTGACCTTGTAGACTTGACTGCATGTTGCATAGACCCACAAGTCCCCATTGTGCGCATCTTAGGCTTGTGACCATCTTCTCATTTGTATCATTAAAAGTTACACCAAGATTTAATCCTTTGTTCTTTTTAATGACCTTGTGAAGAGGTTAGTGTTTATAATTTGTCGTCAGTACCCAATGCTTGTTGTAAGAGGCGATTTTTTTATCACTGGTTTGTGTGGTCATCATGCTATTATTTACATGCCACTGTCAAATCCACCACACTCAATGTAAGATATGGCCCCTTTGTGTCACCTGTTACACCTGTGTCACCCTCTCCCATTGGATACAGTCAGTCACCATCTCACTCACTCCCAATGGACTCCGTCCATCACCACCACCTTACCCACTCCCACGGGATATAGTCTGTCACCGTCTCCCATTGGATTCAGTCTGTCGTCACCTCGCCCTCTCCTATTGAATACAGTCTGTCACCACCTACTCTCTGTCATTGGATACAGTCTGTCATCACTTCATCCTCTCCCATGAGATAAAGTCTGTTACCATGTGATTCTCCTCGGGGTGATACAGATTTTCAAGGGCACGTAGCTATCCATTGTACCAGGCCATTATGGAGAGGAATCTGCTTTCAAACAATCTCGGTAAAGCTTTACATGTTCACTGACAGCAAATGCAAATCCTCTATCGACCTGGGAGTGCAGTTTGACAGGTTTACCACAAACAGACAAGTCTGCATAAAATCAATAGAAACTGAAGTTACCCAAGCAAGCACTAACCAAACACTGAATAACCATGACCGTCGGATGCTACCATCCTTCAAATTGTTAACCGTGATCTATTCTAGCTAATGTTCGGTGATCCCCTCATGACTATTGCTTTCTAAAATGCCCATCAAGAATGTGCTGTGTTTCAGCCTAAATCTTGAAATATTTGGGGAACGAATTGCTTATTTTTTATTTTTATTTACTTTTATTTTTTTGTTATTGGGCACCAAATGAGTGCCAAATGTCACAATTATCCCAGAATATATGACAGATATGTTTAAAGCTACATTATCTCGGGGGGCTGTTCAAAGTATGTAATTGAATAAATTTTGTATATACGTCACTCTTTCACCTCTAGAATATTTTATTGGCTTGACCCGTGAAGGTCCCGGGGTAGGATAGGCCTTCAGCAAACCATGCTTGCAATAAAGGCGACAATGCTTGTCGTAAGAGGCGACTAACGGGATCGGATGGTCAGGCTCGCTGACTTGGTTGACACGTACCATCGGTTCCCAATTTTTCGTCTTGGCTCCAAGCAATGGTCAAGAAATGGAAATCATTCTTGGGTACTCATTAGTGAGTTGGGTTTTACGCCACTTCTAATGGTGTAATGTTCCGCAATACCACGGCGGGGGACAAAGAAATGGCTTTCCGTAGAAATGGGCTTCACCCATTTTACTCATGTTGGGAATCGAACCCGGGTCTTCCTCGAGACGAGTTAACGCTTTAACCTCGAGGCTGCCCACGGGGGACAAATTACGCGACAGTGGAAGCGAAGGGGCTTTTTACACAAGATGGTTTACCTATGTTTTCTGGTGAGTTTGTTCTCAATATCCATTTCATATAAATAATTACGTGCATGTATTGTTACTGGCTATCTCTCTGTCCTTTGAGGACTGTCTTCGAAAATAGATATGCATTGCTTTCTACAGTCACGAAAGTGCCTGAAATATTGCTGACGTGGTTTTAGAGAGTTAATAGTTTTATAAACTGTTACCGTACCGTATTTCAGTTGGTTTATTGTTTAACGCCGCATCCAGCAGGGGGAAGTAGTCTAGTGGTTAAACCGTTCGCTCGTCGCTACGAAGGCCCGGGTTCGAATCCCCACAAGGGTACAGTGTGTGAAGCTCATTTCTGGTGTCCCCCACCGTGGTATTGCTGGCATATTGCTCAAAGCGGAATAAAATACCTTACTCACTCTACAGCATGTCGGCTTTCGTGACAGCTCGGCTTACTAGACTATAGTTTCGAACTGATTGCTTGATCCCTAAAAATATCGGTTGTGTCGTACTTCGGTCCCTTCAGCTTCGACACAACGAACTGTATTCGCTATTCTAGCGAAACCTTGGACATGGGCGCTAACCGACTACACGTCAAATGGAGCATCTGAGATGAGGCTCCTCAGCCGTGACTCCATACACGGTTGAGACACAACCTCATGAACGATTACAGTATCTGGTGATGATGAACAAGCATCATTGCCTGACATTCGTTCAGGTCAGACAGCATTTAAATGTTGTCAAACATTGATAAAACCATAAAGCACAGAAACATTGATTTCAGATTGTCATGGAAACAGTTAAGTTGTTTCCCAGACAGATGATCATAAATAATCCATCTAGTTACAGGCCTGCCTATTGGTATATATACTGACGGAAAACGTAACTTGACCTGAAGCGTTAATATTACGAAGGTAACATATCTGATCTTTCTTGCAATCAATGTTTCATAACTAATTCATTGACAAAACCCACACCCGGTAACAGAAGAGCGCCCTACAGAGAGGCGGTGTAACAACTCAATTACCTACGTCAATATAGGGTGTGACCACCATTTGCGTACAAACAAACAACAGTGCGGCAGCGTACTGAAGACACTAGACGCTGAAAACAGCCTGAGGAATATTGTTCCAAATGTCGACCAAAGATACAGCATTATCGCCTTGTTCTCGACCTGCAATGTTGTGCTGCGTCAAAAAGATCAGGGACTTTTGTGTAGCCTAGTGGTAAAGCGTCCGCTCGTCACGCCGAAGACCCGGTTTGGATTTCCCACATGGGTACTATGTGTGGAGTCCTTTTCTGGTGTCCCCCGCCGTGATATTGCTGGACTATTACTGAAAGCTCACTCACTCAAATTGATCTCAGCAGCAGAGTGGCGAAAAGGGTCGATAATGGTCTCGAAACATGGTATCACCGTGTACTCAATTTTCAGGGGTGATTTTCAGCACTTCTGTTTTGCACAATGTAATATGTAATGATACCCCGCAGAGTTCAAAACTATGAAGTGCATCTTTGTGTGTGATATGTGTTGAAGTTTATTAGACTACATAGTGAAGGTTATGTCCGTCTGGCATGCAGTGGGTGTAGCCATAAATGCATTGCCTCACTTTCACCCTAAATATTACATTTGGAGAGTTTAGTACATGCACAGTAACACTGTATACACTGGCGTGGAAGAAAAAAACTTCCGTCCCTACTGAAATACACGTTCAACTTCAAAAAATGCCACGCGGAGAAAGTTTTCATCACCGTTAAAATTATGGGGATATGGGCGGAAGTCTTACCGGCTGGGACACTTACCTTGAGGAGAAATTTTCAACCGAGTCCTCTCCAACTGAGTCCAAACTGACAAGATACAGTAATACAGGAAATCAGGTTGAAACACGTCTGCTTCCTTCCCTTGAGTTTGAATAACGTTCATGAAAAACTCGTGCAGCGAAAATGCGTCCCGATTGGCCGAGCTCGTAACCATGACAACAGACGGCATTTCAAGTAAACAACAGTGTGAAATATACAACGCTTCTGATATAACATGTCACGTGCTTGTTTTAGTAACTTTACACAAAAAGACCAATCATCTAAACTGACGGCCGAAATAAAGTATACCGTGGCTCTTAAATTGTGAAAACATCCACTAAGTTGAAGGCGGATGGAATTGAGAATAAGCTCCCCAACTTACGACACGTTCTCCCAGTAATATGTAAATTTGTGTTGAAAAATGCAAATTTCAAACATAAGATGTCGAAAATATCAATAACCAGTTGTAAATGAGGTGAATATATTTTCATTTAAATGAAATTTTACTGCAAATATTAACACATCGCTGTGAGAGATGACGAAGCACTCGAGCTGTCATCCCGGGTAGCATAACCTAGCTGGCCTGATATCCACAGGCTGATAGTCGGCACCGCCGTCTCATATCGTATCGTTGAAATATCACCTAACTTCCGGTCAGGATTTTCAAGATCTAGGTAGATCAACACAGGAGTTTGCGAATGACAGGAACCGTTTGAACATAAATATGTCATGTAAACAATCAGAAACATTCTGATTATCTGTGTATTGATATTGGCTTGTAATTGTTTTCACTGCAATCAATGAGGATGACAGAAATGCTCGTAAAACCGTTGTCGCTATGTATGATTTTGCGTCGGTCATGGCGCCACGAAGGACGGAACGTTTTCGTTTGAATTCAGCCACTTATTGTAATGTACTAATTGATGCTTCTCTTGGTTATTTTGAAGGTAACCCATGTTCATTTCATTCAATGTATGTCCCTAAATTATGTTCAAGTTTTCTGTTTCGTTCCATACTGTTATACGATATACTGTCACTAAGCTGAGCACACCAGGGAATATTTAGTTAGGTAAGACCATGTAGCACCACCCTAAATATTTAGTCTACGTCAAAACAGCTTAGAGTATAATTCTGTAACGTCAGGCATAGTCTAACTTTAGTAAATCACATTTACATATAATCGGGCTCGTGGAAGCAGAGAAATCCTTCTGCACGGCTTGTATATTTTATTGCGTGTTTGCAATCAAATGTATACCAGTGAATGTATTTCTAAATGATTATTGTGTGCGTTTAGTTTAAATGTATTACATGAGAGAACTATACTGTACACGCAAAACTAGGGAGCGCGCATAAACCTTGTTGTTTCATTCTGCTGCTCAATATTGCCACGTTTTCAGTATTGTTAAGCTCTAATTATGTATACGTTGAACACTTTCAATAACCTGCTGTTCGACATATGATCTTTAGCATCTCTCGTTAGTCTAGATGTAAAGGTGTGGTCATATGATTCAACTAGCACACTGACGTGTATATTATTTGTGTGTTCTTATTACTCCCTTTAAGTTGTGTTCTGTTGGGAAGTATCATTTACGAGCTCCACAAACAGAAGATAACACATGTACTACGTGTCTTACTGTAGCGTTACCTCACATCAGTCTCGACGCTTATTTCTCAGCTGTGCTGTCCTCACTTATGTGTAATCCTTGCAATTGTTTATTGTAAGGTATTTTGTCTGTTAGGTTTATGTAATTGTTAATTCACAAGGTTATTATATGTATTATTTGTACAAGCTTGAAATATTGCTAATGTTTTATTATGTGATGACTCATGAAATGCACCGAATAAAGACTGGCCACTAATTGATGCTTCTCTTGGTTATTTTGAAGGTGTGCGGTCCCAAGCTAATTCCCCGACAACAATTCTAGGTATTATAATTATCCTAGGCCATATATAAAACCTGAAACGTTTACTATAAGGTCAAGGTTATTATAAACCAAATATGGTTGATCTGTGCTGCTGTCAATAACGTTTCCAAAGAGAGACTATCCTGTGTATTGGTGAACATACAAATGTCTTGAAGCCTCTTTTCACGGTGTAACTTTTTGCAACATACCCACGCTCCTATCTGGTATTCCTAACCGTCAGTTACAGTTGAAAAAGTGCTTTTCTGTGTGTCATGATATGCTGTTCACATAAATAGCTCTACAATACTCTCAATTACTGTCATTCATTACATGTAATATCGAATCTGTGATAATCTGGTTATTGTGCTGTCTGTCAAAGTTTTTATATTCAGTCTAAATAGATTTATAGTTAATCCTATTCGTGTCATGGTGAGGCTGAAATATTAAATTCGACATGTTTCCACGAATAAGTATTGGAAGATGACGTATTTAATTTTTATTGAGTTTTATTGAACGGTCACTTTTACAGACCATTTTAATAAATAAAATGCGAAGTGAATAAACGAAGGCGCTCTTGATTATTTTAATAATAATAATAATAACAACAACAATAAGTCCATTTGTAGAGCGCCCTATATCCAATCACCAAGTGGTTGCTTATGGCGCTGACATATATACATATTTACAAACAAGAGGTCATAGTGCTTCTTGAACAGGAAAGTCTTTAAGTTAGTCTGGAAGTTGGCTATTGATTGGGATTCTTTGATGGACGCATGTAGATTGTTCCAGTGGATACCTGGCAAGTAGGAAGAACGTCGGTGTCCATATGTCTGTAGTAGGGATCAAGAACTGTGAATGTTAATACAAATTGTTAGAACAAAGATAAATGTTTGCAAAAACATCTTATCCAATAACGTCAATTCGACACGCGAACAAAGAGTGCCATTCCCAATTTTCACTTTCGAGGAATTTCGTGTTAATCTCTATGAACCATTTCTCTGTGAAATATATTGATTCCACTTGTGTGGTTTTTGCTTTTCTTGATTTTGTCAATTATTCTACATGATTTTTGTTTTTTGTTTGATCCTGCACTCAACAATATTCGACCATAATGGCGGCGGCCAGTGGCCAGTCTTTGCAAGATAAGCCAGTGATTTACACCATGAGCATACATCTACACATCCTCGATATCTCCAGGGTATACGTTCCGAAAAATCTCCACTATACCCTGGACGCATCTACGGGTCGGCCCGATAATTTTATTATCTCCCTTTGCTGACTCCGCTTTCTCACAGTAGCCAATCAGAGTGGTCGCCGTTATAACCGAATTTGCCAGAGTCAACAAAGGTAGCAGTTGCAACTGCGAAGGTTTGCTCGCCGTGCGACTCACAATTTGGGGAAATCATACATGCAACTTCATAGGTCCGAAACCTTTTTTAAAACATATGCAAGAAATCCATCTAATACTTTCAGAGAACCTACGCATGGTTTGTTTGCCAAGTTTAATCGGTTAGAGAATTTAAAAAGCGAAAGTGAGTTGTGATTGGTTCGCTCAAATTCCCAGCGTAGACACCTGATTGGATAAAAAGCCAGCCAAGGAAGGAAATAAATTTATCGGGCTGAGCCGTAGATGCATCCAGGGTATAGTGGAGACTTTACGGAACGTGGACCCTGGAGATATCGAGGATGACATCTACACAATGGCAGCGTGATGTCGGCGGTCTGTGACCAGTCTGGGTCAGACAAGCCAGTGATTTACACCATGAGCATTCATCTACACAAGCAGCGTGATGTCGGCGGTCTGTGACCAGTCTGGGTCAGACAAGCCAGTGATTTACACCATGAGCATACATCTACACAATGGCAGCGTGATGTCGGCGGTCTGTGACCAGTCTGGGTCAGACAAGCCAGTGATTTACACCATGAGCATACATCTACACAATGGCAGCGTGATGTCGGCGGTCTGTGACCAGTCTGGGTCAGACAAGCCAGTCATTTACATCATGAGCATCCATCTACACAATGGAGGGATTAACGATGCTGCATCTGCTACGAATTCTGCTATCGCTGGAACTCGGCTGTGTGAGTGGGTGAGCGAGCGAGTGATTATACACAGCTTCTAGTATTAATCCAGGAATATAACGGCGGGGGACACCAGAAACGGGCTTCACACACTGCATCCCGGTGGGAAATCGAACCTGGATCTTCAACGCGACGAAGACATACTTATATAGAAGAAACAAATATACCTGGTTACTGAAATTGGCCAGGAAATCTGATCTTTTGCTAACCTGTTTGTGCTGCTGAAATATTATCTCACACTATGGAAGATAAGGATTTATGAAACGAACGGTGCTTACACATAATACCTATCTCTAAGTAAATTGCCTCGGTACATAGATAAAATGTAAGGTATTTGAAAAAAAAGTCCCAGAGATGCATCACAGCGCTACCTGCTTTAATGCTCAGGAAGATGTCCATTCCAGGTGCAGATTCCTGTATCTTTGTGGGCCCCCAGGGGGCTCACGTATTCTAGGCCTGGTGATGAAAGTCAATAAATGTCAATCTACTACTCAATTTGATCGGTGTTTGCTTACAAGCTCATGAGAGAATTGTACCAGCAAGCGTCGAGTTGAGTCGAGTTTAGGGCTAGTTTGAACCGTTCCAGTAATAATAGATTTGGTTTACTTTCGTCAGTGTGTGTGGACACCTGGTGTGATATAGGTGTCCACTTTCAAACTTCAATGAAACCCATGAACGTCTGTATGGTGCATGCAAACCTGAAAAGTAAAATTTGGACAATGATTTGTACCCACGTCATATTTTCTGGCGTGCCCAAGGGACATAACTCTGGACTCTGCCAACCCATAGTTGACTGTGTCGTCCTTGCTATCTCAAGGGTGGAGCCTCACATACAAGCCAAATCTAATTTGGTTGATGGGTCCAGGGTCATCCCTTGAATACCACTAACGTATAATATATCTTGTAAGCCTACTCACCAATAACCAGAATAATTCCTGACTTAACATCTGTACAAGTCTAATTATTCCACCAGTTGTGATGCATTTGTGTTACTACTGTCGTGTGTTAAGGAGTAGCCTCTCCAGCCATGCCAGGATGATTGTAGTGGACTTTCCCTCCTTCAGGTCTTTGGTCTGTGAGTCCAAACCCATGCTTGTGAGTTTATATATATAGTGATAAACAGCTCATTCCTGGCTTTCACCCCTCGTCCTGCTGTGAGTGAGTGAGTGAAGCTTTAACACTACTTCAGCAATATCACAGTGGGGCCACCAGAAATGGGCACCCCACACTGTATCCACCATCCAGTTCGAAATAATTTGACTTACTCGGAATTTTTTATGACTGAAATATGTTCTATGATCTACTTTTGAGTCAGCTATATCTACTCAGACTCCCAAAGACTTGCTTGGCTTTCAGTCAAGTTCCCCATACCTTGGTTTATTAGTGAATTAATTTCAGTAATTTTTTATATACTTTGAAACAAAGTTTAGTGTGACACGTCTGGATAACAACTACTTGAACATGCTTTCAGTGACCATTACATCATGTCTGTTCGGCTTCCCTACAATAGTTCTCAGAAAAAGTCCTTATATCCTGGGGTTACTGGTTTTCACTCAGTAACAAGTGCTTATAAAATACAGACCAATAAAAGAAGCCCATGATGGTACCTACCAGTTTATATGACCCATTTGTTTCCTTATCATTGATTACATGGCGGAAAATGAAGCGAAAGTCGATTGCTTTCCAACTTTAATTTTGATGACAGCTTCATATTCTGCAACTGAGATATTTGAGTAAAACTTTGCAGAACTAGATTTCTTTTAATTCACATTAAGATTCATATCTTTCTTAATCCCAAGGTGACTTACCTATGGTATTGAAATGAGCAGCAAGAAAACTGTGATTTATTAAATTACGGGTTAATAATCCCTCTTTTGTGCTTTTTTCTCTACAAATGCTCATATTGATGGTTGTTACTATTGCCACATGTCAGCCTGAGGGAGAGAGATCTAAAGCTGAGGTGCGCGCGCATGCACACGCACACGCACACGCACACACACACACGGAATATGGCACAACATAAGAATATACTTTGCAAACATACTGATTACAAGGAAGTTATTGAGTATTTTACAGATAATGCTTTTGATAGCATATGAGCATGGATTTTACTGCTTAAAGCTTCAAATGACATTCTTATGCAACATATCCCTGTCAACTGTCCAGATATTCTGATATTCCATGTGGTTAAAGTTTTTGATGGTCATGCTGAACACCTGGAATCCATCCCTCACATGGGTACACTGTGCGAAGCCTGTTCGTGGTGTCAACAACCATGATATTTCTGGAATATTGCTAAATGTGATGTAAAAACAACTCACTCACTCTGATACTCATCATAATAAATCATGAGTGAGAGAAGAAACAAAACTGGTTGACCTCAAATTGACAGTCATATGGTCTTCGCAGAAGAATGAAGCTGTGCATCTATTCAAGACCTGGTCTCTTGATGAAAGGTAGCGATTCCTATTCATTTACTACAGGCATGTAATGATCACTTCCTTCATATGATTACAGCAATTCCCAGCAAATGTGCCCTTGAATGATTCTAGAATTGGGGTATTGGTAAGGTTGTGAATTATCACTGCAAACAGTAACTCATGCCTGGTCAATTGCATTCCCTAAAGTTAAGAGAAATCTAGGTGTCTACATAGGGAAACATGGCAAGTTTAAAAGGGGTTTGGAAATCATTTCTGCTTGATGTATGATACAGAAGAAAAGGATGAAAATGAACAATATTTTGAATCCAATTAATTGGACTGATGAACATCTGGGCAAAGCTTGGATTCAAACTAGCACTACAACACCTCACAGCTGGTAGGTGGTGGGGTAGCCTGGTGGTTAGAGTCGGCTTCTGTTCTGGTGTCCCCCCACTGTTATTGCCAGAAGTGGCTTAAAACCATACTCACTCACTCATACAACTAAGCCACCAATTCCTGAAGTAGGGTCATTAGAGGTTTTTAATACTACTTCGAGCAGTACATCAGTTATTTCAGAGTCTGCTGATGTGGGAAACTGAATGAGGGAAACTGAAGTGATACAGGTCTTACAACATTCATCACTTACAACAGTAACTTACTAAAAAATCTTGCCCATATCTACCAGGGGCTGAGGGGTAGACGAGTTGATGAAGCATTCACTCATTACGCCTAAGATCCAGGTTCGATTCCCCACATAGGCACAATGTGTCAAGTCAGTTTTTGCTGTCCCCTGCTGTGATATTGCTGAAATACTGTTAAAAATGTTGTAAGACTACAAACTCCCTCCATATCTACCATTTTCTGCTGAGATAAAGAATAAAAAAAATCGCTGAAACAGAAGCTGTTTATTTTCTTCTTCACCATAACAAGTTTTTAACAGTTCCGAATAGCCAGAGCAAGCTGTAGTCTTTAAAGTTGCACTTAGATACTTATTATTCTCACCAAATATACCAAAAATGACAGACATGATTGCAACCATTTTGGATTGATCTCAAGGACAGGCCATTTCATGATCAAACATATTACTGACAAGCAATTCAAATATATTCAGATCTCAACACTATGCCAAAATATTCAAAATGAATAAACAGGAAATAAATTCAGAGCAGATACCAAATAGGTTACATGTTAATTAAATAGTAACAAACATTAATTAAATACTTACAAATGTTAATTAAATAGTTACAAAATAAATATCTATTCTACTATAATGGGTGTTTTGTGCAATAGAAGACTACAGCCCACCCTGAAACCTTGTAACAGTCTCTTCATCTTTCTTTGAACGTACAAAGTATGACAGTTTACCACATTACTACACATATACCCACGATATGCACACTCGGCACATCTCTTATAGTGGCTGCCCCTGCCTCTCGGTCAAGGCGTGGCTCTGGCCCTCCCTCTTGACACATAACGGTTGGTTCTCCTTTTTGGATTTTGAGTTTTGTAGAAAACCCAAAGTCACTTGTAGAAAACATACAGCATGACTTTGACTTTTTTCCTGGCTCAGCACAAAATGGTTACCAGTTTGAAGTATGGAAAAAGACTCTCATCAGCGTCATTGCTTTTTGTTGATGATTTTTTTTAAAGCGTTTTGTAAACAAAGATCACTGGAAATCACATCACAGGTCCTGATGGCGCACACAGAAGAATGGTAGAAACACATTAATTCTGACCAAGTTATCCTATGGAAATATGTTAATTTGTTGAACTGTTCTCACAGTGTAACACCTCCCTTATATATCCCCCAGTTCCTACATGCTTACAGCATCACACGGAATGATTTTCAATTTTTGGATTGTTTCTTAAATAACAGTCAAATTATTGTCTACAAGCTGTAATAGCTCTGGTTATGATACAAATGTACACTTCAATCTGTCGGAACTCGGACCCAGGCGCGGATCCTGAATCTGACCAGGAGTCCATCAAGGTCTAGAGACTGACAGACATGTTCAACATGGACAAATGACATATGGTGGATGCCGACTCTTGCAGCAAATACTATTAGATGACAACTAGCTTTAATGTGCCAGGCAGTGGTAGCTTGCTCTACAAATGAATGAGGACTGTTTCCCCACCAGCTTGAATACCCAGCTGATGAAATCATGCACAGCCACTACCAAGGCAGTTAGTTGTCATGTTGTCTAACACTGGTACTCTCCTCTAAGGAATCTCTGCTGGTTGGCAGGTGGCTAGTTCATGTATCCTTGATTTGAATCCTCATCTACTGAGTTGGATCACAGATGTATATACTATACATTGACAACACAAATAGGGCAACAACACAGCTTGCCTCTCATCACAGACCAGGGTATTTAAACACAAACTGCACACAAATGGTGGTGTAAGACACAGACAGACATGCCAGTGGTGCGGACAGACACAGGCTTGTGTAGGCTGCTGCCTGAACTGCACACTCAAATCTCTCCACGTATCATCGCACAGGAAGTAGAAAACACCAGTGTTCACATACAAGTCGTCACGTACGTCCAATAAGAGTTGATCTCTGGTATCACAGTCAATGGCTAGCGTCCATGTTAGCACCGTAGATGTAAAGCGTACACGTCGCAAGAGAAGAGATACTATAGAAATGTGTCCCTCGAGTGTCGGCCTTCTTCAAAGTTTATCACTGGCCTTGCAGGTTTTGATGATGGAACTGGCAGCGGCAGCAGCAGCGGTGGAGAGGACAGTCAACGGAACATAAAGGCACAGAGATGGAGAACGGAACTCAATAGAGGAAAGTACTCACTTCAGCAAGACTCACAGATTCTTCTCTCAGACAAATAATATTGGTAAAACACTATGTGCTTGTGCTGTTTCTGAATGGTTTCTCAACATAAATGTCTGCCTGATGAATATGTTGCTTCATCTTTGTCACTAAAACATTTGATATTACAAGGATGTCACAAGTGTGAAAATGGTTGTCACCTGCAGCAGGCACAGAAAGGATGGTAGTGAACCTGTGAGCAGACATGGTTCTCAGTTTGATCCAATGCAGCAGCGGCAGCAGCAGCAGCAGCAGCAGCAGCATGGGAGGACTACACACATCTACGCAGAGAGATGCTACAGCACATATCCTGAGGGGAGTATGTACATGACCGCTGTCATCCTTTGTTGAATGTAGTTAATGAGATAGATTATTGGTTGAGGCTTGTATTTCAGTAGTGACCCACAAGATAGTCCATCTGTCAGAGGAGTTAAATGCCCAGTGAATGTATGGTTGAAGATGTAATCAGTGGCACTCGTGTGACACCAACAGTATAATGTGCGTTGACTGCAGTGGATGTTTGGTCTGTAGTCAATAAATATAACAATGATGTGGGTCATCTTGCCTTCACATGAAACAAATCATGTCTACAAGATGCATGGTTTGACAGAAAACAAGTCTGTATGACAGAAAACAACTCCGTACAACAAACAATCATGGGATAGCTTCTTGTAAATGCTTTTCTTGCGTTAAAAAACAAAATGAACAAAACAAAAAACTTTGCTGCCACTTCTCCACACACAAAAATAGATACAGCAAAAGAAAATATTAACTGCTTTTCCTCATTTTTTTCCTCCACTCAATTCCAGGTTTCTCTTTCAGCAAAGATATCAAGCATTCAACTCAGAAAAGAAACACTTTCTTCTCAGCCCATATCATCATCAACACTTGCTTTCTCCTGGCTATCACATGGTTGTTGCACACCACTCACTGCTGTCATATGATTGACATGTGATGTGAGAGATCACATGATCAGAATATCCCATGTCTTGGACTGTTGTTGTTGGTGGTTGTGATCTACTGACCATCATAAAACTGAACTGCTTGGGGATCTGAAATCAGACAAACCATCATTAGTGTCACAGGATCCGTCTAGTGCCTAACATGTCAATAAATGCATAACGTGTGAGTGAATTGGTTGGGCTTAACAAAGCTTTGAACTGTATTCCAGTTATATCTCTGTGTGTCTGCTTGAAGGAAGAGGACACTATGTAGACTTGCTCAAGTCTCGAAGGTAACAGTCAATAGTCTAAATGATAATTTCTAAAAGATACAAATAAAAATAACACAATTTTCCTCTAACAGACTTGCATCCTTAGACCATCCACTTATCTAGACTTGCAGGTAAAGGTTATTGTGCATCCATGGGTTTAACATTCAGTACAGCCTAGCAGCAATGTTAGAGAGCCTGAAGTGATGCCAACAATGTAAAAAAGAAAAAAGGGAATCACACACTGTCCTATAGAGGGGAAACGAAACCTGCATGTTCGGCATGATGAGAGAACGTTTTGACCACAAGGCTTCCCCACCAGCCCTGCAAGTCTTCCAAGATGTTTACTTGATACACTTGGTGAAACTTGTTGGCACAGGTGTGTTGCCGAAAAACCTATAAAACATACTGTAGGATAGTGGATTTCCACCAAAATCATAGGTTCCTGATGTTTCCAAGGGTGACAACTCTGCAGAGCTAATAGATGTGACGCTTTGGTGTGGATCCTGACACCGGTTTGAAACAAATGATGTATACTGCCAAAACTTACTTTTATCTTTCTGTTCAAGCACCTTGTCCCACTCTGCAAAAAAAGAACATAATATCACCAATACAGCTTCAACAATCAATATTCCTGTACAGCGAGATCCTTGCACCATATCCACATAACTGTAGAAAGGGTGCACTGTGCCTCAACACTAACGTGACAGTACTTTTAGCAATTTGGGTTTAAGTCTTGTCATAAGTGAATTCCAAGTCATCTCAACAAAGCCAAAATACTGAAAAATTAACAAGAACTGGAAAGTTTGAATTCCAATTTGGGACTTTCTACTGACATTTGCTGAAGACTTGTGGCCCAATATTGGCATCAGGGCAAGTCCAAATATTCCCATGCTGTGCCTGCATACTTCAAGGTTAACTGATTCCAAAGCTTGACAGGTTTTACACTGTTATGGTAAAGAGCTAGCATGTTCAACCTAGTGATCCTCTAGTGTCAGCGACAACAAATCTCAGCCCTGATCCAAACTGTGCTAGATGGGACAAGCACACTCTTATTTTCGTGTTTTCACTATTTTGCGACTAATGACAATTTAACAACACTGCTACCATTTTGGCATGTTCTCATTTGCTAACAGGAAGCGTGGTCTGACAATAACTAAAAATATCAGCATTTAAACAATTATTAACTTAATAAATTAGTTACCAATTCATTGTCAATAACATTCACACCCTTCCATCTACTTGGTTAACACTGACAACAGTGAGTGAATTAGTTTTTCACTGTACTCAGCCTGAAGTGAAATAGTCTCTTCTTATTTACCCAGCTTGTTACATTAATACTGATCCAAATCAAGACATTGTAACACAGACATTTGTCTACAATGTTATAAATACTAAATACTGTTATAAATGCTTATATCTATACAATTTGTCTCCAGCTATAATTCTTTCCTCATTCATTTCCACAACATTCTTGCCTACCTGAAGAGCAAGTGATACTGATACAACACATTTAGATAAAATACGCATGCCATAGTGATTGAGATACCTACAACTTGCATCTGTTAAATGTGGTTTGTTTTTCTGCCTTCCAAGACAATTCTTCACACAATCAACACAGAATCAGAACAATGGTGCAATAGTACCAGCTTATAACATGGAAGCATTGTGGGTTGATAAAAAAAAATAAATAAAATCAACTGTAGTAGGGATACTATGTCACTGAATATAAATAACTTTTGCTAGGCAACAGATGTTACATATGTAATATATTTAAAAAATAGTAAAACCGTACTGGAAAACTGGAATAATAATTATGGTTTGATTTTTTTTTCGATTCATGAAAATATATCTAGAGTTATGTGATGAAGTGATTGATGTTTTCCATTAGCTGAGATTTTTTACCCATATGATCATGTAAAATGCTTGATTACACAAACAAATGAGAACAAAGTTGTATCTTGATCTCAGGTGTCTACACCCAGCTTCCATTCATTAATCTGACATCTAATTTTATCCCCCAAAGCATCTTATCCTATGAAAGACCATCTTATCCCAATGGTCATCCTATCCAATTAATTACAGTAGAATACATTTATAACGAACTACAGGAGACCACTGAAATTCGTTCGTTATATCCGTAGTTCGCTATTCACGAAAATCCATTGAAAGAACAGTAAAACACACAGTATACAGTACAACACATTCCTACTCAGTTTATTCGTTCATTCATTTATTCACATTGCGTTCTTTTCACTACAAAGTCAGTAATCTTACACAGGTCACTCGTCACTACGCATTCGTCATCGAATATATCGTATTTTAAAAGTCTCACGAGTATCAAAACTTTCTGCCCACATTTCTGATGTGTGTGGGAGGCATATACTGTCGAGGATTTCAAAATGAGCATCGGTAACTGACAATGGCACTGATTAAGTTCGCTCAGTTCGTTATTCACATCGTTAATTAGTGTTACCTGGGACGCGTGAGGATTGCAAATCAGTTCGCTATAGCCGGTAAGTTCGTTATAGAGAATTCGTTATTCACGACTTTTTTTATATGATAACATATGGTGGTTTATTCGGGACTTTTAAAACAGTTCGCTATAGCCGTCAGTTCGTTATATCCGTGTTCGTTATAAACGTATTCTACTGTACCATCTTATCCAATCAATGACTATCTTATCCAATCAAAGATCATACCATCTTAACCAAACAATGAGCATGTTATTCAATTAATGACAAGCTTATCCAATCAATGACCAACCCTTGCAATCAAACACTACTCATGGCCCTCCCACAAACTGATCTTAGTGCTATGATGATTGCAAGTCAGTGTTCATTTGTGAAAGTTAAGATCACCGTAGGGCTTAGATCATGCGCTTTCAAAACACTGCCCTGGCCAAAAGAAGCATGTCTACTGAAAAATCATATTTCTGACCTGGATCCCATCAAAATGAGTCACCCCTTCAAAGATAAACTATCTTTGATACTTTGTTAGAAAGGGGACATTTGCATTGACTCAACTGAGAAACAACAGCTGAAGGAGCTGATAAGTCTCTGGTTAACGTCAGCCTACAAACATTTTAGAGTCATAAAGTGCCTCACTCATTATTGGATGAATTAAAACAGAGCAGCATTTCCAGCATGTTTCTGATTACAGTATCACTGCATGACTTAATACAGGATGCTGGAAACATGGATGGATGCTGATTAATGGGGGCTCCCACACACTGGAGGAATTCTACACTACAAGACAGTATTCCTGTTTCAGCCACAAGAAGCAAGATGCGCTCAACATTTCTTCCATCCTGTCATCCAGTCATCAATCCATACATCCTATCACCATCTCAGTAACGATTAAAATAATGGGGTCCTCAAGTCCGTAAGTCATCTCCTATGGTATTTCAGTCTAGGACCTCCTCAGTATTTAAATGACAGAGATTCCTTGACTTAACATAATTTTCAACACTGCCCTGAAACTACATCAGTGACTGAAACTTCAAACAGATCATAAGGTAGCTGGCTATAAATTTCTTGAAACTGCCCTGTCCATCCGTAATAATGTACTCCAAATAACTTCAAAAGATGGTTAGCCAAGGGTGCAACATAAAATGCTGTCAGTGAATATGAAATGTGTTTTTCAGCAAAGTAAATCCTTCCCCTCCTTTCTCACAGTGTCACCATCCCACATTCCATTCATCCTTTCCTTCATGCTATATGTACTCGCATATCTACCCCAAATTCCATCCAACCCTTCTTTATATAATCTTGATCTCTAACTAATCTGACGCCTCACACCTAATGTCACACCACCCAATGTGCCCACATCCTTCTACTTCCATGTGCCCTCCTCCTCCTCACCACATTCATGTCCATGTTCCATCACCCCTCTACGTCCATGTGCCCTCCCACTCTACCTCCATTAGCCCTCACCACCTCCATCTCCATGTGCCCTAACCCTCTACATACATGTGTCCCTCACAACCCGATCTGATGCAATGTATGTTTCATGCATCTCAGTAATGGAATCTCTCCACTGACACTAAATATAGCAGCCTAGCACCACAAGAATGTTGCAGCATAAGAAATGTAGATACTGTGCAGCAACATTCCCCCATAGTTCGGAGACCATTCTACACTAACATGCTACCTCTGTAAACATATATTCTTAACAGAAACAAGCAATAACCGAACTGAAAATGTAATCCCCATAGACTGTCTAAGTTTCTAAAACATCCGATGTTTCTGTTCACCCAAGCCTTTCTCTCATAATAAAGACCCATTGGAGCAAGTCTAGATTTTCTTCAGGTTCAGGAAATGTTCTGAATTTTTCCACCCTGACTAGGGCTCCCTTCCAGTTTGAATGTATTTTCTTGTCTCTATCGTAATAATATAATTTAAGAGACCAACGTCAGATTAGGACACATGTGAGATAGGAAGTTTGCACATATGGAAAATCCAGACTTGCCTCAAGACTACTGCTTTACAAAAGCATCTTGGAGGGGAAAATGTCCCATCTTGCCCACCTGTTGCCTACCCACTGCTTCCTATATAGAAAAACTACTCCACATGGCAGCATGCGTCATGTAGAATATGGCGTGTACACTGCAACCTGTCCGGCTACATTAATGTCCACACTGTTTCAAAAAACACAACTGATGATAGTGTTCATCAAGTGTATTTGTTTGAACAGATATACTTCTAATGTGTCTCATCACTAATGTGCCGTGGCAACGATGGATTACTCAAAATACTGTATTATTCAAAGCACATCTGTAAAAGTCCGAATGCTTTCAGATAGATTACACAATCTTATCTTTACACAGAAAAACAGCACATGTCACATAATCTCAAAACCCAAACCATAAAGGTTAAGGTTCTAAATTGCGACTGATTTATTCAACAGAAATACTGTTACAACTGTCAACTGACTCATCCCTATGTTATTGTTAATCTTGGAAGTACTTTTGAAATCAGTCAGTGACCTCAGATGACTATTCTATAAAATCATCGATCAGCTGACAAACTCTGGTGTCGTTCAATGTCGGGTAGACTAACATGTAAGAGTGAGCGAGTTAAGTATTGTGCCACTTTTAGCAATATTTCAGCAATATCACAGCAGGGGACACCAGAAATGGGCTTCACACTTAGTACCCATGTGGGCATTCAAACTGAGGTCTTCGGCATAATGAGAAAAAGTTTAACCAATAGACTACCCCACTGCCTTTAATATGTAAGAAGAAATATTGCATCAAACTATACATTTCTCTCCTGTTTCCTCCTCTAGGTTAATTCCTGGTTGGATTTGTTTTCATGAAATATATATGCAATAGCCTCATATGACTATTAAATTTTCGGGTGTTCCCATACATTCTGTTTGTTTGTAGAATATGTTTCAAAGTCATGGTGCAGGACCCCTTGCAAAGATTAGAGTTGTGTTACTGCTCAAATTCCGACTGACGGAAGTATGCCAAGTCTACTGACAAAACAACAATCTTCATGAGTGAGTGAGTGAGTGAGTGGGTGAGTGAGTTTAGTTTTACGCCGCACTCAGCAATATTCCAGCCGTATGGCGGCAGTCTGTAAATAATCGAGTCTGCACCAAACAATTGGGAACCGATGAGATGTGTCAACCAAGTCAACGAGCCTGACCACTCGATCCTGTTAGTCGCCTCTAACGATAAGTATAGTCGCCTTTTGTGGCAAGCATGGGTTGCTGAAGACCTGTTCTACCCCGGGACCTTTACGGGTCCAATCTTCATGAACAAACAATCCGGAGGAAACCAGTTTGACAGTTTTCAAAGTAAACATAGAAATTGTTTAAGCTATAATTGGTCTTTCCTGTATCAATACATTTTCCTCAATTCGTTTCCATGTATGCAATTCTTAATGGAAATCTACCATCTACACGCAGTATAAATCATCGTCAGTTGGCAAGTACTTAGACAAGTGACAGATTGTGCTCTACAGTACAAGTGTTTCACTGCACACTGATACCAGGTCACATGGTTCGATGTCATGTGACTAATGTTGAATCACTCCTGAATGTGTCTGATCGTGCTCAGTTAATCTGTGACTTACATAGATAAATAATCTCAAATAGATCAACTCTCTGAACGTACTCACTGCTCAACAATCAGGCTAAGAACAGTGGTAGAGAATATGCCTCTAGCACATCTGTGTCATTCTCACATTGGGATTTTAAGTGTTAGTTTCATGTACTAAAGTACTTGTTAAAAGATTTTTTCATTTAATGTTTTTTTTTTTATCTTATTCAAACTTCAACATGGTATAAATGAGTACTACAACCTTTGATGCACATTTTTCCTCTCCAGCTTACATGAACTGAAGGTCAAAGAAAAAAGGACAAAGAGATTTTGTAAACAACAACAATGTATGCGCTATCAATTAAGCTATCAATCTATTTCATTTAAAATTTTATTTAAAAGATTAAAATTTTTAATCTTATAAGGTACTTGGAGGATAAGAATCCATTAAAACTTAATTGGTCTAGCTGTATTTGAGCTTGTAGTCCACATTTTTTTAAAACTCTGAACATTTTTGTAAGTGTATCACAGACAAACAATAACTAACATGACTTACAGACAACAGCTACCATTGTTACAGTGGCTTTGTTTAAATGGCTCTATGTACTGACTGTAAAATACATCATTGGATAATCATCCTGAAATTCTACTTAATTAATTAAGTCCTCTAGTCTGAACCAGGACCTAGATTTTCGAAGCTCTCTTAGTGTTAAGATAGTCGTAAGTGCCATACATTACCTTACAACTATCTTAGCGATAAGAGCTTCGAAAATCTAGGCCCTGTATCTTAATATCACTTCAGTATATTTTAGTGTGATATGTTTCTCAGCTTTCTAAACCAATCAATACTTGGAATTTCAAATTACAAAACTTGACATCTATTTTCAAATATTACAATTATCTATCATATATGCATAATAAAAACATAATTATTCTGCACCTGTGAAAATATGCATTACCTATGCAGGCCTGAACTCAATCAATTAATACTAAAAATGAAACAGGCTTAAAGTTACTAATAAAATTTCACTATACAAATATAATTAATTTTATCTGTTATCTACCATGGCAGTAAATTACTAATTTAGTATCAATATTAATCTATTTGATCCAGTACAGCATGAAAATTAATTATGTTCTTATTGATATACAATGACATCCCAAAACAGGAAGATGTTTTATGGATTGACGATGTTTTTTATGGCAAAAGCGGCACCATTTCGGTGTAGATACCAGTTATGAAACAAGTGCAAGTGCTTAATAAATGTACTACCGTCTAAACTGAATCATTGCACCTACTGCAATAAAGAATTTGTCAACCCACATACAGTTGTCTCCTTAATCTGACCTTCATTTCTCAAACAACCGGCTTTATCCCACACTTTTGTTGGTAACAAATTGAAAAAACATAATATTGTCTCAATTATTAAGTCTGACATCCTTGATAACTTGTGCGACTGATGATGTCGGATTAATGACACTTGACTGTAACTTGTTTGTCACCACCTCCTAAATGCCATTTCAAAAAGACATCCCAGATTATTTCTGCTTGTAAGGCCTAACAGGGAGCACTTTACTTATCCTGGTTCCATTGTTTCAGCTACTTCCAGTTGTTGTATATAAGAGTCTAACCATAAACAGCTTCAGAAAATACGCTTAGTAAATCTATCCCCAAACAGAATTTCACCAGGTTCAGGCTTGTGTGGTTACAATGGCAGACATCACCACAAGGTTTTGCTAAGGGCCACAACTTACCTTTCTTCAAGTAGGCTACAGCCTCGGACACATTGAACTTCCCCCTGTGGTTGGCGTCGGGAGAGAATGCAAGCTGTCCTTTGTGTTGACTAGTTGGCGAGGGCGGAGGCTCAGCATCCCGGGAATCAACAGACACATTGGAGTTCTGAAGTTTTGCTACAATACCGTCACCATAGAAAACAAACACAGTTTTATTATTATCTTTGCTGGAAGAAGCAGCAGCAGCAGCAGCAGCAGCAGCAGCTGATAACTTTGTCTCACTAGATACTGCTGCATGTTCGGTCCTTAATGCATCAGAACCATGGCTGTTTCTATAACCCTGAGTTTTCGGCAGTACAACTCCGTTGAGTCCTCCTACTCGTGTCTTGGACATCTTGGTTGTGGAGGAGGATGTGGAGGAGCTGATGCTACTGCCTGGAAGAACCTCCGCCCCACCGCCATTGTTTGGAGTTGGTTGTGATGGTGTTTCTGATGGTTTGGGCGCAGTTGGCTCTGATTTGTTAGAAATGTCTTTTGGTAACGTCACTGGTATAGATTGAGGTTCACTTTGATTATGATTTACACTATCTTTTCTTTCACAAGAAGTCCCTTCCTGCTGAATATTGTTCACACTAGTTGTCACATGGTCATTGTCACAGGTGCTTTTCACATCGTGCTCAAAGTTGGAATCAAACCCAAATGTAATGCCCAGGTTTTCTGGAGCTTCACCAAATCGTTTGTCCAGGAAGATAACAGACTTATTATTTTTCTTGCCATTGTTACCACCAACACGAGCACTCACAGACACTTGCTTACTACGGGTATCTTTGGAAACACTACCCAGATTCACAGCATGTTGAGATCGTGAACTTTCGGTGTAATTCAACACTTCCGCTTTAATAGCTCTCTGAGGTCCATTTTTAGGTCCATTTTTAGGCCCATTAGGAGGCCCATTCTTAGGACCATTTGGGTTTTCAGATTTTACAATTTGAATACCAGGCATTTTGGAATCAAATGTTACAGTAATGGTTGGAATAGGTTGACTGTCATTGGAGGAGCTGGAGGGTTGTTCCCCCGACGGAGTCACACTTGACAGAGTGTCCTCTGAAACAGTGTTATCGCTAGAACTATTACTACTCTTGACGACCATTGAATCACTCACACTCACAGAACTGGTTTCAACGTCTACACTAGCAGGCACAGACACATCCTTATCGACCACCACAGGGTCAGACAGAAGGAATTCTTGACTACCACTTTTCTGTCGTGATCTCTGTGTTAACTTTGGACTGTTTTCTTGCTTGGTATCTTCAGGGCTTGATCCAATTGAATGTCTGCGTTCAGTAGGACTGCCTTTCCAGATGGTAGGTTTCCTGGAGTTGGAATTTTCAGACTGGCTGTCAAATGGCTCCTCTTCCTCAGCTTTTGGGCTGGTGGGTGAATTGGGTGGTTTAGGCGCAGCAGCCATCTTTGCATAAGACACTGGAAAACGCGACACAAACTCACTCAAACTGCCTCCTTTGGCAGCTGGGAGAGATTTCACTGACTCAATGTCACTGTCATCCTGGGACCTCAGTTCAGTCAGAGTATCAATTGGAACATCACCGAATGAGTTCCTCCTTCCCTCTCTGAAAGTTGGCCGAGACTTGGCAGCATTTGCCTTCTTGCCAAGAGCTGGGAAGGCTGATGGGCTGAGATCCCGCGTTTGTTCCTTCTTTAACAGTGAGGATATAGGTGGTGGTGTCACAGACCGGGGTTGTGGAAGGCCCCGATTCTCCCTTGGTCCGTTCTTTTGGCGAGGAATCTCGGGCACAACGTCTTTAGCACCTGGACGTTTCTTTTTCTTACTCACCAAAGTGAACTCTTGTTCAACTGGCGGAAGGTTATCAATGTCAGTGAAAATATAGTCTTGATGATTTTCAGTGATTGCAAGATCATCACTGTCTAAATTAGACACCATCCTTGTTGGACCATTTTCAAGTTTCATCTTGTCTAGAGTTTTGGTATTGTTAATGATGTCGTTTTTATTTTCCAATTTCTTATTATTCCTAAGCTGACCCTCTGATTTTCCGTTCTTACCTTTTTGTTTCTTATTCTCAACTGAAGATGGAGGAACAGTCTCCACAGACTTCTCCTTCTCTCGGTTTTTTGTTTTGTTTTTGTCTTTTGGATCAACCTCCCTCTTATGCAAAGGAGGACTTTTGGAAGAACTAATTTTGTCAGCAAGTGGTTCAATGTCTTTGTTCAACACACACTTTGTGTCTGGTTTGCTGCATGACTGGGAATCCTCCAGTGGAGCTTGTGATTCTACTACACTGGTGGCTGCAGCTTTATCACCATAGTTGCCCATGTCCTCCTCCTCCTCTTCGTCTGCCGCAATAACTGGACAAGCGTCTGCAGCAGCTGCGTCTGCTGGAGGAATTGGGGATGGTGGAGCCTCACTGGTAACTGCGGTGGGAGAGTTGACAAGTTCCACACTCTCGTTGTGAGAGTCGTTAGTCTCGTCTGCCTGACCTACCCTTATCTTCTTCTCCTTATTCTTTTTTGCTGCTTTGTCTGCTTTTGCAGCAATTTCGCTGCCAGGACTAGACTTCTGACTGACTTTCTTTTTCAGCTGTTTTTCACCAAATTTATGTGTTTCTATAAATTTGACAAGATCGTCTACACTAGCTATGTTCCCAACATAATTGGGAATATCTTCAGAAAGCTTCACAGGCTCCTTATGTGTCTTTTTACGAGGTTTCTTGCGATCAGTGCTAGAGGACCCGTCTTCCAAGTCTTTAACTGACTGCCCTTGAAATGGGAAAGGGTCGAAATTCGAAGTTTCACGTGGAAATTCAGGGGGATGTTGGGGATATGTTCCATAATTAGTAGGCTTTCTTGAGCTGACAAGACTTCCCTCGACTGACTTGTTGGGTGGCTCTCTCATTTGCCTGTAGGCACTAGGTGCAATTGGGTTTCCGTTTATGTCATGGCAACTATTCCTGGTCTTTGAGCTGCTCACACGTTCATCTGCATCATCTGAAGATAGAAGACAAGAATTAGAGACCCAAATCACATTTTTCAGGAGGCTTACAAATATTGCAAAATACTCAACCAATATCCTGCATGAGGAATTTCGAAATTCAAGCAAAACAATGTGAAGAATCAAACTAGCTTTTCAGAATGTCAAACACTTTTACCACAAAGTTTTCATAAATATAGAATAACATGTTATAAAACATCTGACATATTGACTCCACATAAGGTCAAGAGAACAGATGTATTACTCCAATAACCTCGTTCTGAAGTTAATGCTGATTATCACTGTGCTGTGTGGAAGCAAGCCTCTCTTCACTCCTGTGATTAGATTTAATGATTTTTTCTGCTGGAGTGGATGTTATCACCCCATCTAGAGAGCTAGAGCTGGAGTTCTCTACACAATAACCCACTGACACTACCCAATACAAGCTGCCACTGATGCACTACCCCTAAATTCCTGAATGCCAAATGCTACTGGACACGCAAAATGTCAGTCTGCATTATGATTCTCAAACAAGCGTGTGATAAGTCTTTTAATAATTAATTTCTTTTTTCTTGCTCAAGTACTACCATACAAAAAAACCCATTAACTAAATGTCAGAGTGAAATGGAACAAGGCCTTTTTAAAAAGCACATAGGGAAATCAATGGAAGGAGTAACTGGAGAAAATTCCAAAGCTAACTAAACAGCAGAGAAAAGTAAAGGAAATAGTCATAACAAGCATGTTTTATTTAATCGCCACGTTACAAATCAAAGTTTTTATATGAACTATACAGCAGGTTGGTGAACACCATGAAATGATCCTGACTGCCCAATACAAGGGGATGTCAAAAAGTAATGAGCCTAACTGTATTCTTGATGTCCAATGTTTCCATTTATTGTGAATGGATCATTAGCAAAGCCATAAGCAAAGTTTCACATATGTGGGTAATGTGGTTCACAAAATATCAGTCATCACAACACACTTGGGTATGATATTTGTAAAATAATTGTAGAAAAATGAAAACGATATGTCATTTGGTACCTCTTGGATTTTGGTATGTCCTCAGATATCATATAAAATATGTTCAGAATGGTATTGAATGTATTCCCATCATGATCAAAAGTCAGAGAGTTGGATTGCTTGATTTAGATTTAGACAGGCGTATTTGTTTTAACAGCTGCATTTGTACCATTGTCGTAGTGAGACTCACTGCTTTCTGACATTCCTTCGTACATGGACCATGTGTTGATGATTTGGTGCTTCACAGTGACAATGTGGGTTCAAATCCTGACCAGGTCCACCACTAAAGTACCACAGATTGTACTGTTCTAGGAAAGTGTTCTGCCAAATACTGAATTCGATACTGTCTATTCTGACTGTGTGGGTTCAAATCCCTGATGGGACTCAACCCCCTGTAGTTACTAGAATATATACTTGACGAAAACAGTATTATTCGGCATATGACCTTTATTAATGACAATAAAGGTGTGATTAACAAAACAAATGACTCTCCGTTTATGACCAATCTACATTACCTCTCCAGATATATCTGATACCTGATACAAGTACTCTTCCTTGTATCAGAGATATCAATCTGCTGTGGTAAAGGAGTGAGTATGTTCAATTTCACACCGCTTTTAGCAATATTCCAGCAACATAACTGCAGGGGACACTAAAAATGAGCTTCACACATCTTATCCATATGGAGAATCGAACAAGGGTCTTTGGCGTGGTGAGAGCTAACGCTTTAACCACGAAGCTACTCAAAAGGCCCCCCACCGTGGTAAAGGAGACTGGAGGCAAATCATGAATCCACAAATAATTTTTTATTTAACACATCACGATACTGTCTACATTTCCACATGCGCTAATGTGAACAAGCTAACCTGTGGCTGCCATCCCCAAGCAATGTTCCTTCACAGTCAGGGTAACATGAAACATATATACATGGTGAGTGTGTTGGTTCTAAGGATGAACACAAAGTTCTTAGAGCAGTCTCTGTATGTCTTTCAGAAAGTAACATACTGTTACACTGTCAGCATTCAACCAGTGGCAGCTTGCCACCCTACAAGTCTATGGCTTCTTTACAAAGCATGCCCACAATACATCTGCTGGAATGGGATCTACTTTTTAGCTGCAGCTGACTGGGAAACCATTCAATATGTGCCTTACTTTTCTTCACCCTAGACACCAACCCTGACTTGCAGGAAAGCAGACACTAGAGAGAAAATGGAAGGAAGAAGGATGAGGGGACACAATCAATGTCAGGTGTTTCGCGGTTTGTTAGATTAACAACTAGTCTCTGAAATCAATATATCTTACAGAAAAACTGTTCATAGTACAAATGGGACCTACGACATTGATGGTCAGATTAACATTCATCACATAAAGACATAATGATACCTGCCAAGTATAAGGTTGGCTTTCCAAAGCTCCTATGATCTGGCTCTTGCAATAAGCACATGGGACCTTACTTTTACCTGGTATCCCCATGGAGACATGGGACATGTGGGGAGTAAGCTGGGATTACTGAATGGGGATACATGGCAGCATGAGATTAACAATACTGTCAGTACTTAACAAACTTAACAGCCCTTCACTCCAACATCTGCATATAGGAAGCAAGATGTTCACCATCATATTTATATCACCAACCTTGCACAACCAATCAAAATGCCTCCTTAAACTACAACTCTGACCCCCATTCAAACTGCATCAGAGAAGGATTTGACACATCTAAAATTGAATCAGAAGACTGTTAAAAATAACTGTCTGCTTTGGTATCTCTCCAAATTTCCTCATGAAAACCATGTTCTGCAAAAGTTTAAATGATGCATGATCTTAATCATTACAAGACACTGCTTCCTTAAGCAGCAGTGAAGGCCCATTAATCTTTTAGATCCTGGACTAACTGTCTCTTAACATGTCATGTTGACATCGTATTAGTGCTCTAATCGTGTTGCTGTGAAATACTGACAATACTGTAATAAGTCATAGATTTGATTCAGCGCTTATAATATTTAGCTCTATACTCATCAATATGGATGCTACATTTCATCTCAACCTGCAGTTTTGAACTTTTCTCAAATATAAACCAAATTCCCAAACAAAAGTATTACCTTATCATATCGAAGGGAAAACTCTGTGTACAGTCTAAGTAAACTTAGTCTCAGTGTATTTCGTTACACTCCACCAATGAGTCTAACAAAACCTGGTAGAAGGTCGTGTCGGGTAACCTTTGAGCAACCAATGACCGTCCAATCCAACGCGAGACGGTTAAACAGACTTAACCAATCAGTCAACGGCTACT
Source organism: Haliotis asinina (assembly GCF_037392515.1). Taxonomy (NCBI): domain Eukaryota; kingdom Metazoa; phylum Mollusca; class Gastropoda; order Lepetellida; family Haliotidae; genus Haliotis; species Haliotis asinina. Next base: position 97,251,037 of record NC_090280.1, read on the forward strand.
ATTTTGGCATTGGAGGGACTTTCAAAATATTCAGGTCACTGACACAGTTCTCTCCACAAACAGAAATCCGCATATAACACAGTTATTTGACCTGCAGTATATACGCTTTGGGGTTGGGTTTCTGTGGACAAGGTTACCTTTATCTAATATTTCCGATGACACCCTTGAAGATTGCCAAAAACACTACTTTCAGCTAGTGTTTACTCACCATTGTCATGGTTGTATGTACTCCGTGTGCATCACCCGGAAGCAAGCGTATGCTAAATAGCATTCGGAATCGTTCCGTTACGAACCTTTTCGAGATAATAAGGTCAAAAGGTATGTCCGAATGTGCACTTTCGCAACTTGGTAAGCTATGCTCTGATTGGTCAATCTCAAAAGGTTACCTGATGCGACCTCCCATAAGGTTTTGTTAGACTCAGTAGTGAAGTGTAATGAAAAGTACTGAGGATAAGTTTCCCTAGACCGTCTCTGTGTAGTTCTGTGTATTTTTATAATCATTAAATAATAATTATGTCTACTTTCTGCACATCATTCAACACTGACTAAAATACAAAGGTACAGTGACAAATTCTCCTGTGTATTTGTCATGCACAATGGAGACAACAAAATATTTAGGGGTCGATTCTAATACCACTTGTTAACCCTTTTACTGACCATTCAAGTGGACAACAAACAACAGGCATTGGACATAACGAGTAAGTTTAGATGTACATCGCTATTAGTGACCGAGTGCAGTTTCACATTGCTTCTAGCACTATACCAGCAATATCATGACAGGAACACCAAAAGTGGGTTTCACACACTGTACCCAAGTGGGGAATAAAACCAGGGTCTTTGCATTACGAGCAAATGCATTAAACACTAGGCTACCAAACTGACATGATCTGATAAATAAATATACTATTAAAATGACCTGTCTGAATGATGAAGATAAAAGGACAGGCACAAAGCCTGTGGTATTCATATCATTGACTCATTACATGCAAAGAACTTCCTCATCAGTCAGACCATTGCCAGATGCAGAAACCAAACGCTTTCATGTCACAGTTTGCACACTAGGCACATAGGAAACCAAGGGAATTACACATCAGAGTGACCTCAGGTTCAATTTCCACAAATGACAGTAGATTTTAGTGTCCGTTTTGACAAATGTCATCCCTGGTTTCAGATAAATGTTACAGAGCCATATTCAGCAGATCAGAGTTTATGACATGCAGCCCCGTATCAGACAGTAATCGCCATGATTTCCTCAAATGTCCACACTGTAGTCATGCTCTAATCCACATGGAATAACAATTTTCCATGATAATGGCACAAGAAAATATGGCTATTGCAACAACTAAAATCTGGTTAGGAACATCTATTCTTTCATATTACTACTGACTATAGTAATATGAAAGAATCGTGTGATCCTTTCATTTTTTTTACTAATACAAAGTAATGTGAAAGAACTGGATGGTATCTAACTTTTTTGAGCAATGCGAAAGTAATATGAAACAACGGGATGGTTCATATTTTGTGCAATATGAAAGTGATATGAAAGAACCAGGTTGTCCTTAACTTCTTAGGTAGTATATACTTTAAGGCCTTTCATAAACACACACACAAGGTTGAATCATTCAGTGGGCGAATGCTGCTGTACAGCAGTTGGCAATATCACATCCTTGTCATGGCCTACACCTAGACTGGTGGCAGTGATTGTAGCACAATTTATAATCCCAATCATTAAGTAAATCATTGTAAACATAAAATACTGTTGACTCTGCTCTTACAACAGGCTACTAGAGACTGACATTACAACCTTGGATTCACGCTGGGACATGTTAGGAAGAAATATTGGAAAGAACAAGTGCAACTAGAAACAGCTGGTCTCAAAGTAAACAAAGTCACACCCACAATCCCAATACTTACACTGATGATGAAACAGGTTATTCACAAGGTACTTTTTGAGTAAGCTTATGTAGCTAAACATGGAATACATCTTTGTCAAGTCATACAGATCAGGGACACGCTAAGGATGGCACTCCAGTCAACCCGACTGAACTACTCTTATAATCATTTGTTTCAATGAACTAAAGCTGCCCGAGTTGATGACAGGAACTGTCATCATAAGGCTGTCATCAGTGTTCTCTGATGACAGTCTGATGACAGTTTGATGACAGAATGGTTGCATCATACAGATTATCTATCTGTTCTCTGATTGCAGAGTGCTAATATAGGCTTGATGAAAAGTGGCAACAGTCTCAGTTGAGATTCTGCATGTATCATGTATCAAACGAAACCTTCGGGTCTTTTCACGAAGCATCCTTCACTTATGTTAACCCTTATTTCAAGTCTTCAGCATTGCACTGAGGTTACCTCAGTCAAGTGGGGTGGGTGTGATCTGATTGATGGTCTACAGTTTAATCTTCTCTGGATCCAAATGGAGTTGTGGACCACTGGATCATATATAAGGCAACTAACTATATGTTGAACTACAGCTCCATATCAAATACATGTCCATGAGCTGACAGATGAACACACTCAATGGTGTGTTGCATGTGAGTGTAATGTCTACATGACCATTTCTCATGAGTGCAGAAAGTCAGAGAGGGTAACATAAAGAATATCTTGTACCATTTTCTAGTAAGCTGTAACCAGGTATGAAACTGAACTTGCCTTGCACTACACCACAGATACACTTACTGAAAAGTAGAGAAATGAAATAACACCAGATCTTCAGAGTAGAATAACCATGAACTTGATGGGACCGCATAATGGTTGTGATGACAATGTTAATCTTACTGATGTGCAACATTTAAAGTGGGCGTCGCTGATGGTAGCAACAACAGCTGTTGTATTGATATATAGATCATGTGAAATTATCTGCTTCCACCCACCACTGGCAAACCTGTAGAAGTTACACATTTGTATGCATGGAATAATTGGAGGCTAAATAAAGACCAGCAGGTTAAGTTGGAAATGCAGCCAAATCCCTTTACACCATTTCTTTTCTACAAACATTCAGATATTTACCAAAATAGTTGTTACAAATGAGCTGCAACTAATGCACTATGAGTATTTATTCTACAGTGCCCTTATAAAGCAGTTACCTTGAAAGACTAAAAGAATAAACAATGATGAGAAATATCATCCTGAATTATCCTGAATCCTTCACTGTATTATAACTGAAGTCACCTAATTATGGAAGGCGTCATTCATGAACACGTCTACAGTCAGTGAGCGAGCAAGCGGATGCTTTCACCAGTAGGCTAATCCACCCTCAAATGTCATCAAAGTAGGAGTATGATGACAATGTGATGAAACAGGAAACATGTTGTTAATGCCAATTTTTCATGTTCCTATGCATCTGAAAAATCCCTGACAAAAACAGACCATGACTGTTACAGACATAAGGATGTAGATGGATAGAAAAAAAACCCTGTCAGCACACGCCTAAATGCTGTCATTTATTTAGCCCATGCATGTAACACGCATGGCAGTAACACATACATAGTTATGAAATAGTTCATTATAGATAACTGCATGACATGTAAGGCAGTGTCAAAAGTAAATTTACATTAATAAGTGCAGTTTACACTCAGTTTACACTACTAATTGTTCAAATTAAAAGCAAATACCTGGGTTCCATTCCCCTAAGGGCACAATATGTGAAGCCCATTTCTGGTGTTCCACACCATGATATTGCTGGAATATTGCTAAAAGCGGTGAAAAAGAAAATAAAACTCTAACTCAAATTAAAAGCATAATAATATTAACATACAACACCTAAAAAATGGCAGCTCAAACTGTCATCGGATGACGGCGGTGTAGACCTGACCAGGATACAAGATAATGGGTTAGGAATCCAATGTGTTTTAGCAGGATCTGTATGACACACACCTGAGACATGCCAGTATATCTCAATACACCTATGATGCTGTCAGTCAGGTGAGCAGGTCATGGGACACAGGCTGCCCAAAGCCAGTCTTCCCTCTCCCCAATCCCACACAGGTCAGAAGAGGACATACTGAAGATTCCATATCATGTGATGACTTCATAAAACCAAACATACTAGGTGCAACCAAATGGATTACAGGCTGACTATGAGCTACTTCATACTAAACAATTTGGAAATGGATAATCATACATTTCAATCTATTTCAATAAACAAGCAGCACACTAACAAAACCTTTTCCTTCTTTTACATTCTGGAAAGAAAGATAATATCTATTATACTAGAAAAATACATAACCAAAAATGCTTCAGAGAACAGGATGCAAAACCAGTGTTCCATGTAGTAGCTAACAAAATTGATATGATACTGTGAAATCATGATACCAGAAACGCTGTCATCAATATCAGTGGGTCAATTTCAGAAAATCAACCCAAGTTGCAATAACCCACTTCTCACGATTTAATTGTACATCGTTACTTAACTCTGTATTGAAACTGACATGCTTGTATAGATATGAATACTATTGTGACGCTTACACATCCATTTCCTTTTTACCAACTTATTGCTAATGGTTAAAAACTGATGGTTTCTGAAATTCAAATTCTAGAGAAACAAACCTAAAGGACTCCCGAACTCAAGTTAATTTTGAACATGGCTGGGGTACATTGCACATTATGAAAAGGATATTAAGCAACACGACTGGAGTATTAACTCAATTTGTTTTCAAAACTGAAAAGCTGAAGTGTTGTTTTGATTGTAAGCATCAATTCGACCGACCAATGTTTTCGTTTGATGAATTTTTGACCTTATGATATTCCTATATTGCCTTGATGAAAAATCGATAGTGCAGGTCCTATTGAGCCTAAATTCTCTTACATTCTGCAGATTCCAATTAGACTTTTCTCCAGGGAATCAATAGTCTTTCTTTATTGATGATAATGCTTTTGTACAAATGTCAACAGTTTTATCATAATCAAGTTCAGGGCAGCTAAATGTGGAGGAGCAAACCATCATCCTCTCTGGATGCTGTAAAAAAATCTCTCAACTGATGTAAATACCAGATTAGAAATCCTCACTCAGCAGATTACATCTTTGCAGTCTTTAAACAGCCTCAACTACTTCTCACAGTTGAAAATAGATTTTACTTTCTTGTCACACATGAACAGGAGGTAATACACTGGAGCAACGACGGAATGTCTGAGGCTATGTTGGCACAGACATACACAAACGTTGAGAGAAAAATATTAACATGTTATAATCACAATCCTCTGCAATGACGGTGCAATACATATATTTACATTTATACAAAAAGCCTTGCCAAGTCTAGTTAAATCTAAACAATTTCTACTTCCACTAAGTTCACAGAAGGTGAATATAAAGCCTCTCTTGAAAATTAAATGTCTTCTCAAAGAAATGTCTTCATTTACAAAATGTTAGTATAACGTATTTCATGTGAAGTTCCATCACAAGTTAATATGTATCATAAGTGCTCACAAATGTCTAAGTAGCAGGAGTACAGAAAATCAGTGATAAATGTAACTCAAAATAATAATGACAAGGTCAGTTATGTAGCAATGAACTGCATGCCATGCTCCTAGCACACATGACATCAAGGACATTATTACCCTGGATAACCCAAGCTGCAAGTGAGGTGCTAGAAGGTTGGTAGTCAGCAATCCCACTGGGTACCCATTATCTGCTGGGTGAACAGGGGCTATATTAAACAAACTCACTTGCCCAAGTGAGATCACATGTGCTATGTGTGCTTCAGTGAGGGGTAGTAAAGATCTGGCTGCCATTTTAACAAGCTGACCCCTCCAAGATCAATGTTGATCAATGTTGCAATGTATTTGTGACATAGATTCTATGCACAAGACCACACATCATAAACATAGATCAAGGAGTAAAGATATGTGTTATAAGACATATCACAGGCATGAGATACAAGGCATATCAGACACTGTCACTGCCTACAGACGACCCACATTTAGGCACAGGGCCAATGAAGCAGTTGACTGCCCTTGACAGAGATAGCCTAAAATGAATGATTAATACAACACCTACATAAAATGTACAGTGGCATTTCAACATGGGAGTTGCATTCAATCAATGTCGGAGTACAATCAATACCACATCCTGTTCTGTACTGACTCCCTGTCTGGCATCATCTATAACCATGTAAATGCCACATACACAACATAACACAGATACCACCAACGAAAAAGAGGATAATCCTTTGTACACTTAACATTATCAATAAGTTGGCTGCAACATGAAACACACACATCCATCAAGTGTAACAGTATCTTTCTTGTGTAAATGACAAATAAACTAGCTTTACTGATGTCAATATAATCGGAGAGCTAACTCTCCTTCATCATCATAATTAAACATGAATAACACTATGTACCGACCTGTACCACAGTCTGTCCAGGATGACTTGGCAGGACCCCTTGCCTGCCTGACTAACTATCTGTTCTACACATGCGACACCTACAGGCAGCTGAAGGAACCAGTTATATCAATTTACTTCCAGTCTTTCCCTATATCTGGGGATGATGTACATTACAACATGTGTGCTGGACATATAAATTTGAATGACCACTTGGATTAATGGCAACATTATTATTAGATAACTTTTAGGCACTGATGACATACACAACATACAAAGTCCAACAAAACATTCATGTTCAATGTGAATCACATCCTTTGACTATACACAGGTGAGGAAATGATGAGCAGTTTTTCAAAATAAATATAGAACATAACTGGGTCAATAGAGTCATGTTAAAATACACTGACATGAATGTCAGGTCTGTGTGATAAACCTACGAGAAAAGCATTGCATTTCTGTGCCAGATTTTGATAAATAATTTTAATACATTGAAGTAGGAATAATGTCATGAGTTCAGATAGGTATGTCCTTCAGTAAAGCCTCTGATCAAATATAAGCTGTGATCAACATTACCACTGTATGTTCAACACTGACACTTCTACAACACTACCATGTCATGTTGAGGACAAAATAATAAAAATAACAAAAAAGTTCTAACATGCAAGCTGTTTCCTTATTGAACAGGCCCTTCTACAAACCAGTCCCTCCTAAATCATTTCATTGATACAAAATTGATACAAATACAAAAAGTAAAACATGAAGGTACTTCATGCCTGTATTCCTCAAGATGAAAAGAAAACATATTCAATGATTACTCCAGCACCTCAATAATATATACAACACCTGAACAATCGTGGATAATTTTCATTGCTGATTTAGCTGCTTACAGTGAAGGAAACTCCCTGATAATCTTAAATCCAGTTCTGTAATCTGACAAACTATGCCTTCCTCTTCACATGACAAAAACATTTATCACAAAAAATAGCAATTATCTGATATAAAACAGGGCACTTGTTTATTTCTGCAAACGATCCTTCTATCAAATCCTGCCAGAGCAGTACATTAATAAAGAGAGTAAACTTCATGCTTCAAAGATACCCTCGATAGGACATGTGTCACCTCTACTGATGCAGATACATGACTGAAGTGAGTGAGTGAGCAAGCTTTAAACAATATTACAGTAAAATTATGGAGGGAGACACCAGAAATAGACTTCACACATTGTACCCATATGAGTTTTCGGCATAACGGGCGAACACTTTAACCACTAGGGTATCTACCCCACCATCCCTTACACAGCTGGAATATGTCAAATGCTGTGAAGGATACAATGTCTGAAATACAGATAATTTTGGAAACCTTTTTGTGAAAAAGTAAATCTACCTGTTAGACTGTATGATTTAATTATTTGATCATTGTGTACATTGTCCAACTACTGATGAGGATCTATGTTAAAACTGATGTTCAGTAACCCACATTTGTCATGAAACCAGTGGCTTTGAGACTTGCTGACATAGTTATACAAATCATCATAGCCCAATTACAGATATTGGTGCTCATGACGTCAATCTCTGGAATATTTGGTCCAGAATTGCTAATTCATATACTGCCATCAGGTCCGGAAGAAACAGCATCCTAATACTACCACTGGATCAAGAACCTTAAGATCTCTTCAGAGACGAACTGTCTCATGATGTGTAATTAGGTAAACCTGACCCTTGAGCCAAAGCAACTGCACATGTGGAAACAGGAATATTCACTTCCTTGGAATAATAAACATCAGCTATAACAGGGAATCTATGGCTAGGATGTATTATTGGTTAGGTTTTCAAAGGAATAATAACAAGTTATAGGACAATCAAGGAAACACCATGCGAAGCATGTGCAGAATAGACATACTACATAGCAAATGTAGGAGTTATAGAGTTCTACTTACATAAACAGTTGGATAAACTGAAGAGCAACTTGCCTTGAGCATACACAGATAGGCCCAAGACATCAGTGTAATCCAGGCAAACGTCTAACAAAACTATATTTGTCACCTTGATACAGTGCCTTTACCACCTGACAGCAGAACAGACACTGTAATTAGACTCTTCTATCTATTATGACTGACCCTGTAGCTGACAGGATCAGCCTATGACACAGCATCATGGTATGTACATAGAAGTGTCCATCAGCTAATATGACCATAACTACATTGTTGGCAATAGTTTCTTTTTCTCAACATTCAGCTCAAATATTTTATACTGAACACTGAAGTACGAGTATCTGTGTTTCTGTACAAGTGTCTGTCCACCTAAGCATACCTGTCCAGGTATGTTGGGCTTGATTGTTAAAGTGCATTTGTCTTGTCTGTACTCATGCTGTGTATGTCTACGTGTAAATGAGCGTATGTCATTGACAAGTATTTGTCTGTCAATGTATCTGTTTACCTGTCTATCCCTAATGTCAGGCCTGTCTGCATGTTCCTGTGTACATGTCTACCCACATGGCTGTGTCTGTCCACCTGTGTGTTTGTCAAAACAGATCAACTTGTCTAACTGTCATACAGGTTGGTCTTTCCACCTATGTAGGTCTCCTCACTTGTAAAATATGTCTGTCTGTTATATATGTAGTGAGTCTGTCTACCTGTGCGGCCCTATATGTTCAACCTTGCAATCAGGTCTCTCCACCTGTATATGTGTTAGTTCCTGTCCACCTGTGTTGCTGTATACAAGTCTGCTTGTGTCCTGTGTCTCTCTCCACTCATGTGTCTGTCCTTGTACATGAGGCCTGTGTCAGTATGCATGGAGTCTCCATTATCGTTGTTAGGAATGTGCGAGGTCACCATTACAGTACCACCAAAGGGAACATCCTATCCCCTCGAGGCAGTGATGTCGGGGATGGATGTACACACCTGTATTGCCCAATTCCTCATGCCTCAGTTAACACTCGCAGCACATCACTGTCCTATCACACTCACCAATCACACCGAGATATTCAAGCAACTGGGCTTTACAATCAAACATTGTCTCCAAACAGTATGGTTGCCTGTGACCATGTGGTCTGCAGCGGCAGCATGACTTGTACTTTGAGCCCAGTATACATGAGACACTGCTATGAATAGATATGATATATAGCGGCCACAGCCTGATTACACAGGGGTAGGGCGTGACTTCAGCTGTGTGCAATTGGAGGTATGTGCGGGAGACCAACACAGTCGGGCTGTTACGAGGTTAAAGTGACATGGCTGGTGGGTGGTCAGAACAGGGAGGGGAGGAGGGACGGAGGATGGAGTGAAGAAAGGGTGTTCTGTGGAGTAACATCCGACAAAACACTGAGGGTTAGATAAACATATGGAGTGAGCTGGCGAATCTGTCTGATGCCGGCTGGTACGGACTAGACCTTGTCAGTACCACCAAGGTTGCTCTACCTGACGTCCACATTGTACTAACTGGGTGCTGAACACATACTCCATGACACACGCAGAGAAAATCATGTTGTACTTACAATTCAGGTAAGGAGTGGATGGCAGAAGAATGATCGGAGCTGATGATAATACTAGCAAAGGCCACTCAGCCACAGAATCAATACTCAAGGCAGGCAGGCAGGCAGGCAGGCAGGCAGACCCAAGAGCTTGTTGAGGCTAGCTGGTGTGGGGCGGTTTAGGACTGGTGAGCTGTTGCAGTCCTCACTCATTCTCTCAAACTAGGGAGAGGAGGTGAAGGCAGAGCCGCAGCCTTTCTATGTTGCAACAGCTGAGGGGTCCTGGACATTCAGGATATTGTCTACAGCCATGTTGAGATGACTTGCTACCAACACCTTCAGCTCAATGACAGGCAGCTCGAGAGCTATATTTGGACAGTCTTATTCTTAGCTGTGCAGTCATGTGACCAGGTCTTGTCACCCAGCTTGTCACATGACTGTTATCTATGTACCTACACAATGGTGCTGGGAGGGATACACAAGATGGTTTCATGGCCTTTCTAAAGTACACTGTTGTTGCAACATAAAATATCATACCACAAACTGGCTGACTCAGCACATGAATGTAGAGCATGGCTTCATAATGAACCACACATTAAGACCAGTCACAAGTGCAAATGGCTCTTGTAGTACCCATAAATAGCTCAGTTGCACTAATTATACATAATATAGCCCAGGATATACACAATATCAATCTGAGCACACACAATTGCAACTCTGTTCATCGTCAAACACACAATCAAAGGGGCAACAGTGACTATCCATTAATGTGGAAGTATGTGTTTAAAGTTCTTTAAGCAATAATCCCCTAATATCATTGGTGCAGGACACCAGAAATAAAGATTAGGGAGGGAAACATAATTCAGACCTTTTCTATAATGAGCAAACATGCTGAGCACAAAGCTCACCAAGGCAGGTACAGAAAGCAGTGGTCTGTGCTCCCTGCCAAGAGTTCACCTTAACTCCACTTTCAAAAACCATACTTAACAAGAACTGTAACAAAAACAGGACCAATCAAACTTTTCAGAATATTGATTTTCACTTCATTTTAAGCTAAACACTTAAGAAACCTTGATTCACATAATTTCAGCAATCTGTGAAAGATGTCACGATGACAATATCTTCACATGAAATGTTTCAGTAGGCTATTCTGATGGCTATTTCCCATGATTGAATCTGAATCTAAAACCAGTGATGCGGAGTAAAACAGAATCAGTGGTTCACTTTTCACTGGGACACTGACTGATGTTAGTTTCCACATCACATGACATGATGAAAACACCACTCTATATCTTTCTATTGATGAATAGCATCTCAATATGAGCAGGGAGAATCTGCACACAACAACTTCATGTGGACTAGAAACTAGAACCATTATCTATCCATTTAAAGCTGGTGATATTCTTGGTTAAACATTTCATGAAGCATTGGAATTATTTCCCTAAACATATGAGAAGGGTTGCAATCAATTCAAGAATCATGAATTGAGGAGAGAGGAGTGAGTGAGCGAGTTAAGCAATATTCCAGCTATATGGCGGCGGTCTGTCAATAATCAAGTCTGGACCAGACAATCCAGTGATCTCGAACATGAGCATCCATCTACGCAACTGGGAACTGATGACATGTGTCAACCAAGTCAGCGAGCCTGACCACCCGATCCCGTTAGTCGCCTCCTACGAGACGTACTCGCCCTTTATGGGAAGCATGTTTTGCTGAAGGCCTATTCTACCCCGGGACCTTCACGGGTCTGAGCACAGAGGAGAGAGGAGGGACGTCATCAGTACCATCACATAACACGGGATGTGAACACTTAAATGTTGATAATGCATGGTTTAATGTGGGGTGAGGTACAGTGGGGTGAGGTACAATGAGGTGAGGTGAGGCGAGGCAAGGTGGAGCAAGTGAGTGAGTGAATGAGCACTCATGTCAAATTGCAGATTTATTCCATTTTGCAATAAAGTATTCTCTTATCTAATCAGGACAAGGAAAACCTCTTGATAGCAAGAGCAAAAATCAACATCACACATCAACCAAGTAAAACACTGTTAGTTGTCCTTTCTGTCAAGGACAGGTATCTAGCATCATACCAAACCCTGTAAGCTCCACTGGACAGGCAACTGCTTTTGTTTCACCTGAACAAACTACATTCAGCCCTGGTTCATTGTTTCAGAGGACTGGACAGAAGCATCGCAATAGAAAATCCATACTCATGCTTCAGCTTTGTTTGTATATGAACATACAGTTATATATTCACTGCCCAATTCATTTACAAGTTTGTATTGGACAAGGTCAACATTGTGTCAAACCAAATCCAAAAACATGTAGTTCAAACAGCTTATTCGAATCCGGATTAGGAAGAGTGGTAGCCATGACTGAGCGATAAGTCTATGAACAATTCAATCCTTATAACCAGCACGTCTAGGTAAGCAGACACTATGCCCAACTTCAATATGAACATCTTGTTCTTGCCAATTATATAACCTAGAAATTATTATTAACTAATAATCACTGCTGTAGAGACTAAACCCAGTCTAGGAGAAGATTTGCTGTCAGTTAGTGACTGTCCTGATGGGTAAAATGTTCAGCGTAAAACAACCAAACAGATGTATATTAAGTCCTAAATGTATGAGCCAATTTTTTTTTTCAAATATGTCCATGAAAGGTGTTCATTTTATTAAGTAAATGAAAAATTTATGATGCTTTGTAACTATGTTAAAATCTTGTATAGTTGTATATTACTGGGTTTAACGTCACTCAAACTAGTCTGCGTTAGCTTTTTGCAAAACACAATATGCAGCGACAGAACAAGGCAGAAGCAGCTGTCCCCATGCTGCCATACAGAATCACATTATAGATTTAATTTTACAGCTCGTAAGCCCTACATTTCATAACTGAGTAAAGAAACTTATATTCTGTTTTCCATCCTGAAACATGCATTACATGACATCTTAACGTTCTGTTAACTGACATATCCCAGTAGGATAGGCTTTCTGAGTCACTACAAGAAAATGTGTTAAGTCAAAGTGGTTAGGTGTGGTTTGATCATGACTTTCATTGGGTTGGTGGGGTGGGTGAGGGTGAGTGATTATTACTTATATGGCTATTTGCATCATATGGATATAAGTGCTTGCCTTCACTGTGTGTCAGAAAAATATTGGGGTGGCAAGTTTGTTATTTTTTTGGGGTAAAAATTTTTGTGTACATTAAATTAGTAAAAGAGCAGAAATTTATTTTGACAATAAGTCTCATATATGAATGCCATTTTAAATCAGGAAGGATTTCTCATTATATTAACTAAGAGCAATGGAATGGTGTGTTGGAGTGAAACATGTCTTAATGTAATATTGCTTTAAAGAAAAAACTTGGCTATAGCAGTGCGTGCAAGAGTGAGCACATGCTTGCACTAGCCTAAACAGCTTTTTAGCAATAATCTAAGATGCCCGGTTTAATACGGTTTCCTTACCAACAGTATACTGCCATAGCATTTCTTGTGTTATCTACCAAGCACCAGAAGGTAACATGAGGCAAAGAGGAACACAAGACTCCATATTGCCAAGAGCAGACACACACAAAAATATCATTTCAAAAACCATTACCAGAAAATGAGAAAATCTACTTATAAAAACATTATGGGTGTAGAGTCAGAGCAGTAGAGTTACCTCCCTTGTACTAAATCACATCTATGAATCAGGCAAGAAGTGTGGTGTTTTGAGTCATAAACGATATTGCAATGACTGAGCACTATTTTACATCACATTAAAAACACAAACCTTAGAGCCTTTTGTCCAGATAACAAGTTGAATAACAAGTTGAAGGATGTGATTAATCACAACACATGAAACTGGGTGACAAAATGACCTTGGTGGAAAAAGTCAACACCTCACGTGGTTCAGGGTCTACCACTAGGTGTTTCTGTCTATTGCATCACATTCATTATGGACTTCAAAGACAGGACTCCAATTATGATTCAGCTATAAACACTGTTTCATCAACTGACCACAATGAAGTCATTGTGAAATACAGAAATATGGATATTACAAGTAAAAATTAAATGTGATTTTAGTTACAAACAGATGCAGTGCAGTTGAACACAATCAAAATAATTTTTCAGAAATTTCATAGAACATTAAAAATTTTTTTTGTAAATTTATACACATGAGTAAATTCTAAAACATTCCACATTAAATCATACATAGTGGCGGGACAAATGAGGGTAATCACAACTGAACAAAACCAAAGCAAAATGAAGAAAATGTGAATGGAAATAGAGATAATGAATGAAAAATCACGTGAGCAAATCTTCACGTGAGCTAGGTCAAACATCACGGACAAGGGAACCTTTGACACAGAGAGCTAACCGACAATTGTCTTCTGACAAGAACCAGTATCATCTGTGTAAATACAAACCTACCAAGTAGTGTGTACCCATAATGATTTAAGTTTGTCTTGAAAGAGAATACAGACCTTGTCCTCCCACAAGCACAGGAGGAGGATGGTGTTCTGGTGAACCCCGATACGAGAACACTCCAGTTCCGGGCCTACCCCGGCGCATGTGAAACCACATGATCTGTTAGTGTAGGGCCAGTTGATCTCCCCACACCACCAGCCAAGGACTCAAGGACAGATTAAGGCAACATTTTTTTGCACTGTGAGCAAGCCATACGACAAACAAGATAAGAAGGTGGGACAGCACTCCAACTACAGGTGACTTGTGAGAGATTAAGAGATCCACACAGATGTTATATGGTCAGACACAGACACTTCAGTTGAATCTCGGTTGAGCAATACCAACTACAAGTTCAGAGCTGGCCGATCAAAGTTTAGACCGGAGAGTAAGATGACTTTGCAGGACAGATTAAAGTCTCACTTGCCTTAACTTATGTGTGGAAAGCTTAACAAGGCATGTAGTGTCCTGCCTAGAATATCCAACAGGTGTTAAAACAGAATGACTATATGGATGATCAGGCTCCTCGCCATCTGTAATTCTCTCAACTACACAGTAACCTACAACACGTTGATGTGGATATCAACTAAACGATGGGTCGGCAACAGCTTTAGAATTAATTTCCTCTCATGGAGGTAGTAAGTATTAATACTGTTTAACGCTGCCATCAGCCTTTTTTTCATTTTGTCAGTATTAGGTGACTCAGTCACAGATAGAACGAAACGCTGGGGGATACCGACACACAATCATCCAAGTTGTGCACTGCAATCACCTGATACTTACCTGTGGTTGTAAAGGGTACTGGAGATGTACACTGGGGTCCCCACTGCGCTCCACGCTTTACTACTACTGTGAAATATCTGATGGCATATTGCAGTGTTCAAGTTAATCTCAAAGTGAGTGAGTGAGTTTGGCTTTTACATCACTCTTAGCAATATTATTGTAATATCATGGTGGGGAAAACCAGAAATAGGCTTTATACACACAGCAGCACTACAATTTCTGCAGAAGTAGAAATAATCCTGTCTGAGAGCGATAGTACCAGTGATAGATACTATGAGCCAAGTCCACTAAGTTGGAGTACAATGGCATCAACCTCATAAAAGGAAATCAGACGTTTTACCCCTGTATCACTGATTGAGGACACCAGCATGATTATAGTCACATCAGGAGAATCTGAGTAAGCAATAACTACCCAATGAAAATGAAGGCTGTAAAGGGTCGGTATGGCTGTTCTTGAGCCAATCAAACATTAGCTTTCTGAAACAAATTTGCTTGATTTTCCAAAAACGTAAATTCTGAAATTTGGGTTTGTACAACTGAAATCCCATTCAGAATAAAACTGTCTCTTCAACAGTACTTCCTTTCAGATGTGCATGCCACAGCACTCAAAACAAAGGAAATATCCATGGCAATAAAACTATCCTGCTGAATATTCGACTTCTGCAACTTGTCACCACAGTTCATCTGATAATATTCACTGTATCTCACCACCTACAGCAATCATAATTTGACGGGGACCTATTTTGCTTGGGGATCCCCATTTGAAGATGATTTAATGTAACAAAACACACTGCACCGAATCTAAGCACATCACTACGCAGGTAGTCAGCTTGTCCAGTCATGTGACCATGGGCAGTCTGTTGATAGTACAACAATTTTCCTCAACATGGCCACAGATACAATGATGCATGACAATCAGAAGCCCTTGGGCTAGCTCTTATCAGACCTGCCAAGCCTAAACAATTGTATCTTAAGTATCATGTAGGTTCAGACAAGAATAAAAGACTCAAAATAATTCACCATCATTAACAGCTAACTGGCAATTCCTTCTGATGCTAAACATCAAAAGAACATTTGGAGACAGAAACTGGATACGATACTCAGTGAATAAGGCTAGTCTAATAGCGAGACTAGTCTCAACAGTAAATATTATTTCTAAACAACTATTTCTGTTTGAGATTCTTCCTATATTTAGGAGTGTTCGGTTAGCATTTTAGAAGTTAGTAAGCTTCTTACATATAAAGGTAAGATACTTTAACGATGACTAATTTTACATTCTCTCATGATGTGATGATTGCCAACAGCAGTATAAGTATGTGTACAGAAAAAGAAAATCTTTAAACTATTACTTTACAGCATTCTTAATGTACTGTCACAGGACTAGCTCAAGCCATCATTTATAAGAGAGACTGAATTTACACAAATTTTATGAGAACATCAAGTGTAAAACATGTACGCTGATGCACTTTCTGTTCTCATATAACAACTAAAAGTAACAAATTCAAAAATGCCTCAGAACAAACCAAATCAATGACACAGCGACATGTCTGCTCTCTTCATAGATAATCATAGATTTCTCGGATCATCACATACCACACATACATACCAAATGATTCATCATTGACAATATGGGTGACAAAACAGCTCTGAGCACTGTGGTTCTAAGCCTTGAATTAGCTCCTGCCTGCACCATCTGTAAGGACAGGCCTGTGGTACATCATTAATGACAACCTCCTCTTCAGATCTGATTACTCTCTGTCCCTAAGATAACCTGGATCAATTCTTAATAACACCAACTCCAGATTTCTCCTTAACCAGATTCCATGTGATAACGAACCATCAAGGTATTTCCCTGACATGCAAACAGGTATGAACTGCAGCACTATCACCACTGTTTGTGTCCTGCTCACTGAGTCCCAAGCCCGCAATGACCTTGAAGGGAAGACAAGCAGTTTCCATGCCATTGATCATGTGCTTGAGAATTCATTGATTCTCTGCACTGTCATGACAACATTAGCCTGTGCTTTGTGGAAGATATACAATGCAGTGAGCAAACAGTTTAAAAAGCTTACCGGTCTCACTCATGCACTAATTGTCATCTGGTAAACATAAAATTCAATAAATCAGGCATCATCTCACTGATGAACAAAATATTTCCTGGCACATGGATAAAGAACTTGAAATCACAGAATAGAAATAAATTACTGACATCTTCTTGCAAAGGTAGAGAAAGAATTTTCTAACAGAAAATCAAGAATAAGCTCTGGAGGCTGATATAACAGACTGACACAGACAACAGTATTTCAATGAAAATACCAGTATAATATATCAGAAACAACCACACACAGTCTTAACAGACCTTGACCGTCATTAACCCCTCCTTAGCACCCATCACGCAAGTATTCCTCACAAGTTTGATGCTGTGACTATATGAGACCATCCTTTCCACTGAAGTACAATTCTTATTGTAATTTGCATATTAGTCAGAAATGGATGAGGTGACAGATTGGTGGCACCAGATTGCTGCAAACTCCGCAATTTTCACTACTCAGCAATAAATTCCAGTTTCTATGAATAACATTCCAAATATTGATTTCAAAAGTTAAGCTGACTGGGCTATAAATAAATTCCCAAGAGACAGGAAGATGGCTAACCAGGATATCACCAAGTCAGGTTTATGCAGTTATACAGAGCTAATAATTGAAATTAAAGCTGGATAATTATAGATGTACATGCACATCAAATGTCCTTTCAGGTTAAGGTAACCTACAGTGACCAGTATCACCAACAGGTATGATATTTTCAAGTAACTAGGGCTTTGGGCACAGAATATCAGACAAATTGCTTTTAATTTTTGCAGTTCAGCTTCATGGAAGTTACCTTCATATTTTATTTGAATGTTCTAATGTATTAAGCATGTGACGATCTGGGTTATAACTGGTCTTCAGCAGCCCATGCTTGTTTACGTGGTGACAAAGAGGGTGGTCAGGCTCTCTGACATGTTTTGATACATGTCATCGTATCCCACGTGCATACATTGATGCTCATGATGTCAACTGCTAGATATTCTGTTATTAACCAGTGTGGACATGATAGTCATCATATAGCTGGTAAACTGCTGAGTGCGTCGTTGAACAATAAACAACCAAACAAACAAAAAGTCTAAATGTCTTAAATTAAGAGATACTGATGGATCTTAAATCATAAAAGAACAGAGTAATAGGCTTCCCAAATATGGACACATGAACTGTCATTGATAATATTGTTAACAAACTATGTAGATGAAGTATTGTCTCAATTTATATGCATATGAATTTATGTATGAATTGCTTCTAAAATATGTAGAGGACCAGTGATGTCAAATATTTTCATTTCCTTAGGAAATGTCAGCGACTATCAACCTTTATAATCTGTATCGCTAGTCAACTCTAGTGCAGGTTACATACAATAATGGAAGAGATTATACAACGGATCATCAAGGATCAGCATGTCCAAAAATCCTAATCCACATACAGACCACCTGTGCACCAAAGGGTGCAATGTCCACGCAAATTGAACCCATCAATAAAGTTCCGACAGCCCTATCAGGGTTAGGACTAGCGAATTGAATCTCAAGACAGAATCCTTTCATGATAACAATAGAACTGGAGAAGACAAGATGGCTGCAATATTAATGACTCAATTGGAAAGGCCATTAAGAATATGGCATATTTCATTTCAATTTTAAATTATTTTGGGGAAATTGAAATTGAAAGCATCTAAAACTTTGAGAATCCAAATTAGTGGCTCACAATGACCAGTCTGCGTGTTTCAGCTTGGCAATAAGGAACTGTTGTGTGTGGCACTGATTGAGGGAGCGAAAGAGTGAGTATGGTTTATCCCACTTAAGCAATATTCATGCAATATCATTGCAGGCCTGAGGGGATACCAGAAATGGGCTTCACACATTACCCATGTGCGGAATCGAACCCAGGTCTTCGGTGAGCACACCAATAGGCTACGCCACTGCGAAAGGGCTGATTGAAGATTTATAGGTTTCAGGAAGCAAGTAGCTTGCAGGCTAGTAGAAATATTTTCAAAAAATACATGCTAGTGATAAGACAAGTAGAAAGTAAAAACTATTTCTGGTTGGTCAGTATAACAACACATACACTCATTCATTTCAAATTGTATAAAACAATCCTTTATATTTTCAGCCCAAGTTCAGAAGTAGGTCTATTTCAAGTACTTCATGTCCACTGAAACCGTCCCGCAAAATACTGACACAGAGACTCACCTTTGCAAATCATCACATCATCGATCAACTGAAATAATTTGGGTTTAACGATTGGGAAGATATAGGCAAGAAACATTTACCAGGTTTCAGCTTGTCCAAAGCTCATATGGAGCTTGTACAAAGGCTGTATGGAGCTTGTAGGTAGGCTTATGAGGTGTGTATGAAGATTGTATGAAGGGGAAAATGAAGAAAAAAAGACACTATCCAGGTTGCAGCTTATAGAGAAGCGGTATGGAGCTTGTAGGGGGCTGTATGTGGTATATACAAAGGTTCAAAGAAGGGGAAAATGAAGAAAAAAACATTATCCCGGTTGCAGTTAGTAGAGACGCTGCAAGGAGCTTGTACAAAAGCTGTGGGAGCTTGTAGGTAGGCAATGTGTGGTGTGTATGAAGGATGCATGAAGGGGAAAATGAAGAAAAAAACATTATCCAGGTTCCAGCTTGTAGAGACGCTGTATTGAGCTTGTAGGGAGGCTTGTGGGGTGTGTATGAAAGTTGTATGAAGGGGAAGATGAAGGAAAAATACATTATCCAGGATGCAGCTTGTAGAAAAACTGTATGGAGCATTTAGGGAGGCTGTATGTGGTGGATGTGGGGATGAAGGCTGAATACATGATGTGGACTGGAGTGTGTATGAAGTTAAGTGTCACAGAAACTCTACAGACTAGCTGCCAAATTGGCCATCTAAACATCATGCTCTGGATAATCAAGTATTCACTCGAAAACACGTGCATTACTTAGAGAATGCATATCAACTCCTGCATATATGACAGGGTTGGGCCATGTGGGAAACAGTATTGATTCTAATGTCACACGCTGAAACTTGAGCTATGGCCACAATTTGATGATACAGCATTTTGAAACATAACCAAAACAATACAGCCAATGTGCAGCTCTTCAATCATTTAGACTGATTATTATCTGTAATCACTGAAAATGCAAACACTCATTTGTGACAATTTACATGTAACTAATGACAATTCTCCCTCAAAGGAACGACAGAAAACCTGATTTCCATATACAGAGATTGATGAGTTCAGGGCCAACCATTCGGTACAGTTCCATTACATCCAAATCTGTCACCGACATCTACAGTGTCCACACATCGGTCAGTCCATCCACTCAGCCGAGCAACAACCGCTGAGACCCAGCTTCCAATGGAGTAGCTGGCTTCTCATTGGCTGAGAGGATTGGTTGACAAAACAGTCACATCCACATCTGTGACCATGCAATGTATGGCAAGTCTGAACATCAAAACAGGATCTGCACGGCAGTTCAGCCATACACAACGCTAGATTAGGCTGCAGGAAGAAGACAACAGGCTAGAATCAATCCTGCCAGGGTGATACTAAGCAATAATGCTGGTGTGATGTCTTTGATTTAGCACTGTGGTATTTACGGTGCAGCATTACTTATCCTGACCATGAGCCAATGAATTGATTTTTCTCTCCATTGAGACAGCAGAGTATTTGGACTGAATTACCACAAAGAGAAAAAGGAAGATGGGTGTCGCCCTTTTCAAGTCTGACATGAAGAGATAATAAATCAAGTTATTTTCAAACAGGAACAATTACGGCAACAGCATTTCATCAAATGTCTTTTATATTCATATTATCATGATCATGTACCCATGCTGGCACATACACCATTTTGAACTAAAAGGTATACTGTGCACTATTAGTTGGATCTGATTACAGGGCAGGTAGATATTCCTAATACATACTAGTTTCTGAATCAGAATGAACATTAACATAGTGTTTAAAACATCAGCATAAAAGTGAAAGGGTCCTTATCACTGCTCTAATGCTGTCAGTGTGAAGCATGCTTTTAGTGTCCCTAGCCGTGATATTGCTATTGCTAGTACACTGCAAAAGGCGGTAAAAAATCATACTCAGTCAGCTAATCCTATAAGTAAAATATTCAGATATTTGAGGAATTAATCAATTCCAGTCAAGGTTCTAGCTTTCTCATAAATTTGTCCAAGGTCTCAATGATTTCCCCCCATCACTAGGGTCTTGGACAAATTTGTCGTTGCCCAAGTCAAATGACCCTAATCTACACTGAGATGATACATCCTACTTTCTCAGTTATGTCCATTAATGTAAACTTAAACAAGGGTTGTTTCATGCTGATGTGTATTACTAATTAGCAGAAAAAGGCATAACCTTCTATGGGATGGGTTCACATTTTATTTGACTGTTCTTTGTGGAATAAACTCATCAGAGACAATTTCGAAAGGCTACAATTTGGTTCTCTGTTAAAATACCATCATAGAAGCAAACATCAAGGACCCAATGATATCACTTGCTTCACACAGCACAATGGTAACTCCAATCAACATGCTGACATGTGGCCTACAGTTCAACAGGTCTTAGTTTCGTTAGCTGCTGATAAGCAATCTTCATCAAGGAAACAGTCTGCAGGCTTGACATCACAACACTGCACCTGGAAATTACCTGCTGTGACAGTATGTGAAAGATGTTCAGCTCAATGAATTCAAATTGTATCTTTTAAACAATCAATAACATCAGTTCCTACTGTCTCAAGGAGTAGATTGTAGTTTGTTAACACACGGCACAATGTGCAGAATAATAGCAGCAAAGGTGACTGAGAATAGTTCAAGCCGCTTTCAGTAATATTCCAGCAATATCACGGTAGGGGAGATGAGAAATGGACTTCAGAAATTGTATCCATGTGTCGATTTGAACCTGTGTCTTCAGTAAGCAGGCAAACACTTTACCATTTAGCTACCTGACTGCCCTTATAGCAGCAAGACAACCTGTAACCTGTAAACAATTGCCTAAGGGCCAGACAAACAGTGTCTGATGTTATGGTTTTTCCACATTATCATGGTGAACTGGCATGCCAACCAGCAAGTCACTGATCTAGTCTAACCAGCCGAACAATGACAGAATCATATCACCTTTCAAGACAAACATACATGGCTACTTTAACCATGAAGATCTTAGTTAAAACAATACTTTGCTGCCAGTGTAATAAAATCCCTGAACAAGCATACTACATCAGAGTTTCATATCAACAAGGATACTAACAGGTCAGATCCCCCCATATATTGTTGAAACAAGGTAACACATTACATCATCTTTGATTCCAAAACCATGAGTCCTAAAAAAACTGAGATAATAACTGTTATAATTTTACAAAATACAGGGCCTAGATTTTCGAAGCTCTCTTAGTGCTAAGATGGTAACGCATTAACATTAATTTACAACTATCTTAGCGCTATGAGAGCTTAGAAAATCTAGCCCAATTTTATTGAAGTTCCAATAATTAATCTTAAGTATTTCAGAGGTCTTTTAACATTGCACATGAACATCAATACTAAGTATTAAAGCCTCTTCTTTCTGGGCCATGAAATCAACACTGACCAAAACGTTCACACCTACATGAACTAGGAATGTTTTAATTCCAGTTTAGGCACATTCACTGACTTTTTTTTCAATGTTTACTCAGAATACCAACCTTTGACCTGGTCTAGACAAACAACAACATGTGCCATGGAGATGCATAAGGCTCACAAAAGCTACCTGGGCGTCCTGACAATCTTAAGCAGTGCTGCACTGAAAGAGCATACACCAGATTTCATGTATTCGAAGCATATGACAAGTTATCTGTGAGAGTCATACACTGAATGATATGTATGCAGAGCCGAGGTATCACAGCGGCCAGGATCGAGAAAACGTGATCACCATATTTCCAACTAACCCATCATCTATTATCTCCATGGTATGCATTTCGATAAATCTCCACTAGTTTCGGAACGTATACCCTGGAGATTATTGAGGATGCAACAAGCCAAGGATACTGCCTCATTGTGACCACAATCTGAAAGGTATATTAAAGCATGTTGGGTCTCATGGCTGTCAACAATTTGTGACTTGCTGAGGGTTTGGGGGCCGTAGAGTGAGTATCTCAGACTTTCTGTCAGAGATGGTTCAGCAAAAGAGAACATTTCGGACTTACTGAGGGTCAGTGCGGCAGATGGTATATGAAACTTGCCAAGGATGTTGGGTCTACAAGTTAGAGAGCATAATAAACTTACCACTGGTGTTGGGTCTGCAAGTTAGAGAGTATAAGAAACTTACCAAGGGCGTTGGGTCTGCGAGTTAGAGAGTACTTGATACAGTAGCTGCTGACTCGTTCTATCTCCAGCTGCATTTAGCCTTCCCGCCCGTGTCGGCCGGCATCACACCGTCCTCTCTCATTCAAGTCTACACACCACAACTAACACATATTGCTGCACAATCCTCTTCCTATAGAAATGCATAATTCAGCAAGTCGAACAAGTTGCAGCAGATCGACCAAGACAGTTCTACTTTGTGCGCATCAATCCAACAGGTCAGACCAGTACCAAAGTCTTGTGACAAACAGCTTGTGTTCAATGTAGTCCAGATATAGCCACACAATCACACTTGTCCCAGACAGGGACAATTCAAGTGAATAAAGTTAAATATACTTAATGCTATATACAATACCCACAATCTCGAATGCCAGCTTTCCGAATTGAAAACTGGCAAAACTGAGCTAATATCTCACGAGACTGCACGAGTTAATGTCTTTGTCTGGTCCTACAATCTTCCCTGGTGACAAATGACAGGCAGTTCCTGGATTCATAAAGGACCTCCATCAATAGCTGAAGTTCCCATCCAATATGGAGGTTTCATTGATCATCTGATCCCAAAATCATTATCACGTTCTGGTCCCAAGTCAGCAATAATCAATTCATCATAAGGTCATTTCATCCACATGAAAATTGCAAACTTGCCTCTGGCCATCGAGAGCTACTCCACAATAAGTAAATATTTGGACATTAATACACAAGCTTGCATTCCACAGCTCTAGGCTGATGAACCGACTGGAGTTAGCACCATACCATATGGCCTACACAGACCAACCACTCTGTCGACTGGACTTGGTCATTGTAACCTTGAATGATCCACTACTCCTACAAGGCACTTC